>NW_003852412.1:24861140-24921140 GCF_000181295.1 Otolemur garnettii
CGGTGTTCTGATGGATTCACTGGAGTAACCAGATGAAGGGAAAGAGAGAGACGGTGTTCTGGTGGATTCACTGGAGTAACCTGATCCAGCACACAATTTAGTCATGTCAGGTAATCGATTCTTACTTTGTTTTAAACTCGTTTTTGTCCCCTGGAACTAAAAGAAGTTTGGCCCTTTAAGTCAGTAATTTGCATATAGCTTTTAGATTAGCAGTTAACTAGTTTTGTAAGTGATATGCTTAACTTTTCTTGGAAATAAGGTAAGGCTTTAAATGCATTTTTTTCTTATGTTCCACCCATATTCTGAAGTCCTCAAAAGATACTCTCTTGCTAACGTGATAGTTAGATACATCTTGAATTTTTAAAATTGTTGCCAGATAAATTTGAAGACAAAGTAATTGACTCATTTTTTTAAATTCAGATTCTATTTCCTCACTATTATGGAGAAAAGCTTTTTTCTCTCTCTTTATTTTCTGTGATTGCAATAGATAGTTAAAGATCCTCTTGGAATGTTCCCAAACAGAAGAAACTTGCCTATATCTATTTAAATTTTCCCTGGGCTTGGTGTAGTGTATAAGCTAAGTCTGTGGTCTCCAAACCCCAGGCCTGCTAGGAACTGGGCTGCACAGCAGGGCGTGAGCAGCAGGTGAGCAAACAAACTTCATAACTTCCTCTGTATTTACAGCCTCTCTCCATCCCTGGTCTGGCGAAAAATTGTGCTCCATGAAGCCAGTTCCTGGTCCCAAAGTGTGGGGACTGCTGCCCTACATCAGTCAAATGGTTAGCTGAAGGATTTTCTACCTTCTGTGTCCTGGGAATTTTCATCCCCTCTTTGACCCATCACTGAATTTGAGTGGCGCCATGGCTATTTCTTAAGCCAGCTCTTATGTTTTCAGATTTGTAAGCCTGCCTTTTGCATTTCTCTTGCTGTCTTATGAAAATATGGACTTGTCTCTGAGTAAATTTCCAGAATGAAGGAGATTGGAAAACATCTCATTATCACAAAAATACAGTTTCTTATAAGCTCTATTCCATATGTAAATGCCCACTCATTTGAGTTTTTTTTCAATGTTTGGCATTTCAGTTTGTATACATCTACATATTTGTATATAAATTATTCTATGCAATTGCACACTTTAGGAGAAACTATTATGGGGGTGGGAAACATTATGTTAAATAATTATCATTTTTACAATTTGAAAGATTTTTTTCCTTTTCTATTTTAAAAACACTACCCTTAACAGCTTATGTAGCAGTGACATGGAAAGTTCCACAGTTCAGAACCTTGCAATTCAGATAACATATTTTATTCTTGAATAATTAAAGTTCATTGTAATTGGAGATTTCTGTGGAAGCTATTTAGCATGTTGCCACAGTCTCTCTACCTTGTCTATTCAATTGGTGAGTTACTGTTTCTAAACTTCTCTGAGAGAAATGCACCTAACAGCTTGTGATGCAAATTATGCACATGCAGAATTATATATTTATACACATAGAGAATTATTTGTGGTGGCACTTGTGTATGAAAATGGTGCTTCCTATCATCTGCTTCCTGTCTGCTGACTCTCTGATCACATTGCACCACTGCTTACAACGAGGAAGGACGCTCTGTTGTCTGAAAGATCAGTTTGAGCTGTCCTGTAGGCTGATAGGTCTCACCTCTTGAATTCCTGGATTCAAATCCCATTAACATGTCCCAGGCTCTCATAAGGTTTCAGGCTGCTGGGCTGTTGTACAGACTGTTATCTCAGTCTACAGCATTCTCTCTGTCTGCTTGTGTCCCTGGAAAACTCCAGTCTCAGTTTAAGTGGAGCGTAGTCTTGGATGGAGCCCTTATTTACAGCCTGATGGAGTCTTAGCTCCTCTTTCCTCTTCGCTCCTGTTGTACTTTTCACACATTATTATCACAGCAAGTCTAGTATGGTATTTGTATTTGTTAAATGTAACATGAATATGGTGGACTAAGAACAGAGGCAAAGTTTCTCCATTCTTACTTTGCTGCATCGAAGGCAGTGTGGCTTTGATTAAGGAGTCATAATTTCTTTCCTCACAACTGATGGAAACAGAATACGTTGTGTCATGAATGTACTTCCAAATCCAGAACTCCTGTATAGAACTCTCCTTAAACAAGCATGGTTTTAAGAGTTTCACTGATTTGGATCCATCGACCTGCCTCATGATTCATTCATTTATACTTCAAAGACATTTCATCAAATAATATCCTACTTTAACCTGTGGCATGGAACCCACAGAACAAATGCACTAGTAATTTGTGTCTATGTTCAAGAACTTGGTCTAAGGGTAATACAGAAAATCGAAGGTGAAATGACAGGGGGTAGGTTCTGGGATCCGTGTGTCTGTATTCTGCCCTGGCAGAGGCTAAAACCTGCATCAGAGCCGAGTCAGTGCTGGGCTAAGTCTCTTGGCTGCTTGAATTAAACAGTGTGAAACCTGCACTAGGAAATCTGCCTGCTTCCTGATAATTGGCCACAGGATACAGCCAGTTCATTGTGTGTTGGTGTCTCCTGTGCTCTGAGCATCTTCAACCCCATATGAGTCTTTTTAAGTATCCAGGAAATTCTAGAAAGCCTCAAGAATGGACAATGGGTTTGGGCTACTGGAACCGTAGCCTGATAATGTCTAGCCAAGATGTTGGGGGGAAACACCAGGTTGCTCCCTCAGCATTGCAGGATGGATGAAAATGACCACAATTTGCCCATAAAACTGGGAATGACTATATAGGATTAGACAATTCTCAGGATAAAGAGCCAAAGCAGTAAGCCCTCCTGATTCCAACTCTCTGTCACCCTCTCAGCCTTGCATGAACCACCGTTGAGAGAGTGATGGAAGTGGTGGGAGGAGACTAGAGAAGTCATTGCAATTTGGGAATTGGTCTGAAAACGTGCCCTGACTCTTCCATATAAATGATAATAAAATCTAAGATTCTACAGGCCGAGTGCCTCTGCCTGCCTTATCTTCCTTTCCATTATCCCAAGATCCAGAGGCCTGACTGCAGAGGGAAACGGGTCCTCCTTAGTGGTAAGAATATTATATCCGTCGGTTACCTGTCTTTTAGATGTCTTTTCCCCTTGCCAGAGGAACATCTCGAGGCACATATTTTATATTTTCTTTTCAATATCCTCAGCATCTAGCACAATGCTCAGGTGTGCAGTGAATAAATGAATGCAGAATGAATGCGTGGTGGGTCACTGATTCCTTTGACAACCCCCCTGCATTCTGTGGGGCCACTGGTCTGCTTATTTGTGTTAGACTCATGGCCCCCCTGGATGTGACTCTGGGTAGGGTTCCTATGTGAGTATGCTCACCTCTAACTTTTGTTTTAAACACTTTTGAAGTTGTAAACTGACAGATCAATGCGGGATTCGATGAATGCCATTATTTTCAGCATTCACTCAATTTAGAAGAAAAGGAAACTTCCTTTCCTCACCTCCCACAGCCTGAAGACAGTTTCCTTTTTGAGAACTAAATTACCATTTGTTTCAAGCTTTCTTTTCAATTATAGCAATTTCCACATGTTTTTAAACTATTCTCAGCAAAAGAAAAATCAACATTATGTGCTTTTGCAACATAGGCTAATCTGGTAGACACAGGTTTGAGGGAATCAGGGCTGAAAGAAGAGAGTTGGGAGATTTTTTGGTTTGTTCTTGACCGTTGCCCATGTGGTCTGTGAACTCAGAAGCAGGACACATGGAGCTGTCTGAGTGCAGCTCAACTGCGCCAAGGTGGACCTTAAAGTGCATTGTCAAGTAGCTCGACCTCTTGGTGAGGATGAGATAGCACACCCACCTAGCTGGAGTTTTCCCTGCGTATTTTCTATGTTTCCTAGGCTTCACCGGGAGGACAGTTAGGGAGCATTCATTACAGTCCACCAGCTGTGGCCTGCCAATTCTATCTCCTGACAGGTAGAGAGCTGGGATTCTTGGCTGGAAAGAATCTCAAACAGTTTCGATATGCTCTGGGGAGGGCAACTGTTTAGCCTAAGCAATTCAAAGAAGCATAATTGTGCTTCACAGTACACAGAAAGTCACCACATCTGTTTCATATTTTTGGCTTTTAAAACTGAACTAGAACAGAGAAATAAACATACAGCTTTGAATATAGAGTAAAAACAAGTTCATGGTGCACAGATGAGCATATTGTATGTAACTCAGTGAAAATTTCCTTAATGAGGGTTTCTTTTAGTAAAGTGAGAAATATTTCTGGTGTTAATCAAGGTTTTTTTTAAAAAAAGATTTAATAGAAAATATTATCTATTTAAATGTCAAGACAGCCTATCATTCCCCCTTAAATTTATTATAGTCAATTGTTGAGATGCTGCAGCAGCGTTCACGTGACCTATTGCAAATATTTGGGGCGTCATCTGCACTGCATTAGCCTTTCTGGTGATAGTTATTTAAAAAAATAATTTGGATGTAGTAGGCTAAAAACATTCAAGGCAATGAATTAGAACTTCATTAACCACTTTCATCTTTTATTTTGGTTCAAATGTAAATGCAGTCATTTCATATCGAAGTGTATATAATATGTGATGACTGTCTTTTAAAAATGTAATCTAGCAGAAAATACATCTTAATTTGAATGTAACACTGCTTTAAATATAATTTTAATATTCTTCAGCATCTGGCGTCTCAAAGAATGAGGTCATTTGAGGTTAAGAAACTTTTCTCTGCAAATAATAATAATAATCTCGAGACAGTGAAAAAGGCAAGTACTTATCTACAACAATCAGATACATGGAGAAAAAGGAAGAAAGAAACTAACATGCACGGGCATTTTTCTTTTATTCGGGGCTTTACATTATGATTCTTATATATTTTCTACAAAAGCTATCATATAGAAAACATGTTTTTGAGATCTTATAGATGAAAAGCCTGATGTGGAATAATAAGCTCAAATCAGGTCTGCCCCGATTGTACTCCGGTCCCTCTTTTCTCTCTTTCTTTTAATTCACAATTATATATATTTTAATTTATTGTTTAATGTGTGTCTTCCCAGCATTCTGTAAGCTCCCTGAGGTCAAGGACTCCGTCTGTCCTCTGTTACACTACGTGCTACCCAGTGACCAGCTCATGTATGAGTAGCCTCTAATTGGTATTTATTAAACAGTTATAAATGCCTGGTTCCATTCTAAACCACTTAGAGCTACTGATGCATTTAATACTCTCAACAACACTATGAGAGGATTACTATGATTCTCACCTTATATGTGAGTAAAGAGAAGCACAGAGAAAGTAGGTAATTTGCCAAAGTCACAGAGCCAATAGATAACAGAAGCAGGAAGTAAGCCTAGGCAATCTGACTATCTAGATCCATGCTTTTTAAATTACTATATGAAGTCAATCAATATTGAGGAAGATCTAATAGGCAAAATTACTTAACCCTAGTCATAGGACTTACTCATTTAACAAAAATGCATTGAGTGCTTATGTGTCACCGTACTGGGTACCTTTCTAGATTACCTCACTCAAACATCACAGGAACCAAATGTGTGTCTGTGTGTGTGTATGTTAATCTTATTCTTTCTATTTTACAGATGAGAAAACAGAGGCTCCAAAAGGTAAGTAATTTGGCTGAGGTAACATGCTCTGCAGTTAGCACTCAGGACTGAAAGGAGAGCCTGCCCAACTCCAAAGTCAGCACTTTGTGCAGGGGCAATGCTAATATCTCTTTCCAGTCTCTGATTATTAACACAATGAAGGTCGGTCTCATTAGCTAAAATGCAATGACATGAAGAAAGATGTTAATCTCCTTGATTTTTGGCTTCCTTTTTTCTTATTTAATGATTTGGGTTTGTGAGTAACATGGGCCTCTTTTTTCCTTATCTTGAAGAGAAAAGGCAGGGCAAATACCTTCATAACTGAGGTCGGATGGCAGGAGTTTAGTGTACCCCTGAAATGATGGACCACAAGCCTTCATGATTCTGTGTTGCAAGCCAGAAAGAATAAATCGTTCTGTTCCCCCTTTCTGTCATTTTAAATCAGTAAAGGAATTGCGTGCTATAAAAATTTGAGACTTGCCCTTCCATCGTTAACATGAGCTTTTAATAGACTGTTAGGGATTAGAAAGAGTGGCTGCCCAGGTCAAGCGTTATTCAATCAGGTACCTGTAACACATTTGTATCAGAAATTCCATGAGTATTTGTTAATTACAGCACTCTTCCACTCTTTCACATGCAAATAATCTGACTCAGGTTTCAGTATATTTGGTCCCAACTGATGATTAAAGAATGGTATAGCTTTATAGCTGTTTACTCCCATCTGTGTGCAGCAGGCAATCACCACTTACAGATGGTTGTGATTCAGAGACAGGTTGCCACATGCGAAAAAAGTATGTTTCAGTTATTTTAATAAGATTTATTGCAGTAGTCACAGTTAAATGCTTAAACCTTGATGGTAATTGCTGCTAATCTTTTAAGAAAATGATTAGAGTTTAATAAACCTCAAGAAGGAAATTTTGCTGTAAATGTCAGCAACATTGCGAAGATAAATTTTATATTTACTCCTCATCTAATAAATTAGGACACTGTGCATACCTTCTCCCTATTTTTAGAAATTGGATCACACACACATACACACCTGTATTGAGGATTATTTAAAGACCACTAGCAGCTATGAAAAAACACTGAATCAAGTGGCACCAAGGAGTTCTGAACATATATATTAAAATAATTCTGTTATCCTGGAGCTCTTTTTTGGTGATAAAATAGGCATAACATTACACAAAATTTACAATTTAAAAAAATATTTTAAGTGTACAAGTTCGTACCCAATAAATAGTAAATTCTATTTCCTCCTTATCTCAGCCCTGGTAGCACTGATTTCACTTTCTGTTTCTACAAATTTGCCTCCTCTCAGGGTGTCATTACTATGGTTTGTCTGTGTCCTTCTAAAATTCATTTCAAATTTAATCCCCAACATAATATAGTATTAAGAGGTAAGACCTCTAGGAGGTGATTAGGTCATGAGGGCTCTGTCCTCATTAATGAGATTAGTGCCCTTATGAAAGGGCTTGTGGAAAGGATTTTGTCCCTCTTTTGCCCTCCCATCTCGTGAGGTGTAGCAAGAAGGTTCTATCTTTTGAGCAGAGACCAAGCCCTCAGCAGTCACCAAATCTCTTAGTGCCTTGATCTTTGATTTCTCAGCCTCCATAATTATGAGTAATAAATTTCTATTATTTGTAAGTTATCTAGCTGAAGTATTTTGTTACAGCAGCAGGAACAGGCTAACACCCTCAAATGAGTGAAATCCTACAGTGTCTGACTTTTTGTGTCTGACTTAATTACCATGATTATTTCATTTAGCATGACGTTTTCAGGGTTTATCCCTGGGTTAGGATTTCATTCCTTTTTGTGGCTGACTAATATTCCATTGTGTGCGTATGCTGTACTCTGTTCATTCATCTGTCGATGGATACTGAGATGGACGCTGGGAACTGTTAGATATGAAAAATTCTGCTGTGAACATTGGTGTACGTCATCTGTTTGAGTCTTTGCTTTTAATTATTTTGGGCATACACTTAAGACTGGAATTGCTGGATCATATGTTATTTTTATTTTTATCTTTTTGAGGCACTGACCTCACAGTAGCTGTACCATTTTACATTTCTACCAATATTGCACTAGGGCTCTGCTTTCTCAACCTTTCTGCCAATACTTGGTATTCCCCACTTTTTGATAATGACCATCTTAATGGATGTTAACCTTGAGCTTTTATGAGCTAAGTCCAATAAAACTTTGAGTAATGATATACATTTTTTATTTACTAATTTTATGGAAAAGGTTACAATTTAGAATGATCTTACTTTAAATCATTTTATTAATTTTGCTTGGCTAATCTTCCTTAACTCTGAAGAGGGAAGTTCCTTGGCTTAAAAAATGATGCCAAAGGCAAATATACAAGTGATGTGTAAACTTTTGTGAAAACTTAAATAGAAAAGCAGTTTTATCTTAATGCACAGGATAAGGGCAGCAATATGTTCATAACTACATAAGAGAGATGAAACAATGTAAGTTGTAATCCAGGACATTTCTGTTGTTTGTCATTTTGAATTTTGTGTGATAAGTAGGTTGAAATTGGACATATATGCATATGTGTTTATAATACATATAAGCATGATATATAAATTCAGAACACACACATACAGTCAGGAGGTTTTTGCATTTAATATGGGCACATGAAGTGAGATGATGATAGGTATCATAATCTGGGATTATCTGAAACCCCCACTGACTCTGGGTTTCAGGATTTGTCTATATGAAGAATGTGCTGGCATTCTGAGGCTTGGTTGACAAATAGGAATAGTCTACTGGCACATTCTAGTTATGGTTATTTCCTTTTCAAATCAGAACCTACATTTGCCTCTTGATTTGAATAGCATTTGTGCCTTTTTAAGGATGGTTCTATGTTTATATACTTCTGGCTGGCAGAAATGATGGGACAGGGTGTTGTGGGAAGAGTTCCACTCACAGGAGAATGGGGCCTCCCATTTTGGCAAAAAAATCAATGGGTATTGAGTTTTGATTGAAGATGGCTACAAACCATCCTTTAGACACATTTTAAAGTTTAGTATTTCATTTCTTGTACTAAGCACCAACGTTTTTATCACCATATAATTCTAGGTTTATATGGCTTTGGAGCTTCAACTTGGGGTTCATGTCTGAAATAAAAGTCCTTAAATTATTTATTTGTAGTTTTAAGATGAGACAACTTAGTTGTATTTTTTTCAGAATCATGTTCAATGTACTTTGTAGAACTCTTGTGTACAGAAACTAAGAAAGTGAATACAAATGAAATAATTTTTCTTTGAGATTTACAGAAGCCATACAATGTTTACTTATAAGTAAATGAGCTTATAATAACATTTAATAAGCTATGAATCCTAAAAAGAAGTTCTGCAAGTCTAGTTGCAACACTATAAAATAAAAATAAAAAGTATCCTTTTCTCAGATAGCTCATATTCCAACTGCACAGAAGTTGGGATATTGTACACATATTTAAAATACAGCCATTACTGAGAGATCGCATTGTTAGGAATAGACAGTGTTTTCACTGTACTGGAAAATGCATGCTGGGCTGGGTAGGTGTGGAAAGGAGTGAATCATAGCCTCTCTTCCAATGAGTGAGTCATGGTTGGCTGAACAGAGGTGAGAGTTTCAAGAATACTTTCTTTGAGTGATGGAAAGATTTTTTATCATTTTATATATTATTCAATATCTTTGTCACTATCTCTGTTGATAAATGATATGAAAAATGATCACTTATCATTTAAAATCAATGGAGGTATTTACAATTAATACTTTCCTTCTAGAGATCTGAAAGTGCTTTCCAAAAATCAATTAATTTGCTCAATAGACTACTGTTAAGGTTAGTCTTAATATTGCCATTTTATGGACAAATTCAAAGCAAGAGAGGTTAATTAACCCATTGTGGAGTACAAAGGGCTGGAGTGGCAAGGCAAAAATGGACTGAGCACGACTTGAGGGCCAGGAACTCTACTTTTTTAGCATGGGTCTTAATTGATTTAGATCAATTTCTCTTGCCCAAAGAGCACATACAATAATTCTGAATTATCACACAGTGATATAGTGTGAATTAAATAATTAACATTCTGAAGTCTTTTATAAATGTGAATTATTATTGCTCATTCTAGCCTGAGACCACTAAGGGGGACAGCTATCTTCCAATACGAGTGACTAAAGTATAAATTAACTGGCTAAGTGAGAAACTCACCTCCCACATCTCCTGCTGAGAGACAAGAGACTTGTCGCTCTGATCGGAAATCTGTGGTGCATTTCACCCCGCTTCCTTCCCTTAATGAATATGTTTGTATCCAATTCCCCATAAAATGCCATTTCGTCTTACACAGAGAGCTGCCATGTTCAAAATGCCGGTACAAGATGTTTATGCCTTTATTAAAAAGGCCTATTTCTCTTTTTCTGGAGATACTTTTTAGGAATATTGACATGTTGCTAGCCAAACAGTAGCTTGCTTTCTAATTTTTACACAGATTTTTGGAAAGCCTACTGAAAATGGCATTTTTGCCAACAAGGTATTGTTCTGGGTTATCAGGATTTGTGTTTATGTTTACAAGTGCCTTTTCAATAACATGCTTAAGTAACATTGCAATATTGGAAATCCAGGAGTTGCTTTATTGAAAGTCTTCACCCGTCAACCATTTGATTAGGAAGGTTTTTGTTAGAAAGCACTTCATTTAAAGGAAGGGAGGGCTGGATTTTAAAGATTTAGGGATTAAAACGAATCCCTTCAGTTTTATGCCTTTTTAGAAGCATAAGGAAGTCCATCTAAAGAATTCTTAATAGATGTATTGTTGGTGGTAAAAATAATTTCTGAGATTATGTTAAGACAGGTTTTAAGTCATTCATTCAGCAAATAGATCTTGAGTCACTTATACTTCAGGCATGATTCTAAGTGATGAGAATAAGGGCAGAGTCCCTGCCCTCTGCCACTTATAAGTTGAGGAATTTCTCATTGACTCAGATTGTTTAGTGTTTTTTTATCATGAAAGAATGTTGGCTTTTGTCAAATGCTTCTTTTTAGATCATTTTGTTTTTGCCCTTTCTTATTATGATGATCAATATAATAATATTGATTGATTTTCCTACATTGAAAGCACTTTGCATTCCTTACATAAATCCTGCTTGGTCATAGTGTATAATTATGAATTATTGGATTTGGTTTGCTGGCACTTTAGTGAAGATTTTTATGCCTATATTCATGAAGGATATTGGTTTGTAGTTATAATATCTCTGTTTGTTTTTCCTATTAGGGTAATTTTGGCTTCATAGATTGAATTGGAAGTATAATCTCCTCTTGTGCTTATTTTGGGGTTTGGGAAGGCAGAAGAATTTTTAAAGGATTGGCTACTGGTTATTTGTTTTTTAAACATTGGATAGAAACACTGCTGATGACATCTGAGATTCTTTTTCTTTGCAGTTTTTGGCTGGGGCTAGGTTTGAACCCGCCACCTCTGGCATATGAGGCCAGCGCCTCACTCCTTTGAGCCACAGGTGCGACCCCATCTGAGATTCTTTTTGTGAGACACTTTCTAACTATTAATTCAATCTTTTTACCTGTTACTGAAAACTTATTCATATTTTCCATTGAATTTTGAATAAGTTTTGGTAGTTAACATCTTTTTAGATATTTGTCCATTTCATCTAGGTTATCTACTTTGATAGTATGCAGTTACTCAAGGTAATACCTAATAATATATATTTTTATTTTTTAAAAATCTGTAGTGATAATTCCTCTTTAGTGATTTTAGAAATTTGAAACTTCTGTCTTTTTGCTATGTGGGTTGTCAACTTTTTTTTTTTTGAGACAGAGCCTCAAGTTGTCACCCTGGGTAGAGTGCTATGGCATCACAGCTCACAGCAACCTCCAACTCTTGGGCTCAAGCTATTCTCCTGCCTCAGCCTCCCAAGTAGCTGGGACTACAGGCACCCACCACAATGCCCGGCTATTTTTTGGTTGCAGCCGTCATTGTTGTTTTGGTGGGCCAGGGCTGGATTCAAACCCACCAGCTCAGGTGTATGTGGCTGGTGCCTTAGCCGCTTGAGCCACAGGTGCTGAGCTGGTTGTCAACTTTTTGATCTTTTTTTAATTGTCTTTCTGTTCTGTATTTCTGCTCTAATCTTTTCCTTTAATATCAAAATATTAAGGGTACATTTGCTTTCATTACATTGATAGCTTGTATGATGTTAAGTAAAGGCTGTTAGTGTGCCCATCTCCCGAATAGTATTCATTGTACTGTTGGCTAAGTTTTTACTTCCTGAAAGCCCTCTTCTACCTCTTCCACCTCTTCCTGATTTCCAATGACTTTTACTTCTTTCTGTGCCAATGTGCACCCATTGATCAATTCCAGATTATTAGAGAATACAAGTAGTGTTTGTTTATCTATTCTTGAGATACTTCACTTAAGATAATGGTCTAGGCCTCTTTGCCTATTTGCCTTGGCAATGGAGGCCCATTTATGTCGATGGTGAATGTAGCCTACTTTGTAAGCTTTCTTACTCACAAGGCCTACATTTCTCCTCAATAAACTTTGTTTAATGCTTGCTTAAAAAAAATAGGTCATGGAAGAAGCCCAAGTGCCCAATGACCCATGAATGAATCAATAAATTGTGGTATATGTACACCATGGAATATAATGTAGCCTTAAAGAAAGATGGAGACTTTACCTCCTTCATGTTTACATGGATGGAGCTGGAAAATATTCTCCTTAGCAAAGTATCTGAAGAATGGAAGAAAAAGTATCCAATGTACACAGCCCTATTTTGAAACTAATTCATAGCTTTTATAGGAATGTCATAACCTAATTATAGCCTTAGAATATGGCAAGGGGGTGGGAGTGGGGAGGTGAGGGGGTTGGATAGGGGGAGGCAGGGCGATTGGTGGGGTCACCTATATGGTTTATCTTACAAGGGTACAAGTGAATCTTTCTAAAAGCAGACATTCTATGAATGTCTTAACTTAATGACTAAGAGAATGACATGAAGGTTATGTTAACCAGTTTGATGAGAGTATTTCAAAATGTATATGAAAACAGCACACTGTACCCCATGATTGCATTAATGTACATAGTTATGCTATAAGAAATAAAAAAAAATAGGTCATGGAAGAAGCCCAAGTGCCCACTGACCCATGAATGAACCAATAAATTGTGGTGTATGTACACCATGGAATATTATGCAGCCTTAAAGAAAGATGGAGACTTTACCTCCTTCATGTTTACATGGAGGGAGCTGGAAAATATTCTCCGATGCAAAGTATCTCAAGAATGGAAGAAAAAGTGTCCAATGTACTCAGCCCTACTATGAAACTAATTTATAGCTTTCATAGGAAATCTATAACCCAATTATAGTACAAGAATATGGAGAAAGGGGAGAGGGAGGGGAGGGGAGAGGATGGTGGAAGGAGGGTGATTGGTGGGACCCACCTATGGTTCATCTTACAACACATGTGAATCTTTCTAAATGTAGAATATAAATGTCTTAACACAATAACTTAGAAAATGACATGAAGGCTATGTTAACCAGTTTGATGAAAATATTTCAGATTGTATATAGAACCAGCGCACTGTACCCCATGACTACATTAATGTACACAGCTATGATTTAATAAAAAATAAAGAAATAAAAAAGGGAACGTGGTCTTTCATTCCATCCAAACTGGTGCAAAGGACAATTCATCCTTTTTATGGCTAAGTAGTACTTCATGTTATATATGTGTGTGTGTATATATATATACATATATATATCTCACATATATAATCCCATATATATGTATATACATTTCATTTTGTTAATCCACTTATGAACTGATGGACACTTAGGTAGATTCTATATCTTTGTAATTGTGAATTGTGGTGCAATAAACATTCTAGTGCAGGTATCTTTTTGATAAAATGATTTCTATTCCTTTGGGTAGATACTCAGTAGTGGAATCGCTGGATCAAATGGTAGATCTACTTTTAGTTCTTTGAGAAAACTCCATAAAGTTTTCCATAGAGATTGTAATAATTTACAGTCCCACCAAGACTGTACAAGTGTCCCTTTCTTTCTGCGTTCATGCTGGCATCTATTGCTTTTGGGCTTTTAAATAAAACCCTTCTAACAAGGGCAAGGTGATATCTCACTGTGGTTCTAATTTGCATTTCCATGTTGTTTTGCATTTTCATGCTTATTGGCCATTTGTCTATATTCTTGAATATTTTCTCTCATTCTGTACATGTCTATTTGCTCTGTTGATTATTTCCTTAATTGGGCTGAAACTTTTCAATTTAATTAAGTCCTATCATTTATTTATTTTTGTTGTTGCTGTAATCACCTTTGTGGTGTTAGTCATAAATTTTTTCCCTAGTTTATCCTACATTTTCTTCTGCAGTTTTATGGCTTATATTTCATGTCTTTCATTTAATCCATCTTGAATTAATTTTTGTTAAGTGGTGAGAGATAGGGGTCCTAATTCATTTTTTTTGCATGTGGCTATTCAATTTTCCTAGTACCACTTATTGAATAGGGCTTTTCTTATGCGGTATATATTTTTGTCTATTTTGTCTAAGATCAATTGACTATATGTGGATTGCTTTACCTCTAGGTTTTCTGTTCTTTTCCATTGGTCCATATTGCTATTTTTGTGCCAATACCATGATATTTGGTTATTATAGCCTTGTGGTATAGTTTGAAGTCTGGTAATGTGATGCTTCCAGATTTGTTCTTTTTGTTTATCTCTTTGCTTAGCTCTAGTAGTATTTGCTTTGTAAATCTGGGCACTCCTGGGTTAGTTACATAAATATTTAGGATTGTTATATCTTCTTATTGAATTGCTCCTATATCCATTATATAATAGCCATCTTGTTTTTCTTTGTCTTTGTTTATTAATGTCTAATTTATCTGATATGAGAATGGCTAAACCTGCTTTCTTTTGGCTTCCATTTCTATGGAATATTTTTTCCATCCCTTTACCTTGAGTTTGTGTGAGTCCTTTTGGGTTAGATGTGTTTCCTGGAGACAGGAGATATTTGGGTTTTATTGTTTCATCCATTCATTCAATCTGTGTCTCTTGAGTGGATCATTCAGGCCATTCACTTTGATTCATAGAATTGATATGTGGTATGCTATTGTTTTGTTTACCTTCTTATGCTATTTTTTTTTAAATGAGCTCTGGTCTTTATCTTTTGGGTGGTTTTACATTGTTCCATGTCTATTGTGCTGATCCATGTATATTGTAGTTCTGACTATTTCCAGTGGGGAAATTCTGGTCTAGACAAATTTCCTCAGTGTTTGCTTGCCTGGTAAAGTCTTTATTTCCTCTTCATATGTAGTTTTTCAGGATAAAAAATTCTAGGCCAGTAGATGTTCTCTTTAAGAAGACTGAAGACAGGGCCCCAATCCCTTCTGGGGTCTCTATGGAGAAGTCTGCAGTTGTAAAATCTGCAGTTAGGCTGATAGATTCTCCTTTGTAAATTAATTGATGTTTTCACCTTATGGCTCATAGGAGTTCCTCCTTCATGTTCACTTTGGTCAGTTGATGACTATATGCCTTGGTGAGTATCTCTTTGCAATGAATCTCTCAGGTGTCATTAGCTTTGTGTACCTGGATGTCTAAATCTCTAGCAGGACAGGGAAGTTCTCCTCAATTATTCCATCAAGTGGGTTTTCCAGCCCTTGTGTGTTTTCTTCTTCATTCTCAGGGATGCCTATGATTCTTATATTTGGTCATTTTACATAATCATATATTTCTTATAGGCTTTGTTCATTCCTCTTAATTCTCTGTTCTTTATTTTTGAATGATTGAGTTAATTCTAAAGATTTGTTTCCAAGGTCTGAAATTCTGCCTGGTCTAATCTCTTATAGCCTTCCCACTGCTTTATATTTAATTAAATGAATTTTTCATTTCTAGAAGTTATATTTGGTTTGCTTTATGTCTGTCTCTTTAGTAAATGTTTCATTCATTTCCTAAATTGTTTTTCTGATTCCTTTGTGTTGGTTTTGCATTTCTCTTGTATTTCATTGAACTTCTTTACAATCAATATTCTTGGCCAGTTTTCAGGGCTGTTGCCAAAGAGAGCCAGGACAGTTGGAAATAATGGAACCACATGATAGACCTATGAGATGTTCCTTTTGTATGATCTTCCAAGTCATCATACACTTAAAGAAGCACACATATGGGGTGCTATCCCAAATGGGCATAGTAAGTGGGACCAGAATGAAGCACTAGTCAAAGGGAATCAAGAAGAACAAGAAAAAAGAAATGTTATTATGAGTTTAATTTGGAGCCATCTTGTCAAAGTAGAGGAATAAGCTAGCAATTTTACATTGTTTATATTGAGTGCATATGTTTTAGAATGCTAGTTATTTGGACATACTGGTTTTTTGGCTGGCAAAGCTGTTGAAATTGGGATGAAAAGCTAGTAGTACAAAAGAGAGTGACCATGTGGCTGGTTGGCTGTTCAGGATATTCAAGATGGAATGTGTTGTGTTGTATTAATCACAGTCTAGGGTTCTTTGGCTTGATCTTAAGAATCAGAAACTTGCTTTTTGGACAGTGAATGCAAATCCATTACTTAGGGGAAGAGTTATGTTGGTCAAGCACCTAAGACCAAGTCATCAGTGATCAATGAGAAATATGACTGCTAAATGGATGGATCTATTCATGTTGGCACTATTAACACATTATCTCATTTTAAGCAAAGCTACATAGGAAATGAATTTATAATCAGAAGAACTCTTGATGAAGACAGAATTATTACAAGCAGAGTTGACTGTGAGATAAACAATTGAACAGAATGCAAAATCAGTGGTTCAGGATACTCACTCTTCATGTCAAGCTCACTTAAAAACTAACCTCTGGTGTCTGAGCTTCTCTTTTCTATGCTCCAAAGTTGAATGTCTGCATGTAGTATTTTTTAGGCTATTGTGTAATTGATAAAGTTTCAAGTTGACTCAATTGTCATCGTATGCCTCTCTTTATTGGTGTTTTTTTTTTTTGTGTGTGTATCGCTAAACTCTATAGTAATATACAAGACAATATCTTCTTTCACTCTGGTACTTGGATAACCCTTTCTGTTCTGTGTGTGGCTGTGTAGTTTTAGAGGCTTTTTATGTATTTAAATATTTAACATTTTAGTTGTTTATCTTTCAGATCATGATCTAACTTTTTGGCAGGAAGACACTATATCATTGTCTTATGTGCTTTATCATAAGTGACCACATTCCAGACAATATATCAGGTTCTTAGTAATGTTTTTGTGATTTGGGTAGATCATGTGAAAATATGCAAGGACAATTGAAGAGGGTCAAAAACATTTGTTTGGCAGTTTCCTTGAAGTAAATTTCAGTGTTCTGGTACAATGAGAGTCAGCTTAAGAGTGAGGTAAATGCATCAGGTCCTTCTTGAATATCCGTGTTTTCTCTATTATAGTTATCTGACAGACTTATTAGTCTCTTTAGTTTCCTCTTTTTGTTTTACCTTTCTCTTTTATCACTAATGGAGGATGATTCTCAATTCATGCAAATGAATACTACTATACAGATAAGTGTAGCTGACATTCACTGAATGCTAATTTTATTATTTAGATTTAGCATGTGCATAAATTAAGTTGTGTTGTTCAAGTTTCTCTTTACAGTTGTTATAAAATGAATAGCTTCTAAGCTAAAGTCATTCTCTTACTAACTTTGTTTTTACACTTCTTTATAAATATACCTATGAAGATTATTTCCCTTTCCTATTTTTAAAAAAGGAAGAATTGTAAGTAGAAATTGAACAATGGGAAGGATCTGAGTTCATTTGCATGAAGTGATTGTTCAGGAGAAAATTATTATACAAGTATTTTAATGTTGAGATTGTATGCAGTACATAATAATTATGTTATTATACCTTAAACATTCTGTTATTGGTCAGAATTGTCAACTTTTAAGAATAACCTTTGGGGAAAAATAAGTTGAGGTATGTGGGTAGAGAGGAGATCAATGAAAAATCTTACTGGAAAGGTCATGATGTGTTTGAAATTGGATAGCTGTTCACCAAGTCATGTTTCCTCTTCTCTTTAGCCATGGAATTAAACCAGATTTTCCAGCTTTCCTTGCACTCAGTTGTAACCATGTCTTGGAGCTACATCCATTGCAATGGGAGCAGAAGTGATAAGCTCTGTTTCCAGGTTTGGCTTGTGGAACTCTGAAAGCAGCCCTCCCGCCTCTTGCTTTTTTCACTAACTTGGCAAAGCTGGACCCAGTGGCCTTGGAAAGTATATGCATGGAAAATAACAAAATCACAAAAATAAAAGATATTTACTTCTTGCATTGCCACTTAGATGAGGATCCCTTACTGCTCAGAAAAAACAAGTTAGACTGTGTAGAAAAAAGAAATAAACTTCTACTCTGTCTGAGGCATCATATATTTTTTAGTTTGTTACTAAACTATTATTATCTTAACTTGATAATCCCTTCTTAACGTTTAGTATGCTATGCCTAGTCTATCATAACTGGACATAGCCTTAAAAGTACCTTTATGCTTTGAAAATTTATTATTATTGTTCTTTTTGTTCTGAGATTGAACTTATTCTGGCAAGGGATAGGTTTAAAGTCACACTGGGAAAAACATGCAGCATAGTTAACAAAAGATAACAAGGGGCACACTAAATTCAGTAGCAAACAAAGATATTTGAGAATAATATACTTCCCATCCTAATAACTGAAGCTTTTAACCCTTATCTCTGCACAGTTCTGCAGTCTTTTGATCCAGCTTGAATTTTCTGGTTTTTCTCAGGGGGTAAGTATAGATGTGGGAATGGTATAATCCAGACAACTTAACCACTGTAGGGGTTCCAAGTAGAATATAAGTTTACTTTCCCTGAGTTCAGCAGGTCTTTCTTTCCATGTCCTAAGGATAACCTCATTACTGGCTGGAATGTATGTAGGTTTCAGGAAGCCTGGCAATGGGCCACTTTTTAAGCAATTCAGAGTGTGGCATAGTGTAGCTCATGAGGTGGCCCCGCATGCTATGACCGAGATCAAAGGTCAGCTGATGGAGGTCTCGAAAAAGTCATCTTAAGTAGAGGCTCTAAGGCCAGCTGAGTAAGTTCCTTGTTCTGGGTAGGTCCATTACTGGAATGCAGGATCTGGGAGATATATCTCCACAAATAACCCAGGGTAAAGAAATAAACAGAGGGTGAATCTGGCTTCCTGACAGGGACAAAGTCAGTGTTAGGTCCCGGGTAAGAGAATGTAACCATTTAGCAGTCACCTACAAATATCTACAAGCTCTGAGTTTCAAGGCTAAGGTTTGCACAATGAGAACCTTAGTATTCTTATTTACAGCCTTAGTTCTTAAGATAATTGTCGCCGCCAGGGATGCTATGCCTCCCGGTGCTGTATGAAAGAACCAGGCAAGACACAGATTGAAGTGCTAGCTTGCAAGAGATGGGCTAACCAGAGGTGCAGGAGAGCCCTGAGCTCCCTCTGCAATGGCTATTTATTAAGTTTATATACAACAGGTGTGGAGAGTTAAAGTAATGACATATGGGGGCTGTGTGTGTAAAGATTGCCACGTGCTTTTTCCCCACAACCCCCATAAAGGAGCGCCAAGCATCAATGTTTAACACCTGCTTACTAACGAAGGACCTATCTTATCTCATTCCGGAACACTGAGTTACTTGGGAGATTGCCCCTAAGTCGCAAAACATCTCTAGGCTTGCCAGGAGACCGTCCTGTTCTTAGTGTTTCCTTTTAATGTGATAAGAATCAGTAACTGTCCTTGCAAGCACGGTGTCCATTCTTCTATAGATAATACTTAAAGAATCTCTCTAGAACTGATCTGAAGTTCTGAGTAATTCAAATGAATATTTCTGAAAATTAGGAATAATTTGGATGTGGATTCCTTAATTAGGAATAACGGGGATGTGGAGCCACTTGTGAGGCTGTGTTGTAGCTGCATCACTTCCTGGGAAGTTTTTATTCAGGTTCCAATTTCTCCTGTGGTATCCATATAGACACAGCAGATAGCGTTTAATACTGCACAGGTTCCTTCCAATGTAGCCAATAGGTTACAATTTGTTCCCTAAGGTTTTTGTAACTTCTCCCTCATTGGTCTTAGAATCAGAGACAAATCTCTAATGAACTTCTTTTGGCATCTAGTCTGTAGATTGGGACAAATATTCTCAGCAAACTTTTGTAATGTTACTTCTGGGGCAATCATCCCAAAATATGTCAGGGACATGTACTTTGGAATAAATATTTTTCACTGTGTTTTTTTCAGTACCCACTTTGAAATTAAAAGATTTTACACATTAAAACCTAATATATTATGAAAATTTATTCTTGAAGGGCTTTATTGCAATGACACACACAATTATTATTAGTAGAGACATGCTATTAACAGTTACCAAGAAAAATGAAAAAATCTTTGACTTGATATAGAAGGGGACTATAAAATTTGGTAGAAACAAAAGGCATAGAACTTTATTGTGCATTCTGATTCCTAAAAAAAAAAAAAAAAAAACAAGAAAATACAAAAGCTATGAGAAGCATGGTGGTTTCTTCATTGTTGGCACTGTGTTGGATTGCATCTGTTTAATTCATAGTCTCTAGATTATACAGGATTTCTCTCCCTCCCTCCTCCCCTCCCTCTGCCCCTCTCTTCATCCCTCCCTCAATCTCTCACTCCCTCCATCTTTCCATCCCTGCATTCATGCTTTCATTTTTTCTATTCATAAAGTATGCCAGATAAGCACAGGATGGTTAAGATATAGCCATTTCAGACAAAAACATTTTTCTGCCTATAAAGACTGAGTTTCTCATTGAACAAATGACCCTGTATCTGACTATTACATGTGACATATGCTGCCCAGGAGAACTACATAGCACCAAGTGAGCATCTAATAAGGCATTTCACATAGAAAGGGGGTGAGGGGGACTCAGGGAAGCCTCCTATGGGAAAGAAGCACTGAAGCTGGGAACTAAAGAATGAATATGAGCTATCAAGGCAGTTAGTGAGGAAGACAGAAATCAGACTCCTAAGGAATTCAACAGGCAGTGTGACTGGAGAATGGAAGGCACACATTGGCAAGGTGTAAGGGGAGAGATCCAGAGTGTTGGATCCAGAGGGGCTTCCTTAGATAGGTTAAGGACTTGGACTTTACATTAACGGTAGCAGGATACTGTGTGCTTTTAATATATGTGGCATGACCAGATTTATACTGTAAATCACTCTCTTGTCACTGAGGTGGTATTTACATGGGTAGGGGATGACAATCACCTGTGGAGTCTGCTGCAGATGTGATGGCAATGGTCCAGGTGGGAGATGGAGGTGATGTGGACTAGGGCAATGGCAGTATATGTAGACCTGAGGACCTAATTGAGAGATGCTTCAGAGAAAGACTTAACAAGATTTTGTGATTAATTGGATTTAAGTGTGTAGGAGGAGTTGAGGACAATTTCCTAGTTTCTGCTTGGGTCATTGGGTAGATGACATGACACTTTACCTAGGTAGGGAACACTGAGAGAAAAACGGAGAAAGGTATGAGTTCATTCTTGGACATGTTGAATTTGGATCTATGAAACAGTCAAGTAGCTTGTTTAAGTGTTCATATAGTTACCTGATATGTGACCATTAGGTACCATGGGCAGCTGGATTAAGGGTCTGAAACTCAGTGGATAGGTCAGGAATAGAGATAATACTAGAACATAATAGATCCTTAGAAATAATTTTGTCCAACTCCATTATTTTATAGATGAGAGAAATTATTCTCAAGAGAAATTATTCTCCTGATACTCATCTGGAGGTTTCTTGTTTACATCATGCTTTATATCCCCTCATCTGTTCTCTATTACTTATCATATGAGGATTGTTATCTCCATAGTTATAACTGAGGAATCTAAGATTTGAGGTTAACATTTTTTTTTTTTTTTGCTGTTCCCTGGGTAGAGTACCATGGTATCACAACTCACAGCAACCTCCAACTCCTGGGCTCAAGCGAGTCTCTTGCCTCCACCTCCCACGTAGCTGGGATCACAGGCACCTGGAAAACGCCTGGCTATTTTTTTTTGGTTGCAGCCATCATTGTTGTTTTGGCAGGCGTGGGCTGGATTCGAACCTGCCACCTTAGGTGTATGTGGCTGGCGCCTTAGCTACTTGAGCCACAGGCGCTGAGCCGAGGTTAACATTTTAAAGGTTTTCTACTACTTGGAAGACAATGAACACCTGTCTGGAAAGGATTAATTTAACTTGTCCTTCTAGTAAAGACATTCAAGAACAAAGACAAGTCTTTGGCTGATTCTGAAGGATCTTTTCCTTTGTGGCCTTCTTCTCATAGAGCAGGAGTGAAATAGCCTAGTGGAACAAGGGCAAGATGACGGGACTTGTTAACTTGCTCTCGAGACAAAGATACCCCACCCCTAACTCATAGGATATGCCTAACACAGGGTCTAACCCTCACTTTTCTATTGGTGAGGAGAGTAATGGGTGGAGGGAAGTATTGAAGCATGCTCCCTGAAGAGAATGGAGTTCTCTGTTTTCCAAGGTAAAGACATGATGGGAGAGAAAGGTTTTAACTATTTAACAATGACTGTAACTTACAAAGTTTAACTTCCACATCTAGAAAAATGGCATATTGAATGACACGTCTTTAGATATAAATATCAGAGGGAAAGGAATAACTCTCTAAAAAAATGATTAGTGGGCTCTTTCTTTCTGAAGACCTTGAAAACTAGGAAAATGATCCTCCTGCCTGAAATCAAGGGAATGAGTTAGGGAATCTTTTGGAAATTGTTCCTAACCAGTGTTGCTAAGATTGTATAATACTTATTTTGAGATTAACAGATGTAATATAAACACTGTGTTTGGTTACTTTCTTAAGCTGTTTTAGGCGGCTTTGTGTCCAATAAATTTTTTTGGTAGTGTCTGAATAATTTGGAATTTCTAAATCATTTTAACATTTTCTTTGAATGTTAGCAACCTTATTTCAGTATTTAAATTTAAAACTCATGACCTCATCCAACTGAGAACCACCAGCCTTGGAGCGTAAACTAGGATCCACTTTGCCTAATGGTAGCACTGACATTATTTGTAATCTTACAGAATCATATTGAGGTTCTGACATGTTGAAGAATCTCCCTCAGAAACAAATTGAAGCATCTTGAAAAAGAAACAGATTAAGGACCTCTTTGAAAAGCTCATATTATGCAGCAAGTACTTACATCCTTTGAATGATCGAGGGACATTTGAAATAGTTTCTCTTGCCATTCTTCCTGTTGGGAGAAAGACAATACGTTCTGTGCCAGTTAGCCCCAGATAAGGTTCATCACTGTTAGGTTCATTGCATATTTCCCTGCTGTTTTTCATCTTAATTTCACTAAAATCCACAGTCCTTAAATAGTGAAATGACTGCATTATATTATATCTAGTTTTAGGACAACCATCAAAATTAACTTGGCTCTATCAGATTTCAAGCACTTAGAGACGGAATAATGAAAGACAAGGGAAATTTTAGAAAGAATTAAAAACACATCAAAGCTAATACTGTAATTTGTTTTTACTTTTTGTTTTTATTTGTTAAACTGACACATAAAATTGTATACATTTCTTATGTACCACATTATGTTTTAAAGGACACATACATTATGAAATGACTAAATATAGATAATTTTTTTGGATACTGTTAACTTTTAAGGCTACAGAACTATTCTCTCATGAAATACTTGTGCTAAGATAATGAATTTGGAAAAAATTTGAAGGAGTTTTGCTCTTTCTTTCTTTTCTTCTTCTTCTTCTTTTTTTACTATTGGGGATTCATTGAGGGTATAAGAAACCAGGTTATTTTTAAGGAGCTCTTCAGGTTATTAAAACTATTAAAAGTGCAACTAATTAGTTTGGACTTTATAATTGGTATAATGCTAGAAAAAACATGCCTTCCCTGGAAAAAAAGAATCTTTTGGTAAAAAATTATCACAGAATTAAGAATGTGAATAGAAGCAGTAAGTATTTAGTGTAAAATCTAAGATTTGGTAGGAAAAATAATTAGTTGCAGACCCTGAGTTTTGGACCCAGTATGAGGATTAGAGAATAATTTTGTAGTAATGTGTATTGTTTCACTTCAACAAAATTCAAAATATTGAAGTGAAATATATTTCTGCTTTTGTTATTGACACCTGTGACTCTTAGTAACACTTCGGCTCATCTTTCAATGGAGAACTTATTTATAAAATGGACAAAAGTCCATAAAAAAGATTCATGTTTGTAACTCTAGCCAAATATTAATTAGATTTATATATTTCTTAAATATATAATGTTCCAACAATTCATTAAAAGTTGATAGGTTTTCCCTTCTATTAGGCACTCAAAAGAACTTATTGATTATTTTTTTAAAAAGCTAATGAATTAAAGAATTGTTTAAGGCACAGGAAGTGAACTGAGTCTGGGACTTTTCTGGCTCAGGTTTTACCTCACGAGTAGAGTTACACTTTATGATGAGATATGAATAATTAATAACAATGGGTGATGAACCCAGAGGGAGAAGGAGCAGGAGGTGAAGCTTTCCATAGCTGGCTGTGCATTATCCTCAACACATTTGTGGCATTGTGGTTTTTTGAGGACTAGGCTTCCAGAGTGTTGCTTGCTAATGGATGCTAACTAGAAGGTGAGAAATCTCCCTGTCACTTGCTGTGGTCAGAGAAGGAAAAGATATTTGTGGGATGGGTAGGCACTCACCCAGGTCAACTGACTGTCTAGCACAGAACTTATCGGAAGGAGTTGAATCTTCTCCACTGGATACATCTTGGGTGTAAGCAAGCTTTGAAATTATTCCTAAATCAAAAAATAGATCTCCCAGGCTTGATAAAAGATCATAGACATTCAGCAAAGATCTGGATTTAAATTCCAGTTTTGTCATACATTTGCTTGGGGAAAGATAGTATTTCCTAACTACTTTTGCCATATGTAAAATATGGGCCATAATATCTCTCCTTTATAGGATTCTTACCCTTTATTTTTGTTAAATAGGATTCTTGGAAATAACGTCAGCAGCATTCTCCGTTCCTTCCAGACTTCCCTCTTCTCTTCTTTGTCTTCTTTCATCTCCTTTCCTTCCTGTCTCTTCAGTTTCTTTTCCACCTTCCTTCCAAATGTTATGTGTTAAACTTGACTATATTTCTTGTTGAATTTCCACACAAGTAATAAAGATTTATTGAAATAAAAATGATTTTTCCATAGCAGTCTGTGTATCTTTTAGCAATACTAAGGTAAATACACAGTGTGGTTCATTTTGTAGTTATACCAAAATATACTCAATTCTGAGGAATATTTACTAGATTGGCTTAATCTCTGAGCATCAGTTTCCTTATTTTTTTGTACATGGTTTTATGTCAGTTTTTCTCCAGAGAAGGCTTTGTGGCTATCATAGCAGTTTGTGTAGGGTGATGCATAATAATTATTAACAAATAGTAATTTAATGGATCCATGATAAAAAGAAGTTCTAGAGAAGAAACTTTTTTTTGAGCCTGATATTATTCATTCGAATGTTCTGCAGGAAAAAATTCTATAGTTGTATTTTTCCATGAAATCCATCAGATACCAGAATTCTAGTTCATTACTGGGTTTGTGGAATTTTGGATATTTTCAGCTTTAATTTCTTTAGATAACATTAAATCTTGTCAGGCTGTGTTGCACCTTCTAGGGTACAGTATTAGTGTTAAATTCCCAGAGTGAGAATATCTAAAAGGGATGAAATTTTTATAAAGGAAACTTCAAATCTATATCTTTCTATGAAGCATATGATAGAAAATACATATGAATGTGAATATTTTATATATACATTTTCCTGCTATGTAATGATTAATCAGCTTATTTTCTATGATAATAATAATTATTTTTTGTAAACTCATTAAAAGCAAGTCAATAGTTTTGAAAGATTTGAGTGTGAAGGAGAAAGTACATAGTAAGGCGAGAAGACCCTAGAAGACTAATTGATGAACATCAGTTAGTGTGTTCAGATCAATGTGTATCAGGAATCCCTTGTCCATTATAATGAAAAACTTACTAAAACTGGAAAAAAGCAGGTAATTAAAACGTGTCCTATAACAATTTTTAAATATTCTACATGCTGAGATTATTCCATTTCAAATGGGCATCATGTTTGACATGAAGAATATTGATCTATTTTTATCCGATAAATGAAGGTTAATATTTCACATGTTTGAGTTCACTGTCTGTGTATTTTTTGCCTTAAATCGGTGGTTCTCAACCTTCCTATGCTGTGAGCCTTTAATACAGTTCCTGTGGGTTGCGACCTACAGGTTGAGAACCACTCAAATGCCTTCTGTTCCAGCTGTCTTTGTCTCTATTCATCCAGGATTGGCAGCTATAACTTTATAGTACTACATTTTAAACTAGGTGTTTAAATTATTAATAATAGTCCTTTCTGAAATTATATGCTTGCAGGACAAGATCCCAGATGGGTTTGGTGACCCAGCTGTTTTCTACCTTTAGTTTTCAGGAAAAACTGTAGCATGTGCTAGGAATGAACATCCTGAAATAAAGAGGAGACAGCTGAAATAGGCAGGGCTCTGTTCTTATTAGGCCGTCCTGCAATGTTCTGCCCAGCATAAATTCGGAGTGGAAGGCCTTTGGGGGAGTTATCACAGCCCTGGTGCAACCTGGGGCATGAGACTGCTTCAGCCCTGGGAGGCTTTTCTGAGCCTTAGGGGACCAAGTTGCCGTGAACTCTAGGCTTTTATTCTTCCTTGCTTCTTATCTGGGATTAATAAAGTTGTTTCACATAAGTTGCATGCGAGTTCTATCTCACTGGTCTTGTGCTAGTAGACTGATACTAGTGCATGGTATGGCAAGGTATTTAGGGTTCTTCTCTGTGACTGGTTCGGGTAAACAGTGCACTTGTTTTAAAATGCATTTTAAAAATAAAATGGATTATACTATCACTTGTCATTTTTTAGCAAGTGTATTAAATATTTTAGATATTTGATGGTGAAATTTGGGAAGATTCTTGATGCTTGAAGCCAAGTTTTTTTGGGAAAATACAGAAGAAATTTTGTAATTGCAGCAAAATACATGTATTTCTAGCAATAAATTATGCCTATGATAGCATGCTTAGCCCCAAGCCATGCTAAGAGTGCTATTCATGAATGAGTCTGTCATGCTCAGTTCATGCTTCTTGTTCATGTGGTATAGTGTGCCTTGATTCTATGGAATGTGGAAAGTGTATGCTCCAACATTAGTTGCTGTATCAGTAGAATGATGGCCTTTCCCTACTTCTTTCCCATGTCGTAAAGGCAGCATTACATTTTTTGTATAAAGCAACTTTATTGAGCTTTATTTTTTGACATAGCAGCTTTATTTGTTTAATTATATTTCATTACTTAGAGAAGTTTTAGGTCACAGCAAAATTGAGAGGAAGGTATGGAGTTTTCTTATATACCCTTTGCTCTTGCACATGTATAGCAACCCCATTATCAATATTTCCCATTTACTGTTAACTTAAAAGAATCAGTATGTATAGCATTTTATTGGACCTCTATGTGCACATGACAGTAATTTGATGTGCACAGGTTTTGAAACATTGGGACTACATTTTTCATCTGGTTAGGCAAGGTGGTGAGTACAATGGAAATTGTAGCTCTTTTTGTTCCAAAAATACTCTAATTGATTTGGAACATTTTGTGAAACACTGAAATAATTCTCTTTTATAAATATAAGCTGTAGTATAAAAAAGAGGAATAATTCTTTGAACCAAAAGGAAAATATTCAGATTACATTATCATTTACTTTGGATAAAGAAAAAACTATATATCATATTTTTCTCAAATAAGAATAGCATAGATATGATGTTTGATATCAAGGATTACTTCTTTGTTTCCAAATGGAATTGTAGATGCAATATTCTTTTGATATTTTTCATATCTGCTCTCTAAATGTAACACTCTGTCTTCTGCCAATATTCCTACTAGCACTATCACTGCTGACCAGTGTTTACTGTTTTCTATATGGTGGACATTTTGTTAAGCAACTTAAATAGAATTACTCAATTTCCTCCAGAAAATTATGAGGTGAATACTATTAATTTATTCTTAAGCAGTGCTTAAAAGAAAACTCTACTAAGACACAGAGAAAGATTTTATATTCTTGCCAAAATTCATTTTAATAGACCAAAACTTGATTTGGGATTTTTATGAGTAAAAAGCTCATATCCTTAGTTTCTTTAGTGATTCTTGGCATCTGGGATAGGACAATTCTTCCTTGTGTATCTCTTTGTTGAACATTGTAGGACAGTGAGGATCACTGATTGCAATTTCTAATTTATAGGAGCACAAAAGGTAGAGATATCCTCATATTTTAAAGGCTAAACTGCTTTTATAAAAACTACTTGGTGTCCTCAAGATCTTTCTGGCAGCTGTAAGTAAGTATTATGTGGTTGTGCTCAAAAGCAGAAGAGTTTTCACAGATAGTCCTGAACCCAAAGCAAAAACTCCAGTGCCTAGAAAAGTTAGCCTTAGGGATATAGGGAAAGAATTACCAAAACCATGTATGAGATAGAGAGCTCTTAGTTTCATTAAAAAGGCTTCAGTGCATCTATTGGATATGGGATATGAGGTCAGAACAGTTACTAGCAGAGAGCATGGCACACTAGGGGTACATTGGGATGGTAAAATTTTATATCTGCATCTCAGGTCAAGACTGGTTGCAGAGTTTACACAGGACTGAGTACATTCCAGGTAAGACCTGTGAATTTTGAGGATGAAAAAAAATATATATATATATATAGTAAGGAAATTTTTAGCTATCTCTGAACTGGGGTGATTTAGTAGCATGAAGTAGATTTGAGTGAGGTAAAATGAAAGTGATTAAAGAAAGGATACTTAACCAAACCCTCATCTCCTGATGAACTCAAAATATGCCACGGGCAGAAGCCATGGTGGAGAAATTTTCATTAATAGCAGTTATTTACTATTGGGTCTTTAAGTGATGAAATTAAGAAGGAAATTATCAAATTTTTGGAACAAAACAATAATGAAGACATGCATTACCAGAACTTCTAAGATACTGCAAAGGCAGTCCTAAGAGAGAAATTTATAGCATTGTAAGCCGTCCTCAAGAGAATGGAAAGAGAGGAAGTTAACAACTTAAAGGGACATTTTGAGCAACTGGAAAAGGAAGAACATTCCAATCCCAAACCCAGCAGAAGAAAAGAAATAATCAAAATTAGAACACAATTAAATGAAACTGAAAATAAAAGGATTATGCAAACAGATCAATAAGTCAAAAAGTTGGTTTTTTTGAAAAGGTCAATAAAATAGATAAACCTTTAGCTAATCTAACCAGGAATAAAAGAGTAAAATCTCTAATTTCATCAATCAGAAATGACAAAGACAAAATAACAACAGACTCCTCAGAAATTCAAAGAATCCTTAACGAATATTACAAGAAACTCTATTCTCAGAAATATGAAAATCTGAAGGAAATAGACCAATACTTGGAAGCACACCACCTTCCTAGACTTAAGCAGAAAGAATTGGAAATGCGGAACAGACCTATATCAAGTACTGAAATACAATAAACTATACGAAATCTCCCCAAAAAGAAGAGTCCGGGATCAGATGGCTTCACTTCAGAATTCTACCAAACCTTTAAAGAGGAACTAGTACCTATATTACTTAACCTTTTCCAAAACATCAAAAAAGAAGGAATACTTTCCAACACACCCTATGAAGCAAATATCACCCTGATCGCCAAATCAGGAAAAGACCCAACAAGAAAAGAAAATTATAGACCAATAACTTTAATGAACACAGATGCAAAAATATTCAGTAAGATCCTAGCAAACAAAATCCAGCAATATATCAAACATATTAAACACCATGACCAAGTGGGTTTCATCCCAGCATCTTAAGGTTGATTCAATACACATAAAACAATAAATATAATACATCACATAAACAAACTAAAAAACAAAGACCATATGATTCTCTCAATAGATGCCTAAAAAGCTTTTGACAATATCCAGCATCCTTCCATGATCAGAACACTTAAAAAAATAGGTATAGAAGGGACGTTTCTTAAACCGATAGAGGCCATCTACAGCAAACCCACAGCCAATATCATACTGAATGGAGTAAAATTGAAAACATTTCCACTCAGATCAGGAACCAAACTCAAAGTGGAGAAGAAAATTCTACAAGCTACAAGATGAAAACAACAAACCCACAAAAGTAAATTCATCAGACCATCACTAGATTTTTCAGCAGGGACCTTAAAAGCTAGACGATATTGAGGGCCCATGTTTAGTCTTCTTAAACAGAAAAACTACCAGTCAGGAATTTTGTGTCATACAAAACTAAGTTTCATAAGTGATGGAGAAATAAAGATGTTCCCAGACAAGCAAACACTTAGGTATTTTGTTATTATTAGACTTACCTTATAGGAAATGCTCAGAAGTGTACTATACATGAAACAGAATAATAGATACTCACCAGTGTAAAAATATCTGAAGGTTAAAGCACACAGCTCTTATAAAACAGTACCAAAAGAAGGAAAACAAAAGAGTAGTGTATCATTCAATATGATGAACAGAAAAGTATCCATATGTCCGTGCTAACACTGAATGTAAACATGAACAGTCTTAATCCCCCACTTAAAACACATAGACTATCTATATGGATGAAAGAATGTAATCAATTACATGTTGTCTCCAAGAAACTCACCTAATCCACACAGCATCTAACAGACTCAAGCTATAGAGTTAGAAAAATTATTCTATGTTAACTGAAATAAAAATAGAGCAAGTAGAAGTATTCTCATATCTGATAAAATAGACTTTAGGTCAACAATGTAAAAAAAATGATAATTATATAGTGGTAAAGGGACCAGTTCAGCAAGAAGACATAATAATCCTAAATATATACACACCTAACATAACAGCTACCAAATTTATAAAACAAATTCCACTAGATATAAGCAAAGAAAGTAACATCATAATAGTAATTTCCAGAGACTTCAACACACCACTGATAGAACAAGATAGATCATCGAAGAAGAAAATCAATTAAAAAAACACTGGAATTAAATGGGACTCTGGAACAAATGGACCAAACAGACATTTACAGAGCTTTCTACCCAAAAACTACTTGATATACATTCTTTTCAGCAGCACATGGGACATTTTCCAGCTTTGAGCATATCTTAGGCTACAAAACAAGCCTCAGCAAATTCAGAAAAATTGAAATCATACCATATATCTTCTCATACAACATCAAAATAAAAACAGAAATCAATTGCAAGAGAAATCTCAAATCTGCATGATGTCATCTCCATAAATACACAAAACTAACCTGTGGTGACAGAAATAAGAAATTGGCATCTTTAGTAGGAAAATCAGTACTTTCTCTGGAAAGAACCATGGAGAAAAAATAAACATTTTATATCTTTAGGACTGGATGGGAGGTGATCTCCAGGTTTATAAAATTGTCAAACTGATCAAACTAATAATACTTAAGATGCGTGGGATTTAATGTATATAAATTAATTCTCAATTTTTGATACCCACAGAATACCTTAAAGGGCCAGAGAACTGAGTCCCAAACTCTACAGTTCAGAACATTCACCAGTGTGTGTTCCTTCCACTGACACAAGATGCCACAAGTTAGGCCATGCAACTATCAGTGAGCTGTGGATGTTGCTACTGGAAAGCATTGTTAAAATTGCCTCTATAAGTTAAGTATGATAACACTTCAAGTGGATGTGATCATCATCATCACCTGATGGATGCTACAAGGCCTATTCTTCCTCCTTTCACCAACTTTTCACCAAAAACCCTGGTGATGAAATCTGATTGGCTGCACCTAGGTCTTGTGTCCATAAAAGAGAAGCTCAGGAAGTGACTCTCTGATGTTTTCTGGAAGCAAGCTCTGCCTCTTTCCATGCATTTTTCATACATAGTTGAAGGATCAAAAAAACATTTCATACATTGAGGGATCAAAAAAAATCTAGTGATGTCTTCCACACTCACTTATAACTATGTCACATATCATGGTGAAGACACTGACCACTTAAAATTAAAAGATCTCAATATAAAGTTTCTTTTTTTTATTAAATCATAGCTATGTACATTAATGAAATTATGGGGTACAATGTGCTGATTTTATATACAATTTGAAATACTTTCATGAAACTGATTAACATAGCCTTCACTGCATTTTCTTAGTTATTATGTTAAGACATTTATATTCTACACTTAGTAGATTTAACATGTACTCTTGTAAAATCTACCATAGGTGTGGTCCCACCAGTTACCCTCCCTGTACCCATCCTTCCTCCTCCCCTGCTCCTTCTCTTTCACTTTCATCTTGGGCTGTAGTTGGGTTATAGCTTTCATATGGAAGTGTGGGTATTTATAAATTAGTTTCATAGTAGGGCTGGGTACATTGGATAATTTTTCTTCCATTCTTGAGATACTTTGCTAAGAAGAATATGTTCCAGCTCCATCCATATAAACATGAAAGAGGTAAAGTCTCCATCTTTTTTTAAGGCTGCATAATATTCCATGGTGTACATATACCACAATTTATTAATCCATTCATGGGTTGATGGGTACTTGGGCTTCTTCCATGACTTAGCAATTATGAATTAGGCTGCAATAAACATTCTGGTACAGATATCTTTGCTATAAAGTGATTTTTGGTCTTCTTGATATATACCTAGTTGAGGAATTGAAGGATCGAATGGCAGGTCTATTTTTAGATCCCTAAGTGTTCTCCAAACATCTTTCCAAAAGGAATGCATTAGTTTGCATTCCTATCAGCAGTGTAAAAGTGTTCCCTTTTCTCCACATCCACGCCAACATCTATGGTTTTGGGATTTTGTGATGTGGGCTACTCTTGCGGGAGTTAGATGATATCTCAAAGTGGTTTTGATTTGCATTTCTCTAATGATTAAGGATGATGAGCATTTTTTCATGTGTCTGTAGGCCATGTGCCTGTCTTCTTCTGTAATACCCCTAGACCTAAAAGTGGAGTCAGACCCTGCTTAAGTGCAATCAATCAGAAATATATTGAATCTGTGCAGGGGACTGTCTTGAGAGACAGTTCCATCCCAGTAGTGGGCAAGTTGCCTTATATAATTTTTGTGCAAGCATACTACAGAAGCAAAACGTGGTTGTTATGGGGGGTTACAGCTTGGGTAGTCATGGACACAGCAATGGTTACAGTTATGTAACCATGATTAATACAGCCTTGGTTGACAATGGATATATCTTAAACTTTGATTAATACAGCCTTGGTGGATTTCCACCATTGTTCATCCACTGAGAACTTGGGGGTTTTTTTGTGAAACTTAGGCCTTTTCTTCCTTGTTCCAAAGCTTGTTCTTGGAATCACCTCTGAGGGGGAAGGAAGAGGAGGCAGGTGGCCTGGGAACTTGCCCAGAGTAGGGGGTGGGCTGGCCTGTTCCCAGAGTCAGCTCTGGGGGAGGGAGGAGGCGGGAGGCAAGCACACTTTTCTTGTTCATTAATGGAAGTTCTCTGTAGATTCTAGATATCAGCTCTTTATTACAGCTCAAGTCACAATCACCAGAACGTGGAAGCAAGCCAAGGACCCATCAACTTGTGATTAACAAACTTGGGTATATGTATAATGTGGAGTACTATTCAGCCATGAAAAAGACGGAGACTTCACATCTTTTGTGCTAACCTGGATAGAGTTGAAGCACATTCTTCTCAGTAAAGTACCATGAGAATGGAAAAGCAAGTATCCAATGCACTCAAGACTAATAAGAAGCCAATATATAAACAACTACATGTCCACAAGAAAGAAAAACGCAAGTATATTCTAATGAGGGGTGAGGAAGGAAAGGGGTAAGGGGAAGCGGGAGGGTGGTGACAAATTCTCAGCTAATGTGCACAGTGTAAGGGTGTTCAGCATGCCCCCTGGATGAAGGGTTTAACTACAGCTAGAACTTTATCTTAGAAAAGAAAATAATATAACCCAATCATTTGTACTCTCATATTAATCTGAAATAAAAAGAAATAAACCAACTGACTAGCAAGTTAAAAAAATTAGTTAACATTTTAGCCATTTTCTCTTTACTTATGTCTAAGGTGGTTTCCCCCGACTCCCCCTTCCTCCCCAGCAATGACAGAGGAGTCAGTGCTTCCCGGATTACAGCTAAGTTGTCTGCTGTGCATCCTCAGCATACTCACGGCCATAAAGGCATCTCTGATCTTTAGGTAATCTGAAATATTTTTACTGTTAGGATATAAATGATAGTTTCTTTCCAGTGTTTGCATTTTTTTTTTTTTTGTTTCCATGTTGGAGATCTAACAGAGCCCAGTGCTGGCACAGAGGACAACAAGCAGGGGCGGCTGAAGTGGCTCTGGTGGCTCCTGCCCTACGACTGCTTCCCACTGCCAGCTACAGCGCTCTGACTCATCCGTTCTCACTCCCCATTCCTCAGGCTACCTGCAAACTCCTGCACAGCTCTCTGTGCTGTGCCTGCACTCTGATAACGTTTTAGTGATTTTATTCTGTGCTTTAAGTAGCCAGAGTTTGTTTCTCCTAAGTACCTTGATGATACATGGAGTGCTATAAGGTAGTCATGAAAAATAAATGAGCAAAACATTGAATATACTTGTTACTTATGCCACTTCAACAGGATTCCCGTTTTGTCCTTCATTTCTTTGCATCTGACTGAAAATTAATACTCAGCTGAGTTTTCATTTCTTCCTCACCTTATAACTAAGGATGATCACAGCAGTGGAGACCTACTGATGTTTGTGCTCATACCTCATAAATTTAGAATGTTGTGAAACGTCTTTAGGTTATTTTCTATGGGGTTGACTCATTCTGGTCTTACAGCACTCAAAAGATGCAGGGTTTTCTTGAGAGATGCCCAAATATCACTTGCTTAGTGTTTGCAATTCTGTTAAATTGTACCACTGAAAAGTCACTGAGAACTTAGTTTTCTTAGTGTTGGCTTTTGGTGAATAATCAAAAGAATAAACTGAATGACAGGGAGAATTTCTCTCTGATGGTTCAGAAAGTGTATGAAACCTACACATTTCCCTTTAATCTTGATGTTGGTTAATTGAAATTTCACCCAACCAGACAGTCACCCAAACTAGCTAGTCCTGACTCCTACTACATTCTCCCAGTTCACCCTTGTGAATGTCTTTTGTCCTCCCTATCACCTCTGTATGCAACTTCCCTTGTCCAAACCTTCACTACTACTCATTTTATTGGCTGCGATAGAAAGCTGCTATGTGATTTTGTAGACTTCAAAAAGACCCTCGTTACTGGTATTTCTTTTGATTCAGCTTTGCTTTGCAAAGAAGGTAATTTTTAAAAGTTAACTGAAAACAGCACAGATAAATTCATCTATTGGTACACAACCATTTTTAGCTTTAGCTATCATTTAGAAAATAGAGTAGCCCTGAGAGTTAGTATATTTTAGTAGGCAACTTGGATTTTCAGAAAGCTGTTGACCATGGGTTATTTCCAGGCAAAAGCAAGATTAGAAATAGGATTTCTGGCTCACACACTGTTTGGGACCCGAGAAACTTAGGAAACTGGTTTGGACTTGGGATGCTCACCTTTGTGAGTGGCCACCTGCTGGCATGTCAGTCAGTATGAACAGAAGTCATGTGCTGGATGTTTTTCCTCTGCCTTTCCAAAGTCACGCTCCACCCTTTTGCTCCCTGCCCTGTGCCCTCTGGGCACCAAATAACCTTCAGTTCTACATCGGTGGATTCCCTTCCTTTAGCTTCTGGTTGGGGCTGGCCGGTGAGAGGTGCAGGTGAAGGAACAACAGGAGACCAGTCTGTGAGGTCCAGGTATTTATTTGCCAGGCTTTGTCTTGGCCACTTCCCACAGCACTGGCTCGGGCTACTCCTGTGGCTCTTCTCTCGCCTCTTCCATCTCAGGGCTGGCTGTAAACCCAGAGTCACTAGTGCTAAGCTTTGCACCAACTTCTCCTTGGTTTCTCTTACTCTTATCTGTACTTTCTAAATAGCTCCTCTCCTTCACTCCCTCATTGGAGTATGTCATCTGTATTGTGATGAGACAGTGGCTGGGTTGGTGATGTTCAAAATACTCAATATTCTGTAGGGCACGAGCAACAAGAGGCGTGGCTGTAAGCAGCAGGGGTGGCAGCACCAGCCTGTGTGTGTGTGTGTGTGTGTGGTCAGTGTGGGCCACCGGACGTGGAGCAAAGATTTGTAGGTAACAGTAAGTAATGTGTCAGAATTTACAAATTGAAAAATATAAAGTGTATTCTTCCCGGGTCGTCGTGGGGAGGGGAACCGTGTAGGGGAAGCTCAGTGATTGCACAGTCCAGGCTCCACCATGTGTTTCCCTCCAGGTGGTATAACCAGCTGTGGCTTTGGCCCACCTCGTTCTGATACCAAGAAAATAAACACTCTAGTCTCTTCCTCCAAATATGGGTCCTAATATCACTGACCAAGACATCTTGTGCTTACATCTAATAATAGATTCTATTTCTGTTAAAATAAAAAACATTTTCAAACACACAGAATTGCCCAATTATAACTTCACAGACCCTTCAACCAAATACATGTGATGTTTCTTACCCTCCTTGGCGTATCTTCCTCTGAATATAGTCGGTTTTCCATTTGATTAATGCTTCCCATCAGACAGTGCTCTGTCTTCTCTGCTGGTGAAATGTTCACAACACCCAGACAGCTATTGCCATGTCTGAGACTTTTTTCTGGACACCACTAGGCAGAATAGAATTCTCTGTGCTTGAAAGCACTTTTCACTCTGTATTGTGATTAATAGTGTATGTTTCTGTCACCAAGGCTAGATTTTGATCTACTTGAAAACGGAGATCAAATCTTTTGAATCTTTATCACCTCGGGGTGTACCATTGAACACCATAGAACTCAATTAATGTCTGTTGAACTGAACTCAGTAAATTTTGACCCCGCAGGCTCCACGGTGAGCAAGGTGGCATGGGCTGAATTCAAACTCAGTTCTAGTCCCGTCCCGGCTCCACGCTTTTACCCACAATGATGTGCTGGGTTTCCTTTTTCATGGGAATTATTGCTCTAACATGTGCAAGTTTATTTTTTTAATGTTAAATTTGCCTTATCATTATAGGAAAGGGACGATTTCTTATGTGGATTTGCAGATCTAATTTCCTCATGCATGGATTAGTTTTGTGTTCTTTGTACCATGAATTGAAATAGCAAGAAGAGTTTCAAAATATGTCCTTGGAAATATAATGTTTAAAGAGCTTTGTTCCTATTTTCTTTCATAGTAGGCAGCAAGAGCAAAATGAGAGTCAGAGGTGTATAAACTGTCCTCATATTACTGTAGAGGGCCTGATGGATAGTGATGGCTGGAGATCGTAAACGTCCCTCTTGGCACTCTTAACACAGCCGGGTTATTACTGTGTTCTCAGATTCAGCTGGATGTGTTCAAGGATCTTCTTTGGTCTGAAAGGTCAGCTGCTTTTAGTTGTGCACTGGTAGAATACTAATATGTCCTTATTCAAATTACCTGCTACAGTGCTTATTAAATTGATGGCCTTGTGCTCTAATTTAATACTGGTGTCATTCAGAGGCAGGCTACAGCAGCCCTCTGTGCTGAACTGGGTGATGACGAGGCAAAGTTCAAGCTGAAACCCTGGTTTGGGGCTGCATTTTTCCACTAAATTAGCAGTCAGATGCAGTGTATAATTAATTAGCACAAACCAGGGAAAGCTTGTCATTTAATAAGCCTTTTTTATTTCCACATTACCCAAACAGTGGGAATTGATCCATTAAGTACCTGGCTATTAATGCTGTTTAATGTATGTCTGGTTGCTAAATTGAGATGTCTAGGTACATTCGTTCAGAGTTTAAAGCTCCTCATAGTTTGTTCAGTATTTGCTTAGATTCTGGGTCATGTTGCACAGAATGGATAATAGCTTCATTACTGAGTTGGAACCTGGTTCAAACCTGTATATGAATTTAAGCTGAGAGTTTTTAGCATGATCTTAGAAATAAGTTTTCATATATATCTTTATATGTCTTAAAGTTCAGCTACGCTCCCTCCTGTTAGTAGATTTTGTATTGTACTCTTTCTTTTTTTAATATTCTTTCTTTTTTATGAAATCCTTGCTCACAAGCGCCTAAAGTAGAAAGTAGCCTTATTTTTGCAGTGTTCAGCATAGCCTTATGGAATTTTGGAGTTTGAGGGAACCTTATGAAACCTACAGAATGCGACTTCAGTTGCCTTGCTCAGGTATGTGGGAAGGGCGTAGTCTTACAGTAGTCTAAGAAACATTCAAGGAGCTGGATGTTGGAGACGACCCTTACTCTCATGTTTTTTTCTCAAAATGCTTAACTATGATTCACGCTGTTTTGTTGAACTGGTTGTTTACGGTAATGAGGTGATTAACAAACATGTTCTTGGGAATAAGTATCACATTACTATTTATGCATGCACAAATGAGAACATTAAATGCTTTCTCTTCTTTAGTTAATTTAGACAGGAAAAGTAGAAACCTGAGTGTGAAATTACTTCAAGAATAGGGTAAGAGTCTGAACAGCCGAGGAGGTCCATTTGCCACATGGAGAAATCATTGTATTTGCTGATGTCAGTCACATTTAAATTAGTGAAATTAGTCCCTATATAAATTGTCAAATGTCAAAGAAGTTAATTGCATGTGTGCATGTGTGTGTACACAGCCATATATATGAAAATGTACCTTGGTGGCTCTTAACAAAGACCGACGAACATCATCACAAAGCTTTGCTAACATCTCTGATTATTTTTTATAACCATGAAAAGTTTCTCAGGTTGACATAGGGAATGTTAAGTTTGAATTTTTGATAAATCTAAAACACACGGGATTATTTTTCCTTTCATAATTAGAAGAAATGTTTGAACTACAGTGTTTTCACTAACACGTGTACTATGGTCTGAATGTTGGTGTTGCCCCAGATTACATGTTGGGACCTAATGCCCACTATGATAGTATTAAGATCTTCTATTAATGCCATTCTCCAAGAAGCTGAGAGGAGCTGCCTTGCCAGCTTTCTGCCATGGGACGGCATTGAAGAAGGTGCCATCTAGGAAGCAGAGGTGCCAAAAAATTATAGTTATTATTTATTCTTTTTCATGATAATGAAGAAGTTATTTTTGTACTGGCTAGAGAAGTTACTGCATCAAGGTCATATAATAACTTAATGACCAGAGCTCTGACTGGAGTTCTTGCAGCACATATGGCAAACTCTTTCATAATATTTTTGATATCTATGTGTGGCTTCCAAATGGATAGTTTTAAGATATGAGGTCAGTGAGATACAATGCAATGATTAAATACTTACAACTTACTGTAACAGAAATATTGGAACTTCAAATTCAGAATTGGAGGGAGGAAAAGGAAGAGAGGAAGAAGAAGAAAGTGGAAAAGAAGAAAAACACTTGGCTTTGTCCTATAGATTTTAGAAGAAAATTGAGACATATGCAAAAATAGTTTTTCATTGCTAACACGGGTGAGGAGATTGCAATTTTTAATGCTCAAAAAAGAATGTAGGTAGATTCTCATTCAAATTTCTGCTAGACTCAATCTTCCCATCCAGAGATAGTTTAGAACACACCACGGTCAAGTGAAAAGTGAGTCTTTCTACTGGTTGGAGGAGAGGTCCATTGCAGTTTACTCATGAAACTGTGTTATTGCTGTATTAAAAATAAAAGACCTTTCCAGAAAGTGGGGTTTTTTTTGGAAACCCAATATTAAAAACTCCAGAAGTATTTTGCCATTGGTAGATTATTTAAAATTGATCTTTTCTGAGCAATGCTTTGAGATGGTTCCCATTTATCTGACAAATCACCAGAAATTTCTTTTTAAACATTTTCTATTAGAAAAGACAGCTCTCAAGGTTTCCATACCCTGGACATAACAGAGTCAGGAATCTTTTTGATGAGAGCCTTTTGTTTCCTTGAATTAGCAGAAGACTTCCAGATTGACTACACATTGTTAAATCTTTGCTTGGGATCTAGTAAAAGCCCATATAGTTTATCTGACATAATAGAGTTTATCTTTTCACATTTGTCATTCCTCATAAAAGATATCGACCAGAATTTTTGTGACTTTGACCAGCAGAAAACCTTGGCTGACATACTCAAGGCTGAAATGCAGACAGCAGAAATGGAAACACTTCAACTCTGCCCCTGTGGCAAGTCTGGCTTTCCCTCCGACAGTCTGGTCAGGTTCTTTATGGACCCAAAGGGAGGTACATATACGGGGCACTGCCTTTATGTTTTCGTTGACCTACCTGGTCCTTAGAGCTACACCCTAAGACAGCTGCTTGTGTAAAACCTTTCAGAACTATGCATCATTGATCCAGCTATAATCACACTGATCTGTTGGCTTGGGTAAACTTTACTTAAGTGAAAACAAACTCTCTCCTTCCGTTTTGGGGTTATGATTGACTGTCCGTCTTTTGAATGGTGTGAAGAACTGGCGTTGAAACTGGAACACTGCTTTTTAAATGTCTTTAAAAAAAGGAAAGAAAAATGTGTGCCCTCGACCACCACAGAGCAAGATAAAAGAAAATAATGACAGGGCGAATGGGACTGGCCATGTTGACCTTTGGAGAATCATTTCAGAACATCTCAACAGTTTTAAAATGACTTTTGTCTTTTTCTTCAAATTTACTTGTTGCAAATTTATTTTTGAAAGGAAGAATTTCACAGGGTGCATTTTAATTCATTGACACAATTTTTCAATGGTGTCACACACACATACATCGAGAGCCTCTTAACTCTTCTTATTTCCAGGCAGCAAGCAGAGGCCACTTCCTGCTTGAGATAGAGAGCTGGGGTAGGTGAAGAAAAAGACCAGAAAAAAGGGACTCTCAGGCATTAAAAAGTGCTCAGAAAAAAAGAGTAAGAATAGTAGGAAGGGATGGGCTGAGATCTTCTGGTTGTTACCAGCTCCTGTTCCCCACCCCGACCCCCCAGCTGATCTGATACTTGTCTATGAAGTTAAGCTTCATACACAATAGGCAGGTACAAATTTATACAAATGGGTAATAGTAAAAGGATGCCGAGTGTCTTTCTTGTGGGCAGTGCTGATTTCAGATGCTGAGCTTTTACTGTATGTGTCTGTAATTTCACAACATGAGAGTAGGATAAGTACTTATTAATATTTATGGTGCTTAGTCATTTCTCCCTGTACACTGTATGAGTGTAGGTAATTTTTCGACAACTAATAGCTTATTCTACTATGAACAATGGGAATGGGACTGGGTAATTACCACGTAGTTGCTTAGGACTGTACTTTTGTGTATGCAAGGGCAGACCTTGCACTCCACCTTTCAAAATAGCGTTTCTAAACATCACGCGAACCCAGCGCTGCTGAAGGTGGGGCGTGTGTGCTGACCCAGACCATCCACCCATCCATCTGGCTGGCCACACTGCCTTATACTTTCCGTTTTCTGAACTGCACGCCTTTCATGTGAAAATACACACACATAATGGCAGCTTTAATCAAGAGTATAGCCCCATTTAAGAGGTAACATTTACAATCATGATTTCCTTCCACACATTATCATAATAAAATTAATCAGATAGGTTGGTTAAATAAACAAATACTTTCTAAAAATTTCATTTCTTTCTGATTTTTTCCTCAAACTTTTTTTTTTTTTTTTTTTTAATTTTCAGCCTTGCTGTAAAGGTTGTTGTAAAAAGAAATTCTATCTGGTTGGTGATAATAATGGTCTAGGTAGGTGTCAATGAAGGCAGTTGAGTCATTTTACTGTCATCCCCAGGTGAGTTTAATAAATAGGGTAAAGATCATGTAGGAATCAAAACAGTGGCTCTAAAATATTGGTACAAAGGAATTTTTGAGAAGCAGATTAGTCTATTATGCACAATCAACTGTGGCTCTGATTAAGGCAAATGTTTTATCCCACAGTGCAAGGAATGGTGCTCATCCCAGAGAAGAATGTGACAAAGAGCTCTGAGGGGGGTCGTCTGAAGGTCTTCCCTGATGATGGACTGTAACAGAGACTGATATTCTTCCATTCCTCCCGTGTTCAATCTTCTATATTTAATGTCATTGATTCCATTTATTTTCTGGTTTGGTAAAAAGGTTCCCTTTATGATTTTCAGAATGGTCATGATTCTCAAATCAGGTTACCAGATATTATTAAGCTAGGAAGTAACATTATATATTTAGAATTAATGCGAGGTAATGTCTTTCCTAATTTATAGTATCTACTCTTGAAGATACTTCTGGGACATATTATTGTTATAAGTGATAAGGAAAGAAAATGAAGCAGTTCCTGGCAAAGAAGTTACCACAATCTATTCAATGTAAAGAAGTATCTGATGCTTATCGAAATACTATAAAGAACTTTAAGTAGAAAAAAAGCCTTGGGATTGTGTGTAAGGCAGCATTCAAGATGTATTTGGGCAGCCCATATTGTAAGAAAATCTTAACCTCATTCTCAAATGGCACTCTTATCTCTTTTGCGTAGTTATTTTATCCACTGATGGGGCCCCTATGCCAGATGAGTAATCCACATCTTAGCTCACAGAGCACTTTGTTAAATTGAGTTCTGTGTCTCCCACTAGGCTGTGACCCAGTGAGAGCAGAAAGGTTGAAAAGACAGGGAAATAGGTTGATCAGTATTTTAAATTCCATTCTCTGAAGTTGGCTGTTTGTATATATCCTCAGCATCTTTTTAAGAGGCTCTGAAACTTCAAACCAGTGGGGAAAAGATAGCCCTGGACCTTACACCTATTTAAATGTGCAGAGGTGACATTGAATTTTTCTTTGTTTTGCAAATATCCTGATGATTTTTAAGTACTTTAATTGCATTCTTTAGTTTTCAGCCTCAACAGAAGTAAAATCCTTTTTGTAAAGACACTCACTGAACACATCTTAGTTTGCTACTAATAAAAAATAAAACATAATTTAATGTATCTGGCTGTGATGGAATTTATCATAAGGTACAATTGTCTATTAAATTGTATTCCTTAAAGAATTACCAGTGTTTGACAAAAGTGAGTTGGTTGCTCATCAGTAATAAGATCCTTTGTGAATTATTGTTAATGCTGAACAGTTTTGATGGTGATCATAGCTTGGCCTAGGTGTCTGGTCTGTTTGCTTGCAAAGTAACCAGTGTTATTTGGTGTAGGGGATGAGCAATGTGACATTGACCTTGGAATCGTGATCAATAACCTTTGATCTCAGAATCCTTTATCTTCCTTTTCACAAGTGATAACTGGCACAAGGAGAACTTTCCACTTGCAAGAGGGAATATAAAGGACTTGAAGGAAGAGTAAAGTAAATATCTAATCAATTTTGCTATGTAGGTAAAGGCTGAATTTAAAAAAGCAGAAACATCTGTATTACAAAGGTTTAATAGTTGGAGGATAGTGCAGACAGGCTTTGTATGTTAGAGCATTAAAAACAAAACAAAGAAAAACTCCACTTTTACATGGCCCAAATGCCTTCTGAGGTTCTATTTACACGAATGAATTTAGTTGGGGGTTAAGCCTTTCAGTAAGAAATTATGACACCAAACACGTTAGATACCTTTTAAGAAGCAGAGTGAACAAATAATGGAAGAAATTTGATGTAGACCCTAGATTTCATGCAAAGGGTCACATAATTTAAAGGATAATTGCTCTACATGGGTTCATCTCTAAGAAAATGAACTCCTACTCCTACTCATACTTCATCCTAGTGTTTGTATTTTGGCTCGTTTTAAGGGTTTCTATATAGGTTTTACCAATATCAACATTTTATTGCCTGTCTTCCATGCAATTTTTAATTTACTGCATTCTAAATACGTTCTTATTCATACCTCCTTATCTTTAGAATAAACTTCTTTCTTCCCTTAGGAAGCCACTGGATGTTAGTGGAAAAATTTTGATTTATTACAGGTATTTTGAATTGAGTTTTTGTAAAGAATCTCATTCATGAAATAACATTTACCAATATGAAAGTCTTCTGACTGGAACTCTAGCACTTCCACATTGCCAATCAATACCCTCAGCCCAGCAAAGGATTTGCATCAATCTAAGGATTCGTGGCTTAGATACAGCTGGTTAAATAGAGTTACAGTTTGTTAAGGGAATAATGGATACAGATGCTGTGCCCAGCACTTGGCGGAAGGTACGTTATTAGTCCTTACAATAACCTGAAGAGACGCGTATTGTATCCCAACTCCTCACTCCATTTACAGAGGAACAAACTAGTCTCTAGTCCAAAGATGTTCAAGACCGCAAAGGTGATGAGTGACAGACTCGGGCTGGGATTCCCCTCATTACATTACACTGCCTTCATCTCACTTTTATGATCAAGATAAGTTTTTGTTTCATACACAGAGTTCATATTTATTTCTTACGTTTAGGTTTTCTAATTCTGTATAAATAGTAAGAGTGTTACTGGGAAACAGAAGGTTGAAAAGTTTTTCCATTTCCCAATGTGGAACACGTTTGCTTAGTTAGGCCTTTGCTCCGATCAAATCATAGTCTATCGTTTTCTCTTCTTTTATTAAACTGTCCTTTCTGTACCACTCTCAGCTTTGAGTCTATCTTGGCATTATAAAGAGTAGCTAAATGAATAATCAGTAGCAACGTTTTGATAATGGAGAAAATTAATGGTGGAGAATTCATTATATAAAACTAACAGAAATTAATTTGAAATTTGAATTTCTTTCAAAAAACTTTAAAAAATGAATTCTCAATATGAAAGGTATATCAGTGGGCTGATTTGGCTTGAGTAATAATATATATTTCAAGGGAAAATTAGAAAAATGATGAACACCAGTAGTTTCATACTTTGGTATACTTTTTCCAGCTTTTTTTATTTCCTAGTCTATCATCATCTACCCTTTAGATAAATTTTCAAGGTATTGATTTTTATAATATAAAAAATCTTATTTTTTCCTACTTATTCCACTGAAACAAACAAATAACATCCAATAATGATGATCTATCATTTTACCCACAGGAGAAAAATGTTAACATCATAGATGGTAATTCATTGACTCCATAGCTGAGCCGCTCCTCCCATGTGCTCAGCGCTGGGGTGGCCTTGTGCCTGAACAGGGAACCAGACAGCAAGTCCTACTCCCAGGGACCTTCTATGACAGACAAGCAAGACCGAGGAGTAAGGCATAGAGTGCGACACGGAGTAGTCAGTGCTATGAAAATAGGTGTGTAAGGCAGAAAAGGGCTGAGAGGGTGTGGGGATGGTCAGTCTTAGACAGGGGCCAGGAAGAGCCTAATGAGAGGTTGTCATTTGAATAAAGGCCAGAATGAGGTGAGGTAGCAAATCACCATTTCCTTGTTCTCTTGATTACTAATCTTACCAAATATATTTCATGAGTTAATATAGGTAGTTTGTTGTTTACTTGGTGTTTCATAACTATTATACAGATGTTAGTACCAAAGTGTCTTGCCAAATTAGCCAAATATTGATAATTTTTTAAATGTACTGTGTGTGTGTTGTTTAGACTCTGTTATCTTCTTAGTGATGCCTGAAAAATTTAGAGACAAATGATTAAGTCTTTTTAGAAAAGTAATATTCTTGTCTAAAAGTATTCTACTTACTGGCTGCAGACTATTTGGATATACAGTTTTATTTTCCTATTAAAGAAATGCATAATGCCAGAAGACTAGAAAACTCTTGTTCTCCAAAGGAGACAGTCCTAAATCTCATCTCCTTATTGCATCCAAATTTAAGTCTAGAATTTCTAGATGATGAACATTTTCTTTGCTATTGCTATGACTGAACTACCTAAAATCAAAATTTATCTGCTCCCTATGTGCCCAACACATAATAACGAAAAATCAGATCTAAAATTTGATTGAAAATACTTTATTTAAGGCATGGTGCTGCACACATGCGCTGGTTTTAGTGCACGGTAATCGGTGAACATTTGAAGCTCTCTACTTGGCATTGTATCCACTGAAACTCCCGCCCACCCGTGCAGTCATGATAAGCCCTTCAATTATCTTTATCTCACTACCAACAAAGGATTTATTAATTAAGATAATCGACTTTTGAAATGATTACTCATTCGTGAAATAAGTGATGTGTAAGATATGGGAATTCTCTAGAAATGTTATACACTCACCTCTGCCCTTGCATGAACAGGGCTTAAGATTCTAGCGACTTCAGTAATCTGTTTCTTTCTGTTCTTTGGAATAGCACCATAGGCTTGGGATTTGTATAATTCTGTGTTTAGATGACTACAGAGGACCCTATTGACTTAATCTAACGAGCAGTACAGCTGAATGCTGCTGGTAAAATGTTTGTTTATCTCTCATGATCCTTCTATATGTGGTGTAGTCAGAACACGCAGAAGGATCAAGGAAGAAGATTTTATGGCACTTATAGAAAAGGGTATTACTAAATATATGCAATAAAATGTGGGTTGGACAGAATTTGATCTCAGTCTTGAAAGGCTGTGGGAAGTAAACTCTAGTGTTCATTCATCTGTAACCATTGGAGGCTAAGGAAACTTGGGAAAATAATCCAATACTTGTGAATGACCACATTGGCTTAGGTTAGTTGGCAATTACTATGAAAAGTTCCACTTGAAAAGGGGCAAGAAGAGCACAGAACGGTCACTGGGTCATAACTGGTGATCCAGCCCATGTGGGCTGCCTGTCCTGGTAGATGCTGATCCTGTGTTCTGTAGAGAAGTTGGTGGTCCCAGAGGCCACATCTGAGCTTTGGTGAGGGTGTCCCTTGGTGGTTGTGCACCCTCCATTCCACTGCCTACTAGCGCAGATCTGCAGGCCTGGAGAGTCCTCTGCAGAGCACACAGTGGCAGCAATGCTTTGCCACCTTGTTTATTTGGTGGTTCAGTTCCCTGATTTTACCTACTAGGAAGCAAAGCTAAAGATGTTGTCTGGATGTAGTTATAAACCTGATAATTTTGGCTCTTGAGAGCTAGCCACTGTGCTCTGATCTTTTCTCTTTATTTGACAGTTACAACTTGGAAGCCAGTTGGAAGGAAAGGATGTTATGGCGAGACCCTCATCTAATCTTTGCTGGACTGGTCTTATTCCCATTCAGCAGAGCATTTTTTCAAAGAATGTGCTTGATAATGTTTAGGGCATAGTTTTATCTACCACTAAGCCTACCTTTATTTTAAAACGGTTCTTAAATTTTAGAATAGTGTTAGATTTGTAAAAATACTGTGAAGATAGCACAGAGAGGTTCCCCTAGCCCTCACACCCAGTTTTCTTTATTATTAAATTTTTATATTAGCATGGCACATTTGTTACAATTAATGAACCAATATTGACACATTATTATTGCTCAAAGTCTATAGTTTATTCAGATTTTATCTTCTGTTGCAGAATATAGTTCAGGATACCACAACACACTTCGTTACCATGTCTCTTGGGGTCCTCTTGGTTGTGACAGTTCCTCAGACTTACCTAGTTTTGGATGTCCTTGACAGTTTTGAGGAATACTGGTCAAGTGTTTTTTAGAATATCTCTCAATTGAGAATCCTGATGTTTTTCTCATGATTAGCCTGATGGTATGCTTTTCTGGATGCAAATCACAGAGATAAAGTGGCAGTTTCATCAGTCCACATCGAGAGTACATATTTTTGTTAAAAAAATTTTAATTGAGAGGCCATTAAGCCAAGGCAGCTCCAACACCTTAGATTCCTATGTAATCAAACCGAAGCCCAATGCAAATAGTAAAATGAACCTTTAAGTTCACTATTCCAAAACTGCCAACTAACTTCTAACCTGAGCCTGTTCCCTTTAACACATGAAATTTCTTTTCTTGCTTCCTTGAACATCTTATAAAAGTTTCCTCTTTAGATTGGTTTGGTGCTGCCCAAACCATGAATTGCTGAATGTTCAAATAAACTCATTGCAATTTTAATGTGCCTATGTTTACTTTTTAACACTATCAACATGTGTCATCCCTATTGAAGTTAGCCTCAGTCACCTGGCTGAGGTCGTGTTTGTTTGATTTCTCCATGGTCAAGTTACTAATTCCCTTTCCTTTCCTCCTCACCCCTGTTTTTTACTTTCTTATTTAGGAGGAGTTGTTATGCAAAACCCACACTTAAGGAGTAAGAAGTTATGCTTCACCTTTATAAAAGTAAAGTGTCTACATAAATTATTTTGAGTTATTTTGCATGGGAGAATTATCTATTCTACCCTATTTACTTATTATTGAATCATTTATATAAGTATATTTATTTTATGTTATAATCCAACAATACTTTATTGATTATGGTACTTGAATTATCCCAGCTTTGTCACTGGGAGCTCTTTCAGATGGCTTCTGTGTCCCTTGGAAATACCCATATTATTGTGTGTGTTTTTGTTTTTTTCAACACTTCCTTATTTTCCAGTACAAGATGCTTCATCTTATATATTTCTTGCACCAGTCCTAGAAATGGCTATTTCTCCAAGGAAACCTGGTTTGTGTTATTGGAAGATAGATTAGAAACTAAGATCTTAGCACTAGGTTTACTCATTCTTACTGATGTGTTCTTGCTTCTAGGCCCTCTTACCAGACAAAGCAAGGACATATATGTGTGTTTCTTAACAAAATACACATATCTGTAAATATTTCTATGTGTAGCCATCTGTATCTAGCTAAATGTGAGTTCATACTGATGACTTTGGCTCTAATCCTTTATGATAGAGAGCATTTTATATCCCCATTTATGTCCCCTTGCTTATCTGTGACCTCCCACTGCTGCAATGGGAAGCCTGGAACCATCTCCCATCTGCCATTCTTTTACTTGTTTATTTACAGTCCACATGTTTTGCAGTATCAGATGTGTAGCACATATTCCCTTATGAAAGAACTTTATCAACTCTACTACAGTGCTTAAGTATTGTTTCTTTTTATCTTTAGTCTAATCAACTCCACTGCTATACATAGTTACTGAAGTCAGCATATTTCTCTTTAGTGAGGTTGTTTCGTACTTTTGTGATACAGTGAGATTGTTTCACACATTCTGTATTCCACCTTGGTATCCCCTGGCTTTTAAAATGATTTTTTTAAAAAATACATCTATGTCACTCTGTGTCATACATTCTTTTTGAGACAGAGACTCCATCTGTAGCTCTGGGTAGAGTGCCATGGCGTCATTGCTCATAGCAACCTCCAACTCTTGGGTTCAAGTGATCCTCTTCCCTCAGTTTTTCTATTTTTAGTAGAGACAAAGTCTCACTTTTGCTCAGACTGGTCTCGAACTCATGAGCTCGAGTGATCCATCAGTCTTAGCCTCCCAAAGTCCTCCCAAGGATTACAGGCATGAGCCTCCATGCCTGGCCTTGTGGCAGACATTCTACAGGTGGGTTTCATACTACCTATAGTAGGATGGGTAGTGTTGAGTATGCACCGACACAGGTACATGCAGAGTAGTTTAACTGCCCTAAAACATCTTCTGTGCTTCACCTTTCAACTCTATCCTCCTTGACCCCTGGTAATCACTGATATTTTTACTGTCTCTATAGTTTTGTTATTTCAGAATGCCATATAATTGGAATCAGGTTAGCTTATTTTCACACTTTTTTTTCATTTAGTAATATGTGTTTTAGCTTCACCTATGTCTTGTTGTGAGTTGATACTTCATTAGTTTTTATCACTAAGTAATATTCCATTATATTTATGTACTATAGTTTATCTATTCATCTATTGAAAGACATCTTAGTTTCTCCCAGTTTTTGCAATTATAAATAAAGCTGCCATAAAAGTTTGTGTATAGGTTTTTGTGGACATAAATTTCCGAATCATTTAGATAAACACCTAGAACCATGATTGCTAGATTGCACAGTGAGACTATTATTAGCTTTGTATTAATAATAAACGGCCAAACTGCCTTCCAAAGTGGCTTTGCCATCATGAATACTTACTAGCAATGAACCAAAGTTCTTCTTACTCTTCACTAGCTACTGAAATTGTCAAATTTTTGAATTTGAAAATTCTAATAGGTGTGTAGTGGTATCTCATCATATTGATTTGCAATTTTCTGATGATAATAGTGAGAATCTTTTTGTATGTTTATTTAACATCTGTATATCTCCTTTGCTGATGTATGTGTCTGCTCAGATATTTTGCCCATTTTTCAATAAAGTTGTTTGTTTCCTTGTTAAGAGATCATTTTATATACATGTATATACATATATACACATATGCATGCACACACACACACACACATATATATTTTTGAGAAGGAGTCTGTCTCACTCTGTCACCCTTGGTAGAGTGCTATGGATGGCATCATAGCTCACAACAACCTTAAACTCCTGGGCTCAAGCAATCCTTTTGCCTCCCAATTAGCTGGGACTATAGATGCCTGCCACATTGACCAGCTAATTTTTCTTTTTCTTTCTTTCTTTCTTTTTTTAAAATAGAGACAGAGTCTTGCTGTTGCTTAGGATGGTCTCAGACTCCTGAGCTCAAGCAATCCATCTGCCTCAGCCTCTCAGAGTGCTAGGATTACAGGTGTGAGCCACTATACCAGGCCTCATTTTTTATTTTTAATACAAATCTTTTATCAAATAAGAGAATACTCTGTCCTAGCTTATGGATTTCTTTTAGTTCTCTAAAAATTTTGTTTTGCTGAATGGAAGTTTTAAATTTTAATAAAGCTGAATTTATCAATTTTTGTATTTTTGAAGTTATATCTAAAAATGCATTACTAAACCCAAGGTCATATATATTTTTCACTATGTTATCTTCTAGAAGTTCCATAATTTTCATTTTAGCTATGATCTATTTTGAATTTATTTTTGTGGTACACGTAAGATTTGTGTCTCAAGCTGTTTATTGTTTCTTTATTTTTGCAGATGGATATATAATTTTTTTGGCACCATCATGTTGAAAATACTATCTTTTCTCCACTGACTTGCCTTTGCTTCTTTGTGAAAAATCAGTCGAAGATATTTGTGTTGGTCATTTCTGGGCTCTCTACTCTGTTGTATTGATCTGTCTAGTCTGCCTTTTTTTTTTTTTTCCTCTGCTTCCCTATTTTCTTTTCTTTTCTTTTTTTTAATTAAATCATTGCTGTGTACATTGATGCAGTCATGGGGTACAATGTGCTGGTTTTATATACAATTTGAAATATTTTCATCAAACTGGTTAACATAGCCTTCATGGCATTTTCTTAGTTATTGTGTTAAGACATTTATATTCTACATTTAGTAAATTTCACATATACCCTTGTAAGATGCACCCTAGGTGTGGTCCCACCAATCACCCTCCCTCCTCCTACCCTCCCACCTTTGCTCCCTCTCCTGTCCCCCTTTCCCCTTCTTCTTGGGCTATAATTGGGTTATAGCTTTCACATGAAAGCTACAAAAATTCTAATGAAACAGAGAAAACTACACAAAGATCTGCACATATTTTGTTATATTTGTTCATAAATATACCTTTTTTGGTACAAATGTAATAGAATTGTGTTTTAAATTTAATATTTTAGTTTTTCATTGCTGGTATAAAATAAAGCATTTAACTTTTGTATACTAAACTTGTATCTTGCAATCTTACTATAATCATTTATTAGTTCCAGGAATCTTTCTGTTGATTATTTTTGATTTTCTATGGAGACAATCATCTCATCTGTGAACAATGACAGGTTTTTTTCTTCCTTCTTAATCTGCTTGACTTATATTTCTTTTTATTGTCTTATTTAATTAGCTAGAACTTTGAGTATGATGTTGAATAGGAGTAGTGAGAGTGCCATCCTCGTCTTTTGGTTGACCGTACTGGGTAGGAATCTAGTTTTTCATATTACCTATGACATGAGCTGTAAGTTTTTCCCAGATGTTCTTTAATCAAGATGTGGAGATGAGGAAATTTCCATCTGTTCCTAGTTTGAAGATTATATTTTTTAAATCACGAAGTATAGCTTTTTGTTGCTGCTTTAGAGAGACAGGATGACTAGCAGAAGGTGGAAGGGAAGAAATGCTCTTTCTTCCAGCTGTGATAAGGCTCAGTTAAAGTCTTTTTCCCCTGAAAACTAGGCCTTTGTTATGCAGAATTTTTGGAGCATATTTCAAAACAATTACTCATTCCTTCCCCCTGCCAAAGCCATGAAAGTATTTTTCTTGAATTTTCATCATTCTGGAGGTAAAACCCATGAAACTCTGGAGGTCTTCTAAGTCTCTTCACATTCAGGCTCTGGTGATTCATTAAAACCACCATGGAAGTTTCCTCCCAGTTTGTACTCTAGAGACTCCTGGTGCAGATGGGCAGATCTTGTGTAACTTTCTGGGTTCTCTTGTTTCTCCAGATTTGGGAGTGACAATTTTTCCTGAAACTTCAGTTCACTGAAGAGTCTAAGAAGTCGCTGACTGGAAGTCCAAGCCAGACATTCTTAATTGCTTCCATTTGGAGTACAGGAACAACTGCTTTTTTAACCTTATATATCTCCAACGTTTAACAACAACAGAAACTTTCAGTCTATTCAGATATTATGCTAAGGGACCAGTTGCTATGTTCTAAATGTTCGTGTTTCCCTTAAATTTGTATGTTGAAATCCTAACCTCAAGAGTGATGGTATAGGAGGTGAGGCGTTTGGGAGGTTATTCAGTTATGGAGGAGGAGTTCTCATGAATGGGATCAGTGCCTTTACAATGGAGGGTGATCGGTGGGAGGTGGGGGGCATTTGGTGGGATCTCAGCTAATGTGCACAACATAAGGTATATTTCAAAATAACTAAATTTTAAATGCTTTACCACAAAAAATAAGTAAGTGAGGTGAAAGCTATGTTAGTCAGTTTGATTTAAGAATTACACATTGTCTATCAAATCATCAAATTGTACCCCATAAATGTACACAGTTAAGATTTTAATCAAAAATTAAATTTAAAAAAAGATAAAAAAATAAAAAAGGCCAGAAAAAAAGCCTTCATTCTTCTACCATGTGAGGACACAATGAGAAAATGCCATTTATGAACCAGAAAATGGGGCCTCACCAGACACCGTATCTGCTAATGCCTTGATTTATGGGCTTCCCAGCTTCCAGAACTGTGAGACATAAATTTCTGTTGTTATAAAATCTACTCAGTTTGTAGTATTTTGTTATAGAAGCACAAATAGACTAAGAAGTTTCATAGCAAAATAAGTGTATCTTAGCACCTCTGTTTGTAGACTAATTCTATTCAACTGCTTTGTCTGCCTTATAGAACTTTTCAAAGAGCATCAGAAATGTGCTTACATGTACCAACATTCTGAAGTATTTCTTCCATTTCCTCTTTCTCTGAAAAGAGTTTTCAGTTTTTTTTTTTTTAAGGTATAGCAGATGGTAATTTGACAGAATTTTTTTGCCTCTACACATCAAGGGTGATATGCCATGCCTGGTTGCTTGTGTCTGTTTTTTATTTCCACATTTTAGATTCTTTTACTTGTACCATCCCACTTCTAAGCATCAAGGTATGTATCAACTAGATATTGATTTTGACAGCATAAAGCAGATAACAGGAAAGTTCAACTAGATGGAAACTAGGTATGGGTATGGGTTTATGTTGTTCTGTGGATGAGAAATGTAAAGATGTAAATGTAAAGAAATGTAAATGTAAAGAAATGTAAAGTCTAAGACTTGTGTTTATACAGTAGGGCAAAAAACAAAATACAGCTTTACTTAAACTTATTTTTAAATTGTCTTCATTTGCATTTCTTGAAGTAAATATTTATAAGCTTAGTCTCATTCTGGTAGATGAGCCCAGATCATTAGAGATTCAGGTATTTTCCGTTCTTCCAACAAGGCATTCTTAGCATGCATTTATTGGCTTTTAGTCACAAGACGGTTGCTATAGCCTTAGCCATTATGCCCAAATTCCAGAAGGCAGAGGAGAAGATCAAGAAATAAAAGTCTCATGTAGATGTGTCAGGTCTGTCCCTCACCTCGATACCCACTACTTCACCCCTTTTAACCTAGATTTTAAAGATTTTTACTGAAAGCACAACTCTGTTTCTGCTTAAGTGTTACCTGACATAATTGGTTATATGGACACCTTTATTTGCAAGAAAAGCTTGGAAATGTATTTTTTCCAAAATTGGACACATTGCTACCCTCAACAAATTAAGATTTTATTAATAAGGAAAAATAAGAGAGTAGACATCGAGTAAGGGTCTAGTTCAGAACTCCTGACTATTTCCAAGAGTTCATTCTATTTGTTGATGTAGGGCTTATTTAGATAGGTTTCATATTTCTACTTTCATGTTAATGCAGTACCATAAGTTACAAAGGACACACTCTCGCATAGATCAACTAAATCAGTGAAGCCCAATACTGCATTAATGGAAACCCCAGTATATTCTGACATTATGTAACTTGTAAAAGGCATATTTCTATATTTTCAACCTCCAATGAAATTGAGCAAGATTTAAGTGAAGGTGGTTTTCACCTTTATTTTGTAGCTCTAAATTTCTTAGTCTAGGACTGAAATATATAAGTAATCTGATCACAACAACTAGTTATAATTTCTCAACAATAGACATTATTGCTATACAACAATAAACTAAATGAATAATTTGCACAAAGGATGAAGCAATAAAATATATGATACTTGTGGCAAAATTTAAAGAGATAGAATTATTTGTATTTATACAGCAGGGCAAAAACCAAAATATAGCCTTACTTAAACTTACATTTAAGTTGTATTCATTTGCATTTCTTAAAACAAATTTTTTGTAAGTTTAGTCTTCATTCTGATAGATGTCATTGAACAATTTTTTGAACTTGAAAACTTAAAATATCTTTACTCAGTGGTATGCTGGAGCCAGATCTCAGTGGATTGTGAAAGATAGTTATGTGCATTGCTTCCTAACTTTCCATCCAGTGATGTCACTTTGGTAGCTAGAAATTGGCTACAGTGAAAGTATTTAGCACTTAAAAAAGATCCAGTTGTTAAATCTATTCTTGAATTCACCATGAAAACGCTTGCAAGTTCATTTAAATCTAAGAATCTAGAACCACTCATGCAACTTTTCTTACTTTTCATTCTTATCAAATTATTCCTCTTATTTTTCTTGATGGTATTTTTCATTTTAATGTTTAGAGAGAAAGTAAATGAGAGAACTGAAAAAAATATTGTGCTGGATAGCCTCTTAATTTTTTTTTCTTCTTAATTTCAGGTTAACGTGAGGGTACAACCGGGTCACAATATTTAAATTTGTTAGGTAGAATTCTCTTGTAGTTATATTATGCACCCAAAAGGTGTGCTATACACCTCTACATTATGCCCATTCAATGGGAGCACAGCAATCCCCCTACTCCTCTTCTCTTTTCCCTACCTTATTCTTCCTCCCCCCAACTTGAATTGAATTGTGTTTTTCTCCCATGTGGGCATGAATTAGATTGTCTACTGGCTTGATTTTTAGTAAAGTATCTTTGGATATTTGCTTTTCTATTCTTGTGATAATTTACTAAGAAGAATGTTTCAACTCCATCCAGGTTAATACAAAAGATGTAAAGTCACTATCTTTTCTTATGGCTGAATGGTTTTCCACGGTATACATTTACCATAGTTTGTTCCTGAGTTGATGGGCATTTAAGTTGTTTCCACATTTTGGCAATTGTAAATTGATTTGCAATAAACAATGTAGTGCAAATGTCTTCATGATGAAATGATTTTTTTTATTTCTTCTGTGTAAATGCCTAGTAGTGGGATTGAGGGGTCCACTGGGAGATCTAATTTGAGTTCTTTGAGGATTTTCCATACTTCTTTTCAAAGAGGCTGCATTAGTTTGTAGTCCTACCAACAATATTAAAGTGTTCCTTTCTCTCCACATCCATGACAACATAGGCAACTTTGGGACTTTGTGAGGTTCGCTAATTTTACTGGGGTTAGGTGATATCTCTGGGTGGTTTGATTTGCATTTCTCTGATGATTAGGGATGATGAGCAATTTTTCATATCTTTGTTAGCCATTCGTCTGTCTTCTTTAGAGAAGGTTCTTTTCATGTCTCTTGTTCAGTGATAAATGGGATTGTTTGCTATTTTTTTTGTTGATTAATTTCAGTTCTCTGTAGATTCTAGTTATCAAGGCTGTGTCAGATTCATAACATGCAAATAACGTTTCCCATTCTGAAGGTTGTCTATTGCTTTAATTGTTGTGCCCTTAGCTTTGCAGAAGCTTTTCAGTTTAATTAAGTCTCATTTGTTTATTTTTGTTGTTGTTGTATTGCCGCAAGAGTCTTCTTCATAAAATCTTTCCCCAGGCCAACATTCTCAAGAGTTTTCCCACACTTTCTTCTAGGATTTTTATCGTTTCATATTTTAGATTTAAATCATTTATCCATCTTGAGTCAATTTTTATAAATGGTGAAAGGCATGGGTCCATTTTCACTCTTCTCTATGTGGTTATCCAGTTCTCCCAGCACCATTTATTGACTAGAGATTCTTTTTCCCAGGGTACACTTTTGTTTGGTTTGTCAAAGATCAGGAGGCTCATAAGAGACTGGTTTCATCTCTTGTTTTTTCTCTTTGGTTCTAAATGTCTATGTGTCTATTTTTGTGCCAGTACTATGCTGTTTTGATTACTGTGGACTTGTAATATAGCCTAAAATCTGATAGAGAGATGCCTCTGGCTTTTCCAGTTCTTCGAAGTATTATGTTGGTATTTTAATGGGGCTTGCATTGAATCTATAGATTGCCTTGGGTAGTATAGACATTTTAACAGCGTTGATTCTTTTAATTTCTTTTTAAATCCCCATGTCTTAAATTTCTAATTAGGTCTTGGTTATCGATTATATTCTAAATTAATTATAATTATCTTATAAATACCTTCTTTGCCATGGCTTCCTAGAATTCATAAGCTGGAGCTCTAACTCCTCATGTGATGGTAATTGGAGATGAACCCTTGGAGAGGCTTAGATGAGGTCATGAGGGTAAGGCATTCATGGTGAGATAATGGACCTTGTCAGAAGAGTCATCAGTGAGTGCTGTTCCTTTCTCTTCAGGCATGCACAAGGAGAAGATGTGTGAGCATAGATGCCATCTAGGAGCCAGGAAGAGTGTCCTCACCAGAACCCCATCACATTGGCAGTCTGGACTATGACAAAATAAACTTCTGTTCTTTAAGCCACCCAGTCTGTGGTATTTTGTTACAGCAGTCCAAACTGACTAAGATACTCTTGATCTTGTAGGTTGATAACATTTCTATTTCTAATAAAAATATTTTAACTAACCATGTACTGCATTTCTTTACTGAGCAAGACTCAGCAACATTTCCAGGTTGCTTCTCAGCAGAGACATTTTTCCAATCTGACATCTTGGACTCTTAAAGGAGCCAAGGCCATCTTATGTTGAGAAGCATATGATGAATCTGTCAGAAAAGAAGCACTAACAAGTTACAGGTGTGGAACTGACATTTTCATAATCTGTTTTGAATATGTCTCTTTATCTCTATTAATGTTTGGAATGGACAAGGGTCTTTAGATTGAGTATAATTCAGCAAAGAAGTTATAATGGTTTCTTTAAAAGGGAACTATATTTAATGCATATTATTAATTATAATAATCCTAGATATAAAATTTATTGTGGATTTTTTGTTGCTACAGTATACAAAAGAATGTGGATAATTAAGGTAATTAGAGGATTATTCAATGTAAAAAATCCCTCTTTGACTCTTTTTCATTGCCTAATAAACCATTTATAAGTGATTTGAACTTTAATTACCCAGACAATTAGAATAATTTTCTACTTTGTTATACAGTGTTGACCTAACCAATTTGTCTCCTTTAGGAAATGGAAATGTATTTCAGATTAAAGAAAGTGGCAAATGTTTTCCTTCACAGTGGAGTTACCACAATGTAGGTTTGAAGGTTTTAAGTCAGAGGAAAATAAGGCTGAGTCTGATGCTACTCTATGAAACCATTGGACCTGTGATTTTTTGATTAAATTATCTGATTCTTATTTTCCTTGTTGGCAATAAGTTATGTGCAGATAATATTTTTTCACTCACTAAGTACTTTTATGCTTGTTTGTAGGGCACTGTATTAGATGTTATGGAAAGGAGAGTCATTAAAAAAATGAGGCAAGTATGAATTTGCCATCAATCTTAGATACAAGAATGGGGATGGGATAAAGTCCTCAAAGTGGAACAGATAAAATTTCACTGGAAATGTGACTATCGATGAGTGAGAAACAGAAAGTATGGAAGAGATGTCATTTGAATTCATCCTTAAAGAATAGGCAGGATTTGGGCATGTTGGAACAGACAGAAGGTCATGCTGGACACAGCCATCTGTATAAACGAAGTATATGTACAATAGAAGAGAGGCGAATTTACTTTAGTGGGGAATGGGCTATGTAGAAGGAAGAGAAAGAATGAACCATGTGTTTGAGAAGACATTTTTCAAATGCAATTTCCTTTAGTGGTAAGAATAGCTTTTCACATTTGGTGGCATTAGCTCCATTCAAAGGATAAAAAGAGGAGGACTTCATTTTGTGTGTGTGTGCATTGGAAATTTATCTGGAGATCATAGAGTTAATTAGTGATACAGCTAATAAGTCAAAGAAATTCTCTTGTATAGTCCTAATTTACCCATAAGCTTTGTCATATGCCATTAATATATATAGCAGGCGACCTCAAACTACGGCCTGCAGGCCACATGCAGCCTGCCTAGGACATTTATCAGGCCCTCTGGGTGTTTTTGCTGCCACTGCCTGTCCTGCTTAGCAGTCGACTCATCCCAGGGCCTGCAGTCCGGCCCTCCAATGGTCTGAGGGACAGTGAACTGGCCTTCTATTTAAAAAGTTTGAGGACCCCTGATATATAGTAACACACAATACAATATAATATTGAATTTTTCTTTCTCTTGAGCCAAAAATGGGATTAACAATGTGTATCATGTCTATTGTGCTAAAATAAATCACACCAACAGTATGAATCTTTCTCACAAGAACATTTAAATATACAGTAATATAGAGGGCATGAAGTGCTTATACAATCCTGTGTGAATTCTTTCTAATAGACATGTATTACACAAGCTTGTTGTATAGTACAGCCATTAAAAAGGAAGAAGGACCTGATTTTCAGCCTGACCCTTGGACATTAAAGTTGCCATTCATTTTTTTTTCTAAGAGAGATTAAAAAAATGATCAAAGCATTCTATTCTAGAAGCAGAATATATAAAGGTAATGATGAATCTTTTGACTATTTTTTACATCTCATCCCTGAATTCCTGTCTCATTGCTTATCTAAAAAGAATAAAAATTGGATCAAGCCTAAAGAACGATATCATCACTGATTTTTTTAAGTCCCCTAATTGTCTAGAATTCAAATCAAATTCAGCTTTTTAATTGAAAAGTATTTGTATTGAAATACCAAGCAAGTATTTTTTGAGCACTCTTAAATGCTCTAGGCCTAGGATTGGATCAATGGACAGAATGACTGTTTTCCTCCAGATGACACTCCCTGCTGTCCTGCAAAGGTCATGTTAAAATTTAATTGTTATTGTGACAGTACTGGGAAGTGGGGCCTAATGAGAGATGCTTAAGTCGTGAGGGCTCTGCCCTTCTGAAAGGATTAATGCCATTATCCAAGTAGGTTTAGGGTGTGGGCTCTCCAGTTTGTCCCTTCGACCTTCTGCCATGTAAGGATGCAACCTCACTCCCCTCCACGGGCTGCAGCTTGCAGGCCTTCATCTTGGAAGAAAAGAATGGTCTCCCCAGACACTGAACCTGCCGGTTCCTTGACCATAGTTTTCCCAGTCTCCAGAACTGTGAGCCAATACATTTCTGCTTATTATAAATTATCCACTTGGTAATATTCTGCTCTACAGCACAAAGCAAATTAAGGTATTCCCTCACCATAGTGTATCACTTCCTCAGAGGAGGCAGGGGCATGAAAATCATACTGCAAGATGATGGTGAGGCCAGAGTGGGGATGTGGGGAGATGTGATTGTCAGGCTGAGGAACTGAGGCATCATTCAATGCTTTTTTCCCTTAATTTATTTCTATTTTGCCTGTTACAAATATTTTAGTGGGGGAGGGTTATTTAGTTGTTAACATTGATCTTTGAAAGTTTTTTGAGCTTCAAATAGAGTTTGATGCTATGCTTTAAACAAATTCACTGGGCAGAAATGCAAAGGTTAGTGACTAAGATAGAAACTAACAGTGAGGGACCAATTTGGGACGAACTGAAATAAAATGGACAAGAGAAAATAATGCAGGGTAGAGATTTGGGGAGTAAAAAGGAAGGGAAGAATGCAACCAAACTTGACGAAGGCTGAATGTCAGAGAGGAGGAAAGGCAGGGTCTGAGATGTCAGGAGTTTTGATCCTGTTACTGGGAGGGTGTTGGTGCCATGATTATAACTGGGCGTCACGAACTAGTCTTGGACAGATAATGACTTCTTCTTTGGACATAGAACTTTCTGAGTTCTGGTAAAGCATCCAGAATGTTTTGCCCCGGAGGAAGTTGCAAATCGAGACTAAACTCTAGAGGGAGCTTGGAGCTGAGGCTACTTATTTGTGAGACAAATTGTTACAGA
>NW_003852412.1:24926140-24968180 GCF_000181295.1 Otolemur garnettii
CACCAGAATACATGGGGGGTGCTATGCCCAACCTGTAATTGTTCCTTGAAACATGAGGGAAAACACTTTTCCCTTTTAATATTATGAAGATTAAAGTGCTTTTAAAGAAAGAAGATCTAAAATTTGAAATGAGGCATGTAAATGTAAGCTGCCCAAGGCAGCTTCAAATTATGTGATTCACACTTATGCCAGATGCTGCTGGAGGAATTCCTGGGTTCCTCATTAACATGGAGCAGTCCCCTCAGACTTCACACACAGTGGCCACTCACACGCACGTGCAAGTCATGTAGATGTCAGCAGTGATCGACTGCATGCTCCCAACTGTACAGGCTCCAACAGCGGAGACTCGAGGAGATGAGCTGCCCTTAAAAATCAGTCCTTGCTTTCTTCAAGTTAGTTAGCCAAAGCCTCAGTGTACTGGGAATTAATGTCCTTATGAGAATTTTTGTGATGTCATTTCTGAGTTCACTCTAAATCCATTTAGAAAGGCATTACTGAGACCCGGGGAGCATGAATTTTTATTCAAGGAGAAATTGTGATAATGACAAAATGTCGATTTTGGTTGATAACCACTTGAACGAAGGGGCTGCTTAGATGTATAGGAACATAGTTTCAATGTTCACATAAAAATTTATGTGTTTCAAAATTATGGGTTTTGATTTTATTTGTCAATCATAAATCAATTCCTTTCTGATCTTGCCTTAGTCTATGGATTGATCCTCAGTTTTCCTTTTATTCATATATTTTTTTTCACACAGTCATTTACTGGTCATTTATTGAGTCCCTTAAGTGGGCGGCTTTGATAGGTCCTGCCTCTCCAGTTGCTATTTGGAGTTAGAAAGGATTGGGCTGGCTGGTGCTGAAGGCCTAATGTTGGGTCCAGACGCCATAGAACTGCTTTTCTATCTCCTTGGCAACACTGCCCCATGCCCCCAAATGAAGCAAACTGGAGGCTGAATTAAACAGATCATAAGCATGTATATTACTATACTAAAGAGGATATTTCTTCCATTTAACCAAAATCAATACTATAAGGCAGTTGGATCTTAGATTTGAATTTCTCCTTGGTATCTACTTGTCTACCTACTGCTTAACCTTAATGACCCACTTCTTTCCTTTCTCCTTGGCTCTATTGAGAAAACATGTTTGTATTACAAATAGTTAATACAGTTAATTGTGAAAATAAATTTTACTTTCCCAGAGTATATACGTTAAACTCATAGCTTTTGGTGAGTGAATGTTGGATATTTCATAATGTAAAAGGGACGATGTCCTAGGTTAAGGTTATTTTGATTTGAAAAAGAATGTAATCACTGTGAGGGTAAGAATATCATGCAACTTCTTTCTTTATAATTCTGGTGCAGTTACAACTCTGCTTCTACTAGGTATTGAAAAGTTGACTAAACTGTGAAACATATCTAGACTTGCAATATATAAAATTTATAAAAGTCAAACGGGATAATAAGTAGTTATCAGACTATTAGCTCCGTAAAGAAAATTTTGAAAAGAAAAATTTTAAGATAATAAAATTTGGAGTTGAAAGCATCCAGTCCAACTCCAAAATTGAAACTATTCATTAGAAACATTTATAAAAATAATGATTTTAAAGTCATCATCATAGATATCAACATCACCACTGGGAGCGTCATTATCATGTAATAAATTTCTATATAGACACGTGACCCTATAAGGGACAAATGGTTCCTCTGGAAGCTTTTAAATCAAAAGAAATGGCTTTAATATGGATAGAGTTACAAAAAAAAACTGATAGAAATAATAAAAGATGCTTCACAAATGCACAGATCACATATGTATTTGTATGAATGTCAATGTTTATGTTGCTGATAGAATAAGTACTGAGTGTCAGTATGTTAGTCTTTGGGAGAATTTGGATTAATGCCTCTTAAATAATCAAAATTTCTTGGAAGAGTAGTGTTTTAGGCAATTTTTGAAGGAAAAAAGGAAAGATTTCTAGACATAGGAAAATAGACCATATCTCTAGATGTTAGGGATTTGATAAACAGGACACAGTGGATCTTTACTTAAATAAATTCTTACATTATGAGAATGATGAAACACAGCCAATTACACATATCAAAAAATTGAAAGCATACATCATTTTATTAGAATTATATGAGAGGGAGGACAATTAATCTAACAAAAGATAGTTTTAAAAAATACTAAATTTGCAGAGAGATTCAATCACTTGAGAAAAATCTTTGGGATAATCTTTGGGAAATATTCACTTTTCCCTCATGTCATTGAATCAACAATTGACCTGAATTAGTGAATCAAGAGACACACCTGTACTTAAAAAAAATTCAAATGGAAAGAATATTGCCAAAGTTTAACTTAAAGAAATCACCCAATACAAGCAAATAATTCCTCCTAATATCTTCCTAACATCATTCAAATGTACTTTTGTAAATTATACTCTTCCTGGAACTATTAAAATAATCTACTAATTCTGATTCTAGTTACAGCTGTCACTTAATCTATTCCTGATAAATTGTCACACTTGTAACTTTGTTCTTTTTCTCAGTTTAAAATTGAACAATGTTAGTGAAATGTTTAGACAAGTAACCTTATGAAGGAAGAAGTGTAGGTTAAAATAAATGTAACATTATATAATTTTGTGTTGTCTCTGCAAATAGTTTAAAAATAAAAGAGAATAAAATTACTCATTTGACATTTCAAAGCATTGAAATAAGCCTTGATCATACCTATAGTTATCATGAACTCCCACGGTCTACCATGGAAAAAAATCTTTACCTACTACTTGAGCTGGAATTCATCATTAAAAGGGCTGTATTTGCAAAATTTTAAAGCACTTTTTTCTCTCTCAAAATTTTTTTTTCTGTTGAAACATAATTTTGTGAGTATAATGAGCACACAGATCTACAAAATTTAGAGTATAGGTTAGAGAATGTATCATAAAACGGGGAAACAGTCTATGTATAAATGTAGTAAGTCTTCCCATAAATAGGAAGGCCTAGTAATTTTCCCAAATAGTTAAAACATTTGGATAACTAGTGTGGCTAGATTGAAAATTAGAATGTGGCACTAAATATTTTAGTCTTTATACAGACGGTTTGCTTCCTGTCTACACAGATCACATTTGGTCTCTCTTTGGGGGGTCCTTTTGATTATCAAAGCAATATCTTGACTGTATACATTGCTGTTTCATATGTAACTGAAATATCAGGGTCCTCTTGCTTCTGAATTGCAACAAGCAATTCAGAGATTTCAGAATATAATGCATAATATTCCTTAGAGCCTTAATAGCTGCTCTTTTTTTTTTTTTTTTTTTTAAGATAGGCGTTTATTAACGCAATTTGACCTAGCAGCACCGCATAGCTATGCTGTCTGCACACCGGCGTCAGCACTCTGCAGCTGTTCCGTGTGTGGCTGGCATTCAGGGAGAACTGGCCTTCGAGTGTCGGAGAGATTGTGTGCAAAGGTGTCCCCCATATGTTGTTGGCAGTGGTGATATAACTGGGACTATAATCAAATTCAGTCGGTGACAAGCAAATACATTTCCGGTTTCCTGTGATTTGATACAATCACTATTGTTTTTTAAAAATAGGATTATAATTTAAATGGCTTCCTCATTTGATTTATTGTTCTACATATAGAGAGATTTCAGAAAATCTGAAGAGAAAAAGGGGTATAGAAACATCTGGAATCACACCACAGAATTTTAAAAGCTATAAGTGATTCTTTCACAGATTTCCAGGAAAAAAATAATTAGCAAAATAAGCAGGCCTCATGCGACTGATACTCCTCGTCAAAGGCATAAACTATAGGTAGCGTCCCACATTTGGCTGCTGAAAACATCCGTTCAGAAGTGATCTCTCTGGGGCTCCTTTCTGGGTTCCCCGTACTTCTCCAGACCAGCCCTTTCCATTGAGACGTGGTGCCAGGCAGACATCTCATTAGATTGCATTATTCGGCGAGCACTCAGGTCCTCGGCACCACCAGACGGATTGGTTGTCATTTTCATCGTGTGGAAGTTAAACTGCGTCTGGGAAAAGAAACACAACCTGAAGCGGGCTGCAGGAGAGACTCCAAAATACCGGCATTCTATGTTTCTGAAATCACCATTATGATGAAGTGAGATATGAATAATAATTACTTGGAATAAGGGCACTTTAGGAATAAAATATGAATTGAGCTTCATCACATAACAGAGACAGTTAGCAAGTTTATTTGATGGTTCACCGTGACATTCCTGGTTGAGGCTGAAGATTTTCTTCTTGATTATAAATTTAGATTTTGATGGAATGTGTTCTAAATATTGAGTATTTTTATTCTGACCTACTCAAACTGTTTTAAAAGTTGTTGATTTGTGAGCAATTTTCCTAATGGAAGGTTGCATAAGTGTACTTTAATATGCCCAGCACTAAGAGAAACTATTATAATTAAAGAAGGTGGTATCATTTGTTTCAATATTTCACTTCTAAAATGGTTGTTGTGTTATACTTTTCTAAAATTCTGTAGCAAAAATGGTGATAACAGAGTTTTAGTTTCATGAAGAATTTTAAGTGTTTCTGTTTTATTTTGCCACATTACGATTTGTATTATGTCTTGCTCTCAAGTTGACGTTCTTAGAATAATTTTGGAAAAAAACCCAAATTGGGTTAGAGATAGAAATTCCAAATTTGCTAGTACTCTCACACTTGCTGCCATCCTGACATTAAAATATCTGGCCAAAATTCCCATTTACTATGCAATAAATCCGTTCTCCCTCAAAGTATATTCTGAATGTAAAAATGAAAATAGACATTTATATGCAGCCTGAGCTAGAAAAAGGTGCTGATACTGTAATTAATATTGTACCATAATATCTTTTTAATCTATCATGCTGCCTTCTGCCCTTTATGTTATGTCAGAAAGGAGAGTAATGAATGAGTGTGTCTGTGAGTCTGAGCTTGAATTTGGTGAGAAGCGAGGCAACATGACATTTAATGTGATGAAGCCAGATAGAGATTCAAGTTTATTAGCTTTCGCACAACCAAATGGAAAGCCAATGGTGATAAAACTTCAAATATGTTTTAAAAGAGGATTTCCTGAATTTATTTTAGAGCTCCATTTAAATAAAAGCATTTGATCATATTTAAGAATTAATAGGATTCCCTAACTTTGTTTCCTGGGAAGGTAACTCGTAACAGTAGCACATCAGAAAATCCAACATTTTAAGAAAAAAATGAGAGATTTATTATTAAATCAGAAGAGAATTGGCATAAATCTGACTTGAAACAGCTGTTTAGGGGATTAGTGAGAGTGTCTTTTCAAGTCTTGGGAATAATTTTTCTTCCTTTTTTGTATCAGAAGGGGGCACTAGTGGTCCACTTTTAATAACAGCTGAGCATTTCTTTTGTTATAGGACATTTGACAATAAATAAATATCATTTTCTATGTGATGTTGAGGCATTTGTATGAAAAATTAATGTTTTAAATATCTATTGTTAGGTTAAAAAGTTAAGTAATTAAATTCTGTTTGCAAATATAATCTTATGTCTTTTTTTCCCCATCTAAGGATATGGCACAAAATTAAGAAGTCCTGTTGTAGCCAGACTAGAGTGGCAATTGTTATTGCTTAAGCTTATGCTAATAACGATGGTGATGATATTGATTACTTTTACACATACGTACACACACATGAAGTTTCAGTAAACTATGTGACTCGCCAACCTGGGAGTCAACACTCATAATAAAAGCACTTTGCTATCTCTAACTTATCATGTCAGTATTTATTCTCAATAGTAATTGTGGCTTAAATTAAAATAACATATTACCCCATAATTTGTGATTTGATTAAACAAATGGTGCCCACGTACACCTGACGGGATGATTGCATTTTCCATCTTCTCAGATCTCCATTAAAAGGGTAGCCGCAAAGGCAGTGCCTATTCTGCTTGTTGGCTGACATCCCCCCAAGTTAAGATCACCTTCTTAGAGCAAATGTGGCCAAACAATGTGGGATTCCAATTCCACAAATTGAGTAATTGAATAATTTCAGAGATGTAACAAGAGATGAAATAACTGTCCTTGTTCTCAGTTTAGAAGGCAAGCATGTGGTTACCTAAGCGAAAGAAAACAGATGAAAGCTGGCAGCCTCTTCTACAGACAGTACGATTTTCTGAATTTAGCAAGACTCTTCCTTTCTCCCCAGAACCCTCACTGTAAGTGTTAAGATGTTGAGACATGCATTATGTTTTACATTTTTCGTTAAGTTTTGCAGAAAATCATATGGCTAAGTACTACTTGTATTATAATGGGAAAAGGTGTGAGGAAAAACCCTCCAAAAATGAAATCCACTTGTCAGTTTGAATCTGACATGTTTTATTACATAGTAAAACCTGTCAGCTAAAACTTAAGAGATTTACACCTAAGTTGTGACTGAAAACAGGTAATTGTCCTTTCAAAACAGGTATTTTGAATATGAAAATGGAAATTTTGGTAGCTGTATGCTTGTAGAGTTATCCATTTTTGCTCCTAAGCTGAATTTAAAAATTTTAAGAACTATTTCTGGCATTTAAAAAATGTTGAGAATAACTTAAGAGAATGAGAACCTGGGAAACCTGCTTTCTAACAAAAGTTTACAGACTTATGACTGAGTTTAGCTGTCTGTCACCCCATGATACCATCAGTACGTATTAAAGAGCATACTTTTCCGGGATTTCATACTGCAATTTTAGGTGCTTATTTTATGGTAAGAAATTTAAGAATACATTTATACTTGATCAATATTAATAATAAGTAAAGCATCATCTTCAAGTAGGCAAATGTTTTATAAATGCTAAAAATACTTATTTCAACACAGAAATTTTTTTTCTATTAAGAGAGTCATTTTTTTTTCCTTTAAAGCTGAAGGTATGCTAAATTTTTGAAGCTCAGTAGCTCAGTCTGGAAATTTTTTTTCCTGGAAAATAATGTGGCTGAGGGGGAGAATTTTCTTACTGCATTGAGATTCCCCAAATTTCTTCTGGAACTTTGATTTTAAAAGGTTGTCACATTACTTTGCTCTGGTCCTCTGAATGTGTGTGCATGTGTCAGAGAAAACAAAAAAAGAAAAAAGTGTGAAACAAATAAGGAAGGATAGAAAGAAGAAAAGAGAGAGGAGGATTAAAAAAGAAATGAAAGAAAAAAGAAGGGCGGAAGAAAGGAAAGGAAAGAGTGGGAATGTCAAAGGAAGTAGAGAAGAACAGAAGGAGGGAGAGAAGAACCCCTGGAGGGGTCTATCCACGGGGATTAATTGACATGGGGAGTTTCTTGGTACTGGCTTAGGAATAGCGTGATCCTGGCAGCATCTTTAAGACAGCACATCTCAACTTTCAGAACAACATGATTTAAAGAAGCTGTGTGACTCAGAGGATAGTTTTTGGCATGGAGTTTGTGAGAAGAGGTTTTGCTTTTGTATTGCTCTTCAAATATAAGAGAAAATTATGTTTCTGCCAGCATAGATAAAAAAGCTCTCCAATTATTACAACGCCAGCTTTCTCTTTACAAATATCATGTGTAATTAAAGCAAAAAGCTAAATATTATAGAGAAAATAAGGTGGAAAATGTTGGCTGTTGGAAATTGGCTTGGTACGGGCTTTGTGGATGGATGGCATTTTCTGAATTGTACCAAATCTGCTTTACGTCTTTAGATACCGTTAAAGCCTGGGTTGTTGCGTCGCCTGTTCTTTGGCATTAGAGACAGACACGAAGGAATTTATCACTTGCTCAGATATTTTTCCCACCTGATAACGTTTTCATCGGCCTTTTCTACAGCTGGACATATTTTAGCTGTGAATAGTCATAGACTAAAAGCTTTACGACTTATGTTATATATTTATGCTAATTCATTATTTCTCAAAGGCTTCTGACCCTTGCCAGCAGGGGCTGTGGCTAATTCATGTGTGTGTGTGCGTGCATTTTTTTCCTAAACTGGCATTTTGCTATTACTTAAGTTTCTCTGTTTTCCTTTAGTGCTTACCTAAATATTTTCTTATCTTGCCCTTAAGCAAAATGTCAAATCTTGGCAGACAAAACATAGTACTCCCTTGAAAAAAAGAAAGGCAATCCCGCTTGAGCACTGGGTCTACCTGTTTAACTAGAAATGCGCATCCTTCAGGCCTTCTGTAAATAGCCAGCACCCACCCAAAGTGTCACATTGTCACGGAGGCTGGGGAGGACAAGTGCGTCGTCGTCCTGATGAGCGCCTGGGAGCATTTTCTTTTCTTACACACTTCTACATGGTGCCCATATTTTCTATCCCCTCCAGGTGACTAATAAGAAGTGGAATTATGAAATCACTAAAAATTGTGCAAAACTCCATATATGTACTGAAAGGAAAAACTGGGATATTAAAATGTTGATTGGATTAAAGGAAGTGTGTGTGTGTGTGTGTGTGTGCCTGCAGGGCCCAGGTGCCCCCCGCGGGGGACGCATTCCAAGAACCTCGGTGGCTGCCAGAGCCGCGGCCCAGACGGGTCCTCCGTGTGCGCTGCCGGGTCCGTCTGACCCGAGACGGCCACCGAGTGATGGACAGCTGGCGGGCAGCCCCGGGCGCACTGGGCAGCAGGGACCGTCCCGGGCAGGGCCCGGCAGGGCCTCGTGAAACAGTGTGAGATTTCATCTTGGTGTGCAGAGTGACCGGCAATCTAAAACTTACGAATTGTTTACTTCTAGAATTTTCCACTTAATATTTTCAGACTTCAGTTGACCACAGATAACTGAAACTGCAGAAGGAAAACCCACAGTTAAGAGGAGACTGCTGGATGATGATTCTACATGTTTAAAATACTTACAGGAAAGTATCATAAAGGGTGGAAAGGAAACTGTTAATCATGACTGTCCTAGAGGAGAGGAATTGGGGGAAAGCAGAACCATTTAAAACGCATACACTTATTAAAAATAATGCCGTCGTGGTGGTGCTGAGCTATATCCAGAAGCTGAGGGGTTTCTCCTCTTTCCATTTCATATTTATGTGATGGCAAAGAAACTCAAATAGACTCTAAAATAATTTATAAACGTATCTTTTAGAATCAAAAGTGTACCGAGCTACTTAGGAGATAAGAAAGAAGCCTGTGGAGTGGATTTGTTACACTCAGCAGCCCGTTTATGTTACCTGACTGACGGCAACACCATGCCCCCCTTTTCTTTTACACCCCTTCAGATACTGTTCACAAATAGATAAGTGGCCTTCCTAGTGATGATGTGACTTTTTGTCAGCTATGGAGCAGCTGCTGTTTGTGAGGTGCATGGGGTGGGGGCAGGTGGGGTTGGAACCAGGTGACTCAGACTATAAAGTCCTTTGACGAAATCAGGGTCCTGTGGCAGTTTTTGAAAAGCACCAAGATAGAAGAATTTATATTTAGCAATAGAGAAGTTAATGGAAAAAATAATGGTAAAAGGACTGACCCCAGTGGTGACTCTGGGGACGGGGGGGTTTATTATAGTTTTTCTTGTACTAAAATAAATCCAGTTTGCACACTAAACCAAGAGCAAATGAATTTTGAAGAATTTCTTCACCCCACTGAGAACGAACATTACAGAAATTATGTATCAAGGACCCCCAGACCTTTTGATTGTAATAAACTTTAGCCAAAGTTTGTTGTCAAGTAAAACATTCTAGAAAAAAAAAAAAGAATTTCCTCATTTGCTAGACATTTTGTAGCCATTGTATTTCCTTTATAATCCAAAACATTTTCTGAATTTAATTTGTTACTTGGAATTTTTGTTTTCTTAAACTATCTTTGGTGCTTTATTCAAAATTTAATACCTTTCTAATGTTATCAAGCTGAACTTTTGCCTTTTATCTTCTGTGTTTTGCCTCCTAAACCCCAATTTATAAATTCTTATGTCCCCAGAGATACAGAAAATCCCATAACTTCTTCGTAGAAAATGTCTTGAAATAACTTGTTTTTGTGACATTTCCTCCAGTATTCATGGTTCCATAGTCCTGCTGTGCACGGCTCTGGCCGTGTCCAGTTCCCCTGGATACTAGTCTATATTATTTGTGGAAGTTGACATACCACAGAGGCTAGATTTAGTAATTAAAAAAAAAAAAGATTTGTTGGAAGAATAGAGCCCGTTTTCCACTGAATAGGCCTATCTTATCTTCTGCCTATTAGTTGCTACCTTACTCTTTGGTGAATGATTATAAAACATGACCTTCAGGCTAATAAATTGATATTCCCATGGTTGACTTCCCCCCAAATATAAATAAAAGAACAAATAAATTTCTGAATATTAAAATTTTCCATAATGTAACACATGGCTGGTAAAGTTACTGCTTTGATATGCCCTGCTCTGTGTAACTGGTTACATAGAGAATATTTTGCTTATGCATTTTGGTTTGCAATATACATCTGAAGATTAGGATCTGTGTATGTTGTTGATTTTCTTTATGAATCCAAGAAACTGTCCCAGTAAGATTGGGATAGTAAATGGACTAAAAACAATGAGATATGTTATTCAAGAGGTCATCATGTGTGTTTTTATTTATATATTGAATTATTGACAGACAAACACATTTTTGCTTAGTAACATTGTATTTCCAAATATGCCCAGTATTTCTGAGAAATATTCTATACATATTCTCATCTGAAAGCAGTATAAAGATTATGCTGAAGTGCTTGTGGAAATTTAAGTAAGATACAAAACCAAAATCTTTCCTATTTTCTTAGTTCCACCTGAGACTCTAAGGCCAGAAACAGGAGAGATGCTATGTATTCCAATCTGAATGCAAAGTTCCAACTTCCATGTTGGACATCCTTAGATAGTCCATGATGTTAGGAAACGTGTAATGTTAGCGTTAGTCTGCACCCAGCTCTATTGTATAAAAGAAGTTGGTGAAGGCTGGGTATGGTGGCTCACACCTGCAATTCTAGCACTTTGGGAGGCCAAGGAGGGTGGATTGCTCGAGCACAAGAGTTTGAGACCAGCCTCAGCCAGAATGAGACCCTGTGTCTGAAAATAGATGGGCCTTGTGGTGGTTGCCTGTCGTCCCAGCTACTCACGAGGCTGAGGCAAGAGAATCATCTGAGCAGAAGAGTTTGAGGTTGCCATGGGCTATGACACCACACACTCTACTAAGGGTGACAAAGTGATACTCTGTCTTAAAAAAAAAAAAAAAAAAAGGAAGTTAGTGAACGGGGTGATGAAAAGTTCTTTAAGCCCAGGAGATTTCTTTGGAGAGAGTAATCAGGAACTCTGATGGGACATAATAAAAATTGCATAATGAGTTTTATAGCTTAACAAGGAAAAAGACATTACTTAGTTAACAGAGTATACAAATAAGCAGACAATTCACAGAAGCAGAAGCCCAATGGCCAACAAAAATTATGAAAGATTTTTGTTTTCACTAATAATAGAGGTAATGAAAGTTAAAGCAAAAATGAGATACAATTTTGAATTTTCCACATTGACCAAAAAGATAAAATGTAACAAGTTCAAGCATTGGCCAGGATGTGAGAAGTGGTAACCCTGCTGACGGGAGTGTAAATTAGTATGATCACTTGGGACAGTAATGTAGTAATCAGTAAATTTATGTAAACGGACATACCACAGAGGCTAGAAATTCTAGGCATCTACCCTAGAGTTGAGCTCTCCAGTATGGTAGTCATAAGTCATTCGTACTGACATTTAAATCTATATTTAAGTTAATTAGAATTAAAGCTAAAGAAAAATTCAGTACCTGAGTCACGGTAGACACATTTCAAATCCTCACTAGCTGCAGAACAGAGGCTTTCTATCATTGCAGAGAGTTACGGTGGACAGTGCGGTCTTTAAAAAGAATTCTCTCCATGTGTACAAGGAGAAATCCAAACACTGTCCATTTCAGCAATCTTTCTGCCAATTAGTGGTTGAATAGAAAAATAAATTGTGATGTGTTCACATAATGGATTATCATGCAACAGTCAACATAAATGTATAGGGTCTACCTTTCATGAAATTGATAATTCTAAAATTTTCACTTTGAAAAATCTAAAAATTGAAGTAAGTGAAATAAGTAATTTCTTGAACATTGTATGGAGTAGGATTCTATCTACATAAATTAAAAATAATCCAAAGTCATGACACACTGTGACCTTGTGTGTGTGTGTTTCCTCTTTCTCCCCCTACCTACCAAAACAAGAATGGCTAGATAAACACCAAATGCATGGTAGTGATTACTCCTGTGGCAGGTGGGAAAGGAAAGAATGAATCTGGAGCTATGACTTTATCTGAGAGTTTATATATTTTAATCTGAAGAATAGATGAAACGAACGGTGATCTTTGTTCTTTTATGGGTAGAGATTAGATGAATATTTTTTAATATTATCTTTCATAGTTTTCTTACTTTTGATCTTTTTTCAAATAATAACAGGGGAAATGATTAGTTGGTGTAACATGTCTAAATTATACATAAAGGACTAAAAATTCCAACTGTTATTATTACAAAATATAACACCGTTAATAAGATGGAGTACATGATTGCATGTAACATAAAATAATGTCTCAATTATATCTACTAACAGAGGTCAGCAAATAATCTCCAAAAGTACTTTTGAGGCATTATAATGCATATTTTATTTATGTTTTGCTGACACTAAAAATAAAATGTATTATTACTTCTTAAAATGTAGAATGACTGCTGGAGATGATGTAGAAGTTTGTGGATTATGGGAGAATGAAAATTGGAATGTGAAGAATGCAAAGCAGACAATTGCATTTATTTTTACTGTACAGTTTCTGAGTTATGACAAATATATTCTTCCTTGTAACTATCATCGGGGAGGTTTATGAGCCTTCATGCTTACTGCATGTCATATGAAGAAATTGGCTCAGAATTGGCAAAAAGGTGAAAGTTAAAACTAGAAAACTTTTAGAGGAAAATGTAGAAGAAAATGTGATCCTGGGTTGTACGAAGATTTTCTAGAGGAAGCAAGGAGTACTGTTAAGGAAAACATGGATAAATTGAAATTCATCAAATTCATGAAGTTTCACACTTCTGAGAAAATTAAGAGGAAAGTAATAAGAAAAAATATTTGCAATATAGACATTTTACAAAGGACTTATATCCAGAATATACAAACAGCTCTTATAACTCAATAATAAGACAAGAACTTAACTAAAAATGACCAAAAGTTTAAAAAAGACACTTTCTTAAGGAAGACATGCAAATTACCAATGAACATATGAAAAGATGCTTATATTACTAGTCATCTGAGAAATGCGAAGTAAATCCATAAAGAGACAGGGTCACTCATTCACTGAAGTGATTGAAGTTTAGAAGGTTGACAATGGTAAGTGTGGGAGAGAACCAGAGGAGCTCAACCTCTCTGGCAAGGTCAGTAGGAGTGCAGAACCGTACAGCAACTCACGCCTACTATGTGACACCATAATTTTTCTCTTCAGTATTACGTAGGAAAGGAAAGAAAACCTAGTCTACAAAGCCTTGCATAGAAATATGGACAGTAATTCATAGTCAGTTCATTCACAGTGGCTAGAGACTAGAAATAACCTACATCATCATCAATAGAACTGCTTCTGAGTAAGAAATACTCTGTAACTACTACTATAGCCATGTGTTACTTTAGCAATGGGCACAATTTCTGAGAATTGTTGTAATTAGGTGATTTTGTCATTGTGCAAATGCCATAGCGTGTGCTCAGGCAGACCCGGATGGTACAGCCCACTACACACCGTGGCTGCGTGGTACAGCCTGGGGCTCTGGGAGACAATCCACATGGGCTGTTACTGTGCTGAATACTGTGGTCAACTGTAACACAATGATAGGTAGTTGTGTATTTAAACATAGAAAAAGCATCTTAAAAAAAGCATGGTGTAAAAGGTAAAAAAATGTACACCCACTCTGCAGGCACCTGCATGAATGGGGCTCACAAGGCTGGGAGCTGCTGCCGGTGAGTCCCGGAGTGAGGCTGAGAGGAGGAGGAGCCCTCGGACGTTACCACACACTGCTGCAGACTCTATACTTAGATCACATTGATGTTATAAAAATTTTTCCTTCTTCATAACAAATTAACCTTTGTTTATTGTAACATTTATGTTTTATAAACCTTTTAGTTATTTTAAACTTTTAGACTCTTTTATAATAATACTTATCTTAAAGCACACATTCAATAGCTATATGAAAATATTTTCTCTGTTAGGCTGGGCTGGACGGCTCATGCCTGTAATCCCAGCACTCTAGGAAGCCACGGTGGGAGGAACACCTGAGCTCAGGAGTTCTAGATCAGCCTGAGCAAGAAGAGCATGACCTCATCTCTACTAAAAATAGAAAAAGTATCGGAGCATCATGGCAGGCACCGGTAGTCCCAGCTACTTGGAAGGCTGAGGCAGAAGGAACACATGAGCCCACTTGAGTTTGAAGTTGCTGTGAGCTATGCTGACACCATGACACTTTAGTCTGCGCAACAGAGAGAGACTGTCTCAAAATCTTTTCTAAAGAAGATTTTCTTTCTTTACATCCTATATCCTTATTCTATAAAGTTTTTTGTTTTTAATATGATTTTTAACTTTTTAAACTATTTTGTTAAAAATGAAGACACAGGCTCAGCACCTGTGGCTCAAGTGGCTAAGACACCAGCTACATACACCTAAGGTGGTGGGTTGGAATCCAGCCCAGCCCGGCAAACAACAATGACGGCTGCAACCAAAAAATAGCTGGGTGCTGTGGCACCTGTGGTCTCAGCTACTTGGGAGGCTGAGGCAGGAGACTCACTTGAGCCCAGGAGTTGGAGGTTGCTCTGAGCTGTGATGCCACAGCACTCTACCCTGGGGGGATAGCTTGAGGCTCTGTCTCAAAAAAAAAAAAAAAAAAGTGAAGACACAAACACACACATGAGCCTAGGCCTACACAGGGTCAGGATCATCAGTGTCACTGTCTCAAGTCTCCACATCTTTTCCCGCCCTCAGGTCTTCTGGGGGAATCTCAGGCATGGAACTATCATCTCCTACGAATCCCCTTTTCTGGAATACCTTCTGAAGAACCAGTCTGAGAATGTTTTATGGTTAACTTAAAAAACTTTCAATGAAAGTTTCCCCTGGCTAGTGTCTGGAGTCCCTGCTACTCTGAAGGCTGTGGTAGGAGGATTGCTTGAGCCCAGAGTCTAAGCTGCTGTGAGATGCAATGGCAGTCCTGCCCGGGCCACACAGTGAGATCCTGTATCTAAAAAAAAAGAGGGCAGGGCTTGTGGCTCAAAGGAATAAAGTAAGTGCCAGCCCCTTACACGGAGGTGGTGGGTTCAAACTCAGCTCGGGCCAAAATCTGCAAAAAAAAAAGTACAGTACAGTAAATACCTAAACCACCAACATAGTCACGTATGAGGTGCTATGCATAATGGCGTGTGCTGTCCTTCTACGCGACTGGCAGCACAGGGGTTTGTGTCCACCACATCACCACAAGCCACAGCAATGTGCTGGGTCAGGACGTTCCAAGGGGGTCAGAATATCAACAGGTGGCAGGAGTCTCTCAGCTCCATTACAATCTTATGGGACCATCATTGTGCGCTTCGTCATTGACCAAAATGTCACTGTGGGATGCATGTCTGTTTTGTACCTCCTCTCTCTCATTTCCTTATTGTTCTGTGTTCATGATATCAGACAAAATCAGGAATGACTCAAGTAGATGCTGTTTTATTATCTGTAGGGATGGTTTTGTTTTATCAGACAAAACAGATGTGGGAATAAGTTTTTAAGAGTTGTTCATTAGACAAACGTGTCATTGTTTACAGTTTGTCTAAATAAAAGTTTTCCAAATGGACTTAAGTTTTTGAGATAATTCTATATAAATTTACGTAACTAGAATGAAATATTTTCTAGGGTTTGAGTGCTAATAAACAATCTATAATGTTCCCATGGTAGATGGTCAAGACGTGATGTACTCATCTATGTCTAGATGGGTAAAAACATAAACATGATTGTTTAAAAAATGTAAGAATAGATGACATCAAGTAACAACCACATAGGTATTTGTTCATATAGATAAACTTGAAGTGAGGTGGCAATAGATAGTTTATTGATAATTGGGTGATATGGACAAAACTTATTTTGATGAAATTGCTTTGGCCAACAATTATTTTTTGTGTGCTTTAAAGTCTATTGTGTAAAACTGGTCATATTTGATCAAAAACGGCCTTAAAATTTACTTATTTTGAATGCTTCTATTATTGTAACTTACTATAGTTGCCCTCATAACTTCCCATGCCCACACCAAAGCATTAACAAAATAAATACAGAAAAAAGGGTAGATAGGAAATATCCTTTGTTTGGGCTCATTTTCACATAGGAAATAACGAAGTTGTTTTCTGGTTCAGAATTTCTTACAAAGACACATTAATTGTGTGAAATTGTTGCTGCATGATTTCGAACCTAAGACAAAAAGCAACTTTCAATTCTTGATTATAGCTTCTCAACATATATAGTATAATTAATGTTGAAAGAATGATTATATTCTAAGTCCTTATTTCACACCCATTCAAACTTTCTCTTGTTTTTAACTTAGGAATTTTAGTCACATTTTCAGAACAAAGGTGGATTTTTGTAGGAGACAGTGAGGAATAAAGGGCAGATATGTTATAATCATTCTAATGCAGATGAGGATATTTCCCTCACATTATATTTTTGTTTGAATTTTCAATATCTAAAAAATGTCTCACTTCTAATTCTTTAGGAAGGCATTTCTGCTCGTTTTGTCTCAAACATTTCCCTTCCCCACACCCTTTTTTTCTTATCAGTGTACTCAGGTTATTCGTATTATTTTTGTGTACATCATCACACATTATTTGCTTGCTTAGTCTAGGTACCCCCCCTCCCTTGCAGAATTAGCCCTGTGAAGCAGGACCTCTTCTGTTCTGGTGCACAGTAGTCATTCAAAATGTATGTGTTGAATAAAAAAAAAAATGGATGAACAAATATATAAATCACTCCATTTCAGATTTTAAAAATATTAGAGTAGATGTGATTTGAGGCGCTTGGTATTGGCTTTCAAACAAACAAACAAACAAAAAAAGTCTCTACCACAGGCAGGCCAAATTTTTCTTGATTCTTTTGTTTCAAAAAGATTTGGGGCAAAGTTTCTCTGGGAGTAACCTAAACATTAAGGAGATTTTCAGCCTCCGGGTGCAGAAGGCTTGCATTTCAAGCACAGCAGATTATTTTCCAGTTGCTTTACCAGGGTTATAAGGTCTGTATTTTTGTTTAGTTGTAGTCAACTGTTGGTGTGATTCTGAGGAAATAATTTCAACTATAGGCATGATAATGTTTGTTCTCAACATATATGTTTTTAGAAAGGAACCTTTGCCTTTAAGTCAACATGTTTTAATAGAATCTTTGCCTTGCCTACTCACCAATAACCTCATGATAATTTAAATTCTTTGAGAGCTGAAACTTAAATGCTTTATTAATTGCTGTATTTCAACGCCTATCTGATACATAGTAGGTACTCAATAGCTGAATTCAAACTTAATGACTGGATGAACACTTAATGATTGAATTCAGAAGCAATGGTCTGATGGGTGCCAGTGGAGCAGTGGTCAGGACAGGACAGTCAGAGCTGTGCCGTGTGCCAGGACGATCTCCAGAGAACAGACTATGGACAGGCCAGGTAAGAATGGAGCTGTAAAAACAGACCTTCTAGTTGATCTCACTTTCCCATTATTAGGCACCTGCCCAGAGGAAAAAGAATCATTTTATCATAAGAATATTTGTCCTAGATTATTTATCACAGCTCAATTTACAATTGCCAAGGTGCGGAAAATACACAAGTGTCCATCAACCCATGAATGGATCAATAAACTTTGGTATTCGTATACTATGGAATATTATTCAGCTATAAAAAGATGGGGACTTTACATCTTTAGTATTGGTCTGGATAGAGCTGGAGAACATTCTCTTTAGTAAAGTATCATAAGAATGGAAAAGCAAGTATCCGACATGCTCAATATTCACATGAAGCCAGTAGATGAACTAATATATGACACAGGAGCAGGGGAGGGAGGAGGAGGAGAGGGAGTGAGGTGAGGGGTTGGGGAGCTCCCACCTAACGGGCACAATGTAAGGGTGTAGGGAACACTTCCTGGGCAAGGGGCACACCACAATAGGGACGTTACCTAACAAATGCAAACCATGTAACCTAATTGTCTGTAGCCTCATATTAATCTGAAATAAGAAAAAAATGGAGGTGTAAATAACTGCCAAAGGTCAGGAGGAATCAGGAAGGCAGAAACCCAGGTTGGTAAGTAAGAAGTCAAAGTGAGTTTGAGAAGTGTAGTTTAGACAGGTAGAGGTGTCTGGTCTAGAAACTGGCCGCCAGTGGACAGTAACATGAACTTGACTTAAATACTATCTGTTTTAATGAATAACCTTAGATGTGTTACATGCCAAGGGTTTGGCTATTTAAGTTGACATGCCTGTGGATAAAATGAGCAATCAGTTTATCAAGAGAAGGTAAAAAAGTAATTTTGAAGGTGGGTTTCAGCACAGTGACTGCATTTGTGTAACTACGACTCAGTGATTGGCTGAAGCTAATCAAGAAGGAATTTACCGTGTTGTTTCCAACAGTAATACACTCATATTAATACCAGTTATACTTTTGTGCATTCTATGGTATTTTTTTTCCCCCTGTGGTATTTTCTTAGAATGAATAATTATTAAACACAAGCTGAAAGACTCAGAATTAAGAAAAGAATCTCAGGTCAATACTTTGCATGCTAGAATGCCTAAGTGGCTTTATTTTTCTTTCTTTCTTTTTTTGAACAGTCCCACCATGTCGCTGGTAGAGTGCTGTGTCGTCACAGCTCACAGCAACCTCAAACTCCCCGGCTTAGGGGCTTCTTCTGCCTGAGCCTCCCAAGTAGCTGGGACTACAGGCGCCCGCCACAACCCCCCCTCCCCCCCCATTATTTTTTGCTGCAGTTGTCATTGTTGTTTAGCTGACTCGGGCTGGGCCGGGTTCGAACCTGCCAACTTCGGTGTTTGTGGCTGGCACTGTAACCACTGTGCTACCGGCGCCGAGCCCTAAGTGGCTTTCTCATCCCTTTGAATTCCCCAGGGAGGAGAGGGACAGGAAACATGGATTGCCCTGGGAGGAAAGTGGAGACTATGCAGAGGGGCTGCTGGACGCCCAGCGGAGGCAGGTGGATGCGAGGCCCAAAGACTGGCTACTGAGGCTGTCCCGGTAGCCCCCTGCTCAAATCTCTGCCCACACAAGAAATCGCCTGCAGACAGTTCCTGTCCGTCCCTAAGGCTTCCCGAATCTTTGTACGTGAAGGTATTTTCGGCCTGGGCTTAGGGCAGCTGAGACGTGACGGGAAGCATGAAGAACGGAGTTACTGAATACGCGCTTCGCGTCCACCCCTCCGCGGGGCCGTCCTGCTCGCCCTCCTGGCCCCAGACGCCCCGCTGCAGGACGGGGTCAGGCTCCCGCGACCCTGCACCTTCTGCGCGGGCTTCTCTCTCTCCCCTCCGTGTCCCCCCCCCTCCACTGCCCTTCCTGGGGTTACAGCCCCAATCAACTACTTCCATCCCAACTCTTATCCTAAATTCTGCCTTGGGGAAGCGAAAACGAAATAGTAACTCCGTGAGAGGAAAAGCAAAGCAATGTCCACCGTTGTCTTCTAGACGCCGTGTTTTCTAATCGCCTTCTTTTCTTCTCGATGGCGCGCTGTATCTGAGCTCCTTCACGTGCTGTTACTATGTGTTTGAGATCTCTCCTTATGGTCATGATCGCTGATCCCTTAGGTTTTCTGTATGCCCAAATTAGAGAGCTTGGTAGAAAGAAACAATAGTCATTCTAACAGAGTAAACACTGGGCTTTGTGATTTAAATTACATGAAACTTAAGGATGCAGATGTAATCAATCTTTATATATGTTTTCCTTTTTTTATTTATTTGAATTTTGTTTTGGGTTAATAGGAGGGCCCATATAAGTGGGTGACATTGTTTGTGTTTGTAAGACAAAGTCCGAGTTGTAGCGCTGATGTTCGTCCGGGAAGTGTGCCATTTACACTGTATCCGTTAGGTGGGAACTTGCCAAAGCCCCTCTAACCTTCCTCTTTCTTGAATTTAATTTTTCCTCTCATGTGAGCACATTGAATCTACAAGTTTCAACTCAAATTGAGTACATGGATGTTTGATTTTTCGTTCTTTTTTAATGTACATTTTTAGATAAAGTGCTTTGTAAGATATTAAAATTTCCTTACTTTTTTACAGCCCTGATTAAATATATAAACATGTTACAATTTGTGACCACACAAATCTAACCTTTGCCTAGTCATTCTCTACAAATTGGTCACAAATTAAGCATTCACCTAACTAGACTGTAGATCTAGGTGAGACAAATTGGAAAAAAGTCTTTAAAATATTAAAAAAATCCAAAGCATAACTAATGAATTTTCAAGTTTTAATGTTTTCCTATTATTGTCTTCTAAGTTCCCTCAAAGGGTAATAACAGATAAATAGCTGACTTCTTAGTCTTTTAAAAATACAACTATGTTGCAGTCAGTTAATGGAAAATGAAGTTTTATTTCTAAAATATACAAGTTGGAAAGTCCTAATAGAAGTGAATCTTTGAAGTCAGTGTTGTAAAAACATTTTCTAAACTTCTTAGTTCAGGAACCCCTTCCAATATTAAAAAAAAAAAAAAGAATAGTTCTAGTTTTTGACTGTTGAGGAGTAGAGGTAAAGCCTTAAATAAATCCACTAACATATTAAAAATGTTTTAAAATTTTTGCATTTTAAAAGACATTTATTCTTTTAATCACTACAATAGTTTTTTATAGCACTGGGCAATAACTTTCAGTGGCCTATGGTTCATAATTGGAGAAATGCTACTCTAATCCAGTGGTTCTAAAACATATAGTATATCAGAATTACATGGGGGAGATTTTAAGAACTGTGAGGTCTTGGTCATGTTCTAGACACATGGAAATTAGAGTTCTGTTTGTGGAGTCTGCTGTCTGCATGTGGCCCATTTTACATTAATGGCCAAGTCTAGCCCCGGTATTTGGGCTGACAGTTTGTGTGCACTAGGGAACTTTTTAAGAATTTTTAAATATATAAACACCTTCTCTCTACATTATTTTTCCCACATGCCAGCTTCCATGTCCTAGATAATTTGCCAATTCTCTTGGGATATTATTCCACGGTTGAGAATGTTATTAATAATTATTTCATTTAACCAATTGCCTAGCACAAGTTTATAATAGCTGAATAGTAGAGCTTTAAGTTTAAGTACTGTGCCCATCTACCTCCCCTGCACATCAGGCATCTAAGACACCTAGGAGAGGTGTTTTAGATTAAACTTTTGAGGGTTTTCTCCAAGAGGGAACAAGGAAGAACTTGGATTTTGTACTTATTTATTTTAATTTTTTTTTAAATTTCAGATTAACATGAGGGTACAACTAGGTTGCAATGTTTGCATTTGTTAGGTAGAGTCCCTCTTGTAGTTGTGTCCCGCACCTAAGAGGTGTGCCATGTACCCTTACTTTGTGCCCATTCAGTGGGAGCACACCAAATCCCCCTTCTTCTTTCCCTCTCCCAGAATTTGGATTTCTTTGAAGATTAGCTTAGAGCTTAGGAATGAAGCCTGAGCTACAAATATAAGTACAGGAAACATTGATATCTGGTTCAAACTTCAGATTGATAAAGCTTGCCAAGAGTTAAGAAAGTAGGGAACCCAGAGCAAAGTCTTGAGAAATCGTGGAGGGATGTGGACATCTGCAAGAGTGGACAGAAGTAGAGCGTGCACAGAAGGAACAGTGAGAGCGTTGGCAGGAATCGGGGACAGTGCTATCCAGAGCCAGGAAGCAGCGAATTCTATGAAATAAGAAATAACATGAAAATGTGTACAGAAAAGGGTGAAAAATAGTCTATGGGACCTGGAAAATAGTTTGATAATCTCAGTAAGAGCAGTTTCAGTGGAGTAATAGGGGAAGACAGAGTAAACAAAAAATATAGATTATAGAGTGACTGGGAGATGAGATGTGGAGAAAGCAAACTGAGACACTTTTTAAAGAACTTTTCCGGTGAAGGTAAGGTGAGCGAGGTTGGTAGCTAAAGATTTCTGGTTTAAAGACCAACTTGCTTCGTTGGGATATTAATTAGAAGAGGCAGTAAAGAGGCCAGATTGCAAGAGTATGAATCTTCGTTCTACCACTTACAAGCTTCTTGGGTTCTCAGGCCCTTGGCGGTGGGTTCTCAGGCCCTTGGCGGTGGTCAGCCTTTCCTCCTTTCTGATATGCATTTTCAGCTGCACATTTCCCTGTAAGTAGGACTTTATCGACATCCCCCAAATTTCTGTTGTATGCGTATTTTTATCATCATTCACTTAGAAATATTTTCTAATTTCCACTGAGATATTTTCTTTGACCTAAAGTTTTTTTTTTTTTTTTTTTTTTTGAGGTATGTTTCCTTCTTTCCAAATATTTGGAGATTTTCTAGTTTAAAAATATGTATTTCTAGCTTTATTCCAGTAGAGGACAAGAAAGCATTCTATAAACGATTTCAATACTTTAAAATGCTTTGAGTCCTGCTTTTTGGTGTAGTATAGTCAATTTTGGTAAATGTTGCATGTACATTTGGAATAAATGTATATTCAGCTGTTGGAGACTGCACGTTGATTAAGTCAAGTTATCTTTCTTTTTGTGTTTGTTTGTTGATGAAAAATTCTGTCAGTTTTTGTATACCTGAAAATGTCTTAATTTGGTCCTGTCTATTGATGGATGTTTCTCGTAGCAGAGGGACTACTCTACTAACTCTGGGTTAGCAGAGTTCCTCTCTCAGCTTGTTGAAGCTGCCTCTCCATTGACTTCTGGCATCCATCTTCTCTGCTGAAAAGTCAAAACAGAGTGTCCTAGATACTTAAGTTCTTACCACCTTTGTTGGTCTTCAGTGCCCTTGAACAGTCATATTGGAAACATTTCTATGCAGTTTTACAGGTTTTATTGGTGGGAGAATTGGTTGGCTGTAAGCTGCACCATTACAACTAGAAGTAGGATTCCTGGTGTGAATTTTAACTTTATTTTTTTGTATCATCTTTAATCAGCATGTTGGAATATTTCTGGTAGTTGCAGAACTATATGTATAGGAAGTGGTTAGGGAAGAGTTCATGACTGAACTCAAGGTCCTATTCTGTAAATTCCTGGAGCCTTATTGGCAACTGTATACATGCTGGAGAAAAGTGATCTTATATGGGTTCCCATGTGGGAAATGATATGTTGACAGTATGAATAAGTTTTAGGATATGCAAAAGATATGTTAATATCTCCATCAGAAAAATGATGTATCAGAAATATTCTGTATCTGCAATATAGTAAACTGATATATGACATGATTTTAATCACTTGGAGGAATGCAAGAATAGAGGATTTACTTGTTATTGATTCTAGGCGTATTCTCCTTTAAAGTTTCAAGAAATCTGACATTTTACACAAGTAGAAGAAAATGTAATGTTCGCAAGTCATGTGGCCTTACAGTACACAAGAATTATGTTAGAACTAGTTTATTGGTTTTAGAATTTTATTTTCAAAATGTAGCCAAAGCATTATGAAAGTTCATCAGATTTAATACTTAATATAAATGCAAACAATATTGACAATTTTAAAGTCAAAAGTAAGACCTATGGAAGGGAAGTAAAGAAGTGTGAGGAGGAAGGATTGAGGAGCTAACGTCCTCAGTTTCTATGGTAAGGAGTCAAATGACACTGGAATTTTAAAGAAGTCTACATGCTTTGTGAAATTTGTCAAGTTAACTAAGAAAACTTAAAGATAATTTGTCTATCAAATATTTGCAGGACAAGAGGAAAAGAGTGGGGATGTTGCAAATGTGTCCAATCCTTACATTTCATACCAGAAATTCAGTAGCTATTACATAAAGTGAACAAAATAAGACAAAGACATAAGTATATTATTTAAGTCCCAAAGTAGCCATATAAGGAATTAAAAACAAAACCATATTAGAAGTTCTCTGCAAGGTGAGATTCAAACATGAAGATAACTAAAGTAGGAGACATTTGCTTTCCCATTTAAGCTCTGATTGTTTTATTTGTGTACATGTTAATTTAATAGATATTTAGAGACATATATAAACTGTTTACCTGAAGGCATCACATCTTTCTGATGTGACAACTTCAATGAATCAGGCTAAATATTTTTTCCATTTTGAGAACAAACTTGAGCCTAAAGGATGCTGGGACTGAAGCATGGAGGAGAGTAAGGCAGAACCAGATTCTTTGAGTCTCTGAGAGGGAATGTGCTACGTGAGAATGAGGGCCCAGTGCACAGGGCGGGAGGCTGCAGATGAGGGAAGGAGATACATTAAGCTGATAGACAAATGCAAAAAATATAGATTTAATTCCCTTTAACTTCTTTAGATTGTAAGACCTCTTTTTCCTATAGAATTCAGCACAGAGTTGAGATTTCAAAGAACCTTTGGTTATATTTTGAATGTGCAAAGGAATTTGTTCTGAAAACTATTTTTCTTAACATTTCTCCTTTCACTCACGGTATCATCAGTTTAATCAAATGTTCTTCTCTTTTTAAACTCCATTATTCTTTGAACTTTCCTTCCTACCTCAAAGTCCACACTACAGTCCATTGGCGAATGAATCTTAGTTGTTCTTGAATTCAGAATAACTTTCAATTGCATAATGCATTCAAAAGCATTACCATGTAATTATAACTTTTAGTGAATTACACAGGGGTATTAAGTGAGAATTGGGGTTATCTTGAGCAACTTGGTATATATGATTACCTTTATTTTTGATCTATGATTTTCTCACTATTTTTAAATTTCTGGATTAATTTGTTTATTTATTATTCATTTATTTTAATTGAAAAACATTAACCATAGAGATGTATGGGGTACCATGTGCTGCTAGGATGCATGGACTTGTATACACTGTGGCATGATCAAACCAGGCTAATTAACATACGGATGATTCTGAACTTTTTTCTCTGGCAATGGCTTTTCTCCTAGCTTGGAATTTGTAGTTTTTATCTTCTTTCTCTCTTTCTTTTGTAATCCGTGATAATTTTCAAGAATAAGTACTCCTCTCTAAAGCTTCCTTAACTATTTGGTTCATGCTTACCCCTCTCCTGTGAAATTCATTCTCTCCCACATCACGTAGCACTTTATTACAGAAGCCTTATATTGCTTTCCCACTATTTTATGGAAATAATTTCTGCTTTCTTAGGATTATAAACGTCTTGACAACAAAGGTTGCTAAAACCTGTGCCCACCAGGCCCTGGAAAGAAACAGTCAACCACCCACTGGCAATTTTAAGAGATGTTATTGAAGGGGCTTTTTACAAAGGTGGGGCAGGAAAGTCTAAGGGATGATGCTTCCTGGGGTTAATAGCAGGGGCGCAGGGTGTCACAGGAGAGGGCCCTGGAGAGGAGCTGTCCCCCAACCCAGATGCAGAGGATTGTCTGAGAGTGGCTGTGAGTGGCAGAACAACACAGCCATTTGGTGAGAGACCAGAGTAATAACTTCTGATGGTTTCTTCCCGCCCAGAAATTCATTACCTTCTACACGGACTGACCAAATGGCCAATCCTGTCTCCCTGGTCTGACAGTGAAATTACTGCTATCCTCGGAGCTGGATTCTTCAGAAGTGGCGCTCGGCCTCCCTGACCCTTTCACTTGCCAGTGCCTCTGTGTTTCAGGAAGGAGTACCCACAGCAGACAACCCGTAAGTGTATGTGGACAAATTATTGCTCTAATATTAACTTTTCACTTTTACTTTAAACATTAATTGGAATTTTCTTTTGTTAATCCATTTTCTGCAAAAACAAAAAAGTCTATGTAACTTTCTAGCTCTCCAAACAGTATTTTATTACTAAAGGTAAAGGATAAACTCATTTTGAGAGTTACTTATTTCTTCATTCTTCTGGCTATTTATTGGTTTATATGTAACAAATATGCTCAGCACTAGCATATACTATACAGTTTGTAATTAATGTATATCTTCTCATTGCATTTCAGCTCTTTTCTTTGAGTTTATTATTCTCTTTTTGGACATAATTAATATCATGTTTTAAATTCTTTTTTTTTTTGCCCTGATTTGATTTCTGTTGATGACCAATATCAGACTGACATATCTATTTAAAATGAACCAAGCATCAGGCTATATCAAGTCTGTAACTTCAGACTGGGATAAAGCAGCATGTCAACCTCACGTACAAGATCCAGAGAGCAGAAGAGAATAAGTCTTTGTGGCTTTTCTTAACCTTCTTTGTGAGGCAAACTTTTTCATAAAATGTGGCTGACGCTGGGAGAACACAGTGAGTTTGCTTTCGCTGGTACTAACTATAAAATGGCTAAATAAAAAGTGACACGAGAAAGAGCAGGATGGATTAAAAGTACATCAGCTAAAGAAATTATTTACTGAGTAGGGAAATTGAATCCAGAAGGGAGCATTTCTTAAAGGAAATCAAGACAAAGGGTATAATCCGTAGAGGAGGAAAACAGGAAAAAGACATCGGGGCAAGGTGGAGACTTACAGATTTCACCGCCTTCTTCAGTTAGTTCCATGGATTTTTTTTCTTGGCCTCCAGATAGGTGTGGGAGCTTTTTGAGAGATGCATTTTTAAAGGCGGGGTTTGACTCTCATAAGCTGGAAATAACGTACTGCGCATGCATTTACATCTGCCCTGTAATCCTAATATTTAATTTCTTCAATGTTACAGGAAGGAGGTGGCCTATAAACAAATTTTCACTATACTGAATTTGGGTACAGTAGTTTCTATTTACCACCTGCAATAATTTTCTTTTTATGAGAATATTTCTCTTCTTTTTATACTGTCAATTAGGGACAGATCTTGCCTTTATTTTAACCTTTAACACTTGTACTTTTGATGCTCCCTGGGACTCTCAGAACACGAACTCAGGCCCAGTCTACTGCCCTTTAGCTCCCCTCTCTCCAGACTGCTGCCCACTTCACCGTGATTCCAGTTCTGCTCATCTGTATGGCTTGGTCCCACTCTTAGTCCCACTCTTTGTGTCCTAATTAAATTATTTCCTACCCATTTCAGTGCATCACATCTGAATGGGACTGAGTGCTAAGTCTCCACCTTGCCCCGATGTCTTTTTCCTGTTTTCCTCCTCTACAGATTATACCCTTTGTCTTGATTTCCTTTAAGAAATGCTCCCTTCTGGATTCAATTTCCCTACTCAGTAAATAATTTCTTTAGCTGATGTACTTTTAATCCATCCTGCTCTTTCTCGTGTCACTTTTTATTTAGCCATTTTATAGTTAGTACCAGCGAAAGCAAACTCACTGTGTTCTCCCAGCGTCAGCCACATTTTATGAAAAAGTTTGCCTCACAAAGAAGGTTAAGAAAAGCCACAAAGATTTATTCTCTTCTGCTTTCTGCATCGTGTATGTGAGGTTGACATGCTGCTTTATCCCAGTCTGAAGTTACAGACTTGATATAGCCTGATGCTTGGTTCATTTTAAATAGATATTCTGCTTAATATCAAGGTTGAGAAACTCCTGCCAAGTCTAATAGGCATTCATGCTTTCAGGTAAATAGAGCTCATAACTTTACAGCCCAGAACAGCAGGGGTTGAGTCAACTAAATTTTTTATTATAGTCATTTAGGAATTCATTTAAATATTGCTCATCAGCATCCATTGATCTCAACATTTTTCATATGGCTGAGAAGCTGGTGAACATGCGCCTCTACCATATTCAAATCTATCAGATTGTTTATGCAAAATTTCCTGGTACAATGTGATGATTTCATTTTATGGTTTGTTTTAGGCTGCAGCAGTACTGAAGTAAATTCCATTTAAACTTAGACAGATGCATCTTGTTTAGTTCTAGTTACTTGGGGGTGATTGGTGTAATGAATTTCTCCCTTATTGATCTGCAAGTTAATCCTTTCTAAGTCAATAAGTTTATGTACATAATAATGCAAATACTCATTTCTGTTGTTTCTGGCTCAGTACGTTCCTGCAGAAAATAATAGTTCTGCTGCTTAATGAGTGAAAATGATTGCTTACAAGTAGGAACCTGGTGTGGGTTCACCTGCACGGAGCGAGTGAAGTTGGGAATGTGAAGCTGCAGCTTCATCTGGCATTTTGACATCCTATGATGTAAATATGAATTTGGGGGCAAATCATCTCTTATGTTGCTCAAAAATAGATTTTCTATGACATTTTATGTGAAAGACTGTGAGAATTTTTACTGAGTTTTAAATATCTGTGACATTTGGCATGTGAATAATTAAGATTGTGCTCTTGTCCACCCAAAAGGAATAGAAGCTTCGACCTCCTAAACCCTCTTGGCCTTTCATAACACTTTAATGTTTCAAAGAAGCACTTATCAAAAAAAGCAGAAATATCTGTTGAACAATATAGATTTTACTGATTAGAAAAATATTACTAAAATACTAAACATATGTTTTCTTCTGTGAATAACAGAACTTTCTTTATAACAACACTGAGATTAAATTTAATTAAAAGATTATTTTTATTATTTTAAAAAATTTTTATTTACTATGGCTGCAAAATAGTTGTAGATCTGTGTAGGGCACATGTGATGTTTTGATACAGGCATACAATGTGCTCCAGTTAAATCAGGGGAATGGGATTGCCATCACCTCAGGCATTTACTATTTCTTTGTATTAGGAACATTCCAATTCCACTCTAAGTTATATTAAAGCAGACCCTACCTTATTGTTGATTATATTCACTTTGTTGTGCTATCAAATATTGCACATTCTACCTGCTTAACTATATTTTTGCACCTTTTGCATTAATTAATTAATTTTTTTGAGACAGAGCCTCAAGCTGTCGCCCCTGGTAGAGCATGGTGGCATCACAGCTCACAGCAACCTCTAACTCCTGGGCTTAAGCAATTCTCCTGCTTCAGCCTCCCAAGTAGCTGGGACTACAAGCATCCGCCACAACGCCTGGGTATTTTTTGGTTGCAGCCGTCATTGTTGTTTGGCAGGCCTGGGCTGGATTCGAACCCGTCAGCTCAGGTGTATGTGGCTGGCGCCTTAGCGGCTTGAGCCACAGGCACAGAGCCACCTTTTGCATTTTCCCCACTTTCCACCCGCTGCCTCTGCTGTCCTGCCCAGCTTCTGGTAACTGTCATTCTGCTCTCTGCCTCTGTGAGGTCAACTGTTTTTAATAGTTAGCTCAGGTGAGAACATGCAAGATTTGAAAAGACAAGAAACTTAGATCATTAAAGAGTCCAAGACCTTGGATTTGTTGTGCCCTGTTTGATGCTGTCCCTGTGCTGTGATGATGATGAACATAACCACTCCATGAGGCTTATTATACAATTTATAGGTGCCCATTTCCATGTCTCTGTGTTCCAAGAAACTATATAATGATCAAAGGAGTCCTGGAGAGGAGTCACATGTTTTTCTCTACCAGTTATTTCCCAAATTAGCATGATGCCTAGAACCTTATTGGTGCTCAGTAAAATTTTCCTGAAAGGAGGCATGACACAAAGAGCTTGTTTTGAGTGACAAATGAGAAAGGTTTTGTTGAGGGATAATAGAGTCATATCTAGCCTGGTTGTTGAGATGGTAAATATGTAAAATGGCACAAAGTTCTGAGTGATTAGCGCCACATATGTACAACCTCCGAGGATGTTTATACTTAGTGGGAAGGGCTTGACTTTAGATTGGAGCAGGATTCACTGTGGAGGAGGCATTTGAGCAGATTGTCCAAGAGTAGTTTTTCTCCACCGTTAGCCCAATATCTCTTAACTGCAGATTCTATGATTATTTATTTTCATATTCCTATTGTTAATCACAGTGGCACAAAATAGGTGCCTTATGAATATCTGTCAAAAGCTTGTTAGGTGAAGATGGCAGAAAGTATTTTGTAGGTCTGAGTATGAGTAACGACATTGAATGGGCTGTTTAGGCAGGAAGGGGTAATTAGTGCATCTTAGCTACAGTATTAATAAGAGACAGTTGTGGCTTGAATTGTAGACCACAGACTTGGAATACATGTTCTAGTCAAGGGAAGGCAAGGGAAGTTACTGTCATCTCTCTGAGTCTCAAATGGTAACAGCGAATGTAGGTAATATCATACTTATCACTAAATTTTTTCTGCAAATTGAGGAAATGTATGTGAAAATGCTCAATTGTGTGTCTAATGTGAAAAGTGCTTAATAAAAATGTTTTTAAAAATTCAAGATGGAAGTAAAACAAGGATATTGAAGCCAGATGATATTCATCTCTAGGATAAAGAGTTAGATGTTCTGAAAATCGCCCTGCGGCTCTCTCGGGAGACCCTGAATGCACCATTTCTGGTCACTTCAGAAATGGTCTTTACATCGTATAAGAAGTGAGTCCACTGAGTTATTCTGCACATTGTCATGGTTGGGATTTCCAGGCCATGTTACCACACACTCTTTCTTATCTAGAGATAACTAGACATCCGGGGTTCTTTGGTCCCTCCACCAGGGCTCTGATGACACCTCTCTCTCCCTGTCCTTTCAAACCTTGAGGTGGGGAGTATTGTTTTCCTTATTTTGTGGTTATTAGGGTCCTTCTTTCTCCATTATGAGTTTCCTAATCCTGCCCAAATCTTAGTTAATTGTCTTTTCATTAAATTTTATTCGATTATCTTTCTGAATTAGTCAACTATTATCTGAATCCAACTCTTGGGACTGACTAATATATCTGGTAATTAATAAACATTAATATTCACAATATCCATATTATTTGTATTCATATGAATATTTATAAAATATTCCTTGAGTAGAATTGTTTAGTGCAGAATTGTGCTCAATTTAGTTAACCCATCAGCAGAATTGAGAGATAAATTGAATACTTAGATGAATTTTGCTATTATACTTTTATGCATGCAGTATTGAGTTTTGCATGTGTATCCCTAATATTACATATTAATAAAATCTAAAAAGTTCTAGCATTTAGGTCTTATTTATTCTTTACTTTGAGGAGCATATTTGCAAATGTTAGAATAATAATTGGAGGAATGTTGGAAATCAAAATTAATTACACCTTGAAATGAGCAACTAAATGTCAGGTTTGGCATGAACACATGTTTGTTCCCGGTAAAAAATAGATCCTTGTGAAGATGTTCTGAAGATGTCACCCCATGATCAGCCAGTTTCACAAATTTAAAGTTTAGCCTCAAGTTTTGGGGTTTTTATTAAACTTTGTTCAAATGAAAAGCTTTTTTCTTTTGTCTATTAGGTTTATGCTTGAAATATTACTATCTCTGTGTATGTTTGCTTTATGTTTGATCTAGAAAACACAGTAAGAGATGCATTATTGGGATGTTAAAAGTACATATATTAGCGAGTGAAAGCTGGAACAAGGATACTCTTGGATATTTATATTTGTTGACAAAAGCAACATGATGTGAATTTATATTGTGTTCATGATAAAACCATCATTGGGCATGATTACAATTTATGTGAAAAGAGGATAGATAGAAGAAATAAATTGTTGGTTTGCATAAAGTGTTCTCTTTCTCTTTGAGGAAACGCTTTCTGATGCTTTTGCTTTGTTATTCTTATTTCCGTAGGATGTATTCCTGAATGACAGATGATTATTTGACAAAAAAATTCTGGTCTATAGCAATATGATCTACCACCATGTTTCAAAGTCAATTGTACTTAATGTTATATTTTTTAAGTATATATCATAATATTAAGGCTGTAATGGCTTCTTTATCCTGTGTTGTCTTGGTCCAGGCTGCCAACAAAAGGATAAATACAGTGCATCCTGGGGTTCCTCTGGTGCACTGCGAGCATGACACATGTCAGCCTATGATAAATTAGCTTTGTGTCTGTTCAATTTCAACTTTAAAGCTCTGGAGGCACAAGTGTTAGGAAGCGGGCATAATTCTGGCGAACAGAAGCCTCAGATGCACAAAATTAGTGTGCATGGAACAGATAACAGAGAGAGACCCACAGTGAGGGAAAGTTTGTACAGGTTTGTAGACTTCCTGGGGTTTAGGTACTATTGGCAGATGTTAGGTGGAAAAAAACATCTGTAAGCATGATAATGAGCCTTCCCAGAATTTGAAGTGACAACTGTATCCAGCACAAATGCTGTCTTCTTGCCCTATTTGCATACCAATTAAATTTTAAGATAAAGAAACAAATATTGGGTTACTGAATTTGTTTGACAAATAATCTGTAGGGCTTACTCAGTACATCTGGGTCAGGCGCGTTGGCTGTTTGACAGATGTTGTATCTATGAACGATTTAAGCAAAAAATGTATCCAGATTGCTACCACCCACAGTTGTCTAAGTAGGGATCTGAAATGGGTTAGAGATGGTTTGATACCCTGAGGCAGCCACCATGGAATGCTATTCTCTGTGCTTTGCTAATGCGTTGAATAGATGATATTTCATATTTAGTTTTCAAAGTAGGATTTAAAAAGATAGCTGTTTGCAAATTTAACATAGCATTTCATTGTATCTATTTGTAAAGATATTAATGGTAGTATAAATTAAGAATTGAATTAGATTCTTTTTTCCCGAGGTATAATTTCAGTCTTCATAGTCATCAGAAACTGAGGGCATAATTGTGTGCAAGTAAGTTTTGAGGACTCTTCCTTAGGAGCTTGAGGAGGTAGAAAACAAATCTACACCCTCACAAATTTTGAATATTCTCAGGTATACTCCAGGATTTCCTTTTGAAGAGAGACATTCATTTTTTTTTTACTATAAAATTATTATTTTTTTTTATTAAATGATAGCTCTATACATTAATGCAAACAGGGCGTACAGTGTAGTGTTTTCATATACATTTTGAAATACTTTCATCAAGCTGGTTCACATAAATTTCATGTAATTTGCATAGTCATTGTGTCAAAACATTTACATTCTATTTCTAGAAAAGTTCACTTGTACCCTTGTTAGACAGAAATATAGGTGATCTTTCCGGTTAACCTCCCACCACCCAGCCACCCTTCTTCCCTCCCCTTCCCCACCCATTCATTTTTACTGGATGTGACATGCTAAATAGGCAAATAATAGATTCCAATATAGAGTTCAGTCCGGCAAACCAGGAATAACTGTTAAATTCCAGGTATTTTGTTAAGTCCTGGTGATACAAACATGACTAAGACATAGTCCAGGATTCCAAAACCTTCATACCCTGGATTGAAAAACAGATCATTTCAGCTGTAATCGATATGCACAAAAGGAAAAGTAACACACTATAAATCTTACTTCTAGGAGTTTACATGAGCAAGGAAATTCATCTGGGAAATTGGACATTGATTCATCTTTGTCGTACACAATGGGGGTATTTCTCAAATGTGTGCAAATCAAACATATAAACCGAATCATAGTCCCCTTGATTGAGCATATACCAGGGGCACATTTATTGTCATTTGCGTGTTATTTTCATTGGTTGTTTTCTACAGGTGTTGGATTTTCCTGTTAAAATTCTCTCTGTTCTTCCTAGTACTCTTGTGAAACAGCTAATCATTTAAAATCCTTAAATGTGCTAGAAGCACTTGCAGTTTGAAGGACCCCTGAAGTGCATCATTATTTAAACTTGCTTAAAGCAATTGAAAATTGCTTTATTTGAGCAAAATCTACATTTTCTTTTACTAGTTTGCAAAAATAACTATACAAAGTAATTCTAACTTAATTAATAGGGTATTGAAAGCCCAAGTTAGCTTAGATGAATATTTTCTTATCATACATTCATTAATTCAGGCACATTTAGTGAGATGCTATGCAGTGATGAGGTTACTAAGCCATATCAGGGCTTAGGTTCTTTCAAAGACATCATAACCCTGTGCCAAGTGCAAACCAATGTGTCAATCCCCATGGAAGCACAGGGCAGTAATGTCATCACAGTTCTGTAGTCCTGGTGACCTGTTAAGAGGAACTGAGGACAACAGAGGGACAATGGCAGGAGGAATAGTGAGACAGGGGACATTGAAACTCTGGCTGAGTTGCACCCTAGAGGAAAGAGTAATGGAAAGGTGAAGCAGGAGATGACGCTGGCCAGGTGAGACTATTATGGGGCCTTGTACACTACGTTGAGCAGGGAAGACTGTTTTACCCCAACAGGACATGTGAGCCACCTCGGTATTTAAGCAGTGGTATGATATCATCTCATTTCCATTTTAGAAAGTATTCTGACAACAGTTAGTGTGTCTAGAATTGCTGGAACAAATAATCTAAGAAATTAAAAAGTGAAGATTACTGAGAAAAATTCTGAATACCTTTGTGCTTTCCAAACCAAGCATTAGTATCAAGTAGCATAATTAGGTTTTAACCACATGATTTTTATTGGGCAAATTAGACTGCAAGTTCACAGAAGCTTATGTACAAGTATGGTTTCTCATTTCCAGCTGGCCCCTTTCACCCAAACATGCTCTGCAGGGCTGAACCGTAATGGAAATTTCAGCTCAGGTTGAGCACACTGGCCCTGGTTCCTCTTGGCTGGCCCGCCCTGTCTGCGACCCCTGCTGCTGTCTGCTCTCTATGGAAAGGCTCCCACAGGGCAGACACTTCTGCTTCCTTTTACAGCTGACGTTGCTATTGCAAGTGCACTATGGATGGAGTCCCAAGTTCTTTCAACAAAGCAAAGACTTGCATGAGATGTGACAGGTCTATAGAACTACTTATCAACAAGGGAGAGGCAAGGGGGTTGGCATTTCCAGGAATATGACAGAAAGAAAAGGAAGAATAAAAAGCTGCTATCACACCTGCCACAGAGGGCAATAAAAGATACGTGATATGGCAGGGTGGAAAGCTAGTGAGAGCTGAGTGCTTGCTGAACAAATGGTATATTTAGGATAGCAAAACTATGTTAGTCAGTTTTTTAGGTCACATTATTCTGAAAATGAATGAAGAAGGTCATATTAGAGCTCATGATTCTCACAGCAGAGTAGAACTCAGAATTATGGACCTCCAGCACCAGCTGTGTGTTTGTTTTCAATTCTCTAGTCTGGAAACAAAAAAGACCAAGTGTATAGATTGAGAAGGACTGAACCACTCTGAAAGATTTTGAATATTTTCTAAATGTCATAGATTAATATCCCATTTTCTATCTGTCCTGTGTAGTATTGCAATTACGATGGACCTACTCTGAAAATCCAGGGATTCAGGATGGATTCATGAACAAGAATTCAGCCCACACTTTTGGTGGCCACAATCATCTCCCCTCCAAGCCAACATATCTCTACCTTGGGTCTTAAGGAGAAAAAAGGACAGTTGCCCAGCTTGGACCCCACTGAGCTGCTCACACGCATATCTGATGACACTGTACCTGACACCATCAGGACTCCTGCCTGCTTAGTTAACAGAGGATTTTGGTGACATGTCTACTATTGGGACACTCTCACATCCGAACATTGGTGGCAAACATGCCAAGGTTTTTAGCATACAGTTTCAACAAATGATACATTTCCTCTTTAAAATACTTTAGCAAAACATGTTCACAGTGAAAATGAATTTTTATTGCTAAGCTTGTGTGCATAAACAACCACATTAAGAGATCTATATTTCACTCTCGGCTGCTGAGATCCATGTGATATTCAGTGAGATAATTTCTCCTCTTATTGAACAGGTCACAAGAGGAAAATTAAGTCGAAGGATCAAAGATGAGGATAATAACCCAATGCCAGTTAACTTGAAAGAGCCCTACCTTATGTTTGTTCTCTACTTTGTTGATGGACATAAAAGCTCCTCCCTAAGTGGAACAGATCTAATGTAAATAGAAACATAATCTGAATTAGCCAGAGATCCATAAACAGAAAAATTATGGAAGAGAGACTCACCAGGAAGGTGCCATGGAAAGAATAAGATGTGAAGCTATACCTGTGACTTTTTATTGTTCTTCTAAAAAATTTGATAATACACATATGGTGTTTCTGTAGACTGGATGTTATATCCTCCCAGTGTTCATGTGTTAAAGTTCTAAGCCCCAGTGTGATGGTATTTGGAGGTAGAAACTTTAGGGAATAATTACGTTTAGATGCATTGGCCAGAAGAGAATAGAAATTGTCTCATTGAACATCATGTGGACCCTAGCAACTGAAATATAGATCTTATTATTTATTCATGCAAACTTTGCAATAAAAATTTGTTTTTATTGTGAACATGTTTTGTGAAAGTATTTTTAAAGAGGAAATATATCATTTGTTGAAACTGTATGCTAAAAACCTTGGCATGTTTGCCACCGATGTTTGGATGCGAGAGTTACCCAATAGCAGACATGTCACCAAAATCCTCTGTTAACTAATCAGGCAGGAGGGCTCGTAGTGTTAGAGGTTTGAATGGCTCAGTGGGGGTCTAAGCTGGGCAACTGTTCTTTTTCCTCTTTAAGAACCAAGATAGAGAAGTCTTGGCTTAGAAAAGATCATGGCCACTCAAAGTGTGGGCTGTACCAGGCCCTCCTGATCCCTTCCTTTGACAACAGCTAGCATATCCTAACACAAATTACTCTAGATTTAATTTGTTTAAATAACATTTTGAAGTTTTTGCAGGTGTACTTAAATCTTTACAATTGGGTACATTTACATTATGAAAATACTTGGTATTCATAACGATGACTCAAGAACACAATAAAATGTTGAATCAAGTTAATACCATATTTTTCTCTATAGTTTCTGAAGCAGTAGATTTTTACAAACAATATGAGGTGAAATTAAAAGGCTTGTTTTACTTAAAGGTTGCACCTAGTTTAACCAGTCTGGCTTATACTATTTGACCTCTTTGGTGAACTGTGGTTTTACTATATTGGCTTATAGAGAACATAACCTTATGATAGATGGACAGAGGGAATTATCCAGATTTATGGAAGGTACATGTGATAATGAAATATTTAAAATGCAAATGGAGGAAATCCTCTTCTCTCCACTTCGATGTATTGAATATGTTCAAGTCTGCTTGGCACAAGGAAGCCAAGTAGGAAATTATGTGTTTAAGGATGGCAAACTACCCAGTCACCTGGAACATCATATCACTTCTCTATGCAGAAGAGAAATTGAAAATGCCCTGAATAAAGGCAAGCAGAATGGTAATGTGCCAACCCAACCCATCAAAGAAAGAAATGGAGAAAATGTGGGGTTGTCAAATTTTATATCAAGACAATAATATTTCATAATATACATGTGTATATATATGTGTATATATATATTTAAGTACAGAAAAATAATTCAAGCTGCTTGAAGAGACAAAGGAGCAAGTTGGAATGCAATGGCAGTTTTATACTACAATAGTGAAATGCATGTCTTGGAAGTGAAATTGAGCAACTGAAAAGTTAGGGTCCGCTTTGTTAATTATGATCAGTTAATGAGATTAGTATTTTGGCAAAAATTATTGAAGTTTAAAATTTTTTCCTTAGAATAGAAATTTCCATTTTTTCTTCCACAAAAAAGCTTACTTACAGGTTCAAGAAGACTGAAAGATGACTCCTATTTAGGAAGCAGAGCTGCTCATAAGATGAAGATAAGTGCCTCTGAGAGGGAGGCTCCTCGGATCCTCATAGGTGGGAGCCGGGTGAGAAGCCCGAGATTGATGTGATACTTACTGTGCTGTGTCATCTAGGCTCCCAGACTGGCTGAACTGATCAGTGTTAGCTCTCAGTATTTCCAAACTTCTATTTTGATTTTCTAGTCTATCACAAACTAACCTAGCTAGACTGTACATACACTTTCAAATAAAGTTTATTTGATTTTGCTGGTACACTTTAGGTTCAATCTCTGGATTCTTATCTTCACTGCCTTAAAAATGTTTTGCCAAATCTGCAATTTCTGCCATTGGTTATCCTTCTGACAAGTTTACATGTCCTGCAAATAATGCAAGATTTACTTAGTGCATGCAAAATTTCTATTACATCCATAAAATTCCTGTTTATGTACATTTTAAAAGTTTTATTTACCAAAAATAATCAAATGAACCTTTTGTTCTTCTTAGATATCACAAGTAAAAATGCACTGTTTTACACAAGAAAACACTAGACATATATCAGTGTGCTGTGGGCAGAAAATGACATCTGGAACAAATATTTATTGAATGAATTAGCTACTTTTTACACAATAGCTACTATGAATTTAAGAGTTTTCTATTTTCAGTTAATAACATAATTTTTTCATATAGTTGTCTTAGTTTTTTAATTGATATGTTTTGCTTTTCTTACAGCTCAGGTACATTAGTAATGTATTTATTTGTATTGATTACTGCATGTCAAGTTTTGCTGGGGTACAATGTAGAGATTCGATTTGTATACTATATTCAAATCTTTTTAAATTTAATTAATTAATTTATTATTAAATTATAACTGTGTACATAGATGCTTTAATGGGGTTCAGTGTACTGGTTTGATATACAATGTGAAATGCTTACATTGAACTGATTAACACATCCATCACAATTATACTCTTTTCTTGATAGTGTTGAAATGTACCATTGCATCATGTACATTAGGCAAAGTTCCCCCAAATACTCTTCCTCCTCCTGCTTCCCTTCCCCTCTCTTTCCTCTTCCCTTTTACTTTCTGGACTATAGTTATGTTTTACCATCTGTATGAATGTGTAGGTGATTATATATTAATTTCATAGTGGTATTGAGTACATTGGATACTTTTTTCCCATTCTTGAGATACTTTACTAAGAATAATATGTTCCACTTCCATCCAAGTAAACATAGAAGATGTGAAGTCTCCATCTTTTTTTATGACTGCATAGTATTTCATGGTGTACATGGGCACTTGGGCTGTTTCCATGCCTTAGCTATTATGAAATGGGCTGCAATAAACATTGAGGTGCAAATGTCTTTGTTATAAAATGATTTTTGATCATCTGGGCATATCTTCCTAGTAGAAGAATTGCAGGATTGAATGGTAGTATACTTTTAGTTCCTTGACTATTCTCCAAACTTCTTTACAAAAATGTCATATTAGCTTGCATTCCCACCAGCAGTGTAGAAATGTTCCCTTCTCTCCACATCCATGCCAACATCCATAGCTTTGGGATTTTGTGATGTGGGCTACTCTTACTGGAGTAGATGATATCTCAAAATGGTTTTGATTTGCATTTCTCTGATGATTAAGGATGATGAGCATTTTTTCATGTGGTTGTAGGCCATATGCCTGTCTTTATCAGAGAAGTTTCTGTTCAAGTCTCTTGCCCATATAAAAATGGGGGCTATTCGTTCTTTTCTTATTGATTAGTTTGAGTTCTCTGTGGATTTTAGTTATCAGACCTTTGTTGGAAGCATAACCGGCAAAAATCTTCTCCCATTCTGAAGGTTGTATGTTTGCTTTACTTAGTGTGCTCTTGGCTGTGCAGAAGCTTTTTAGTTTGATCAGATCCCAGTAATATATTTTTGGTGTTGCTTCAATTGCCTGGGGGATCCTCCTCATAAAATATTCTCCCGGGCCAATTTCTTCAAGTGTTTTCCCTGCACTCTCTTCTAGTATTTGTATAGTTTCATGTCTTAAGTTTAAATCTGTTATCCATTGAGAATCAATTTTTGTTAATGATGAAAGGTGTGGGTCCAATATCAGTCTTCTAAAGGTCACCAGCCAGTTCACCCACCACCATTTGTTAAATAGGGAGTCTTTCACACACTGAATATTTCTGATAGGCTTGTCAAAGATCAAATAATGATAAGTAGCTGAGTTCATCTCTTGGTTCTCTATTCTGTTCCATAAATCTACTGCTCTGTTTTTGTGCCAGTACCATGCTTTTTTGATCACTATAGATTTATAGTATAACCTGAAGTCAGGTAATGTGATACCTCCTGATTTTTTTTTTATTTCTGAGTAATGTATTGGCTATTTGAGGTTTTTTCTGATTCCATATAAATTGAAGTACTATTTTTTCAAGCTCTTTAAAGTGTGACAATGGTGCATTAATAGTGATTGCATTAAATCTGTAGATTGCTTTGGGTAGTTTGGATGTTTTAATAATGTTACTTCTTTCCAGCCATGAGCATGGTTTGCCAAAGTTAAGATGAAGGAGAAAATTCTGTGAGCAGCCAGATGTAATAAAAGCATCACCTATAAAGGCAGAAATATCAGAATGATTGTAGATTTCTCAGCCAAAAGGTTTCAAGCTAGAAGAAGATGGTCATCGACCTTCAATCTCCTAAAACAAAACAACTTTCAGCCCAGGATCCTGTATCCAGCTAAACTGGGTTTCATTTGTGATGGTGAAATAAAATACTTTAACGACATACACATGTTGAAGAAATTTGCCATAACTAAACCGGCTCTCCAGGATATTCTCAGACCTGTCCTCCACAATGACCAGCACAATGCTCTACCACCAAAGTAAACTCACTCAGAAATTTTTGAACAAAACCCAACTTCCACAGTGTTGAAAGGATTAAAAATGTCCACTGGACATTCAAAGAACATGACACCCAAAACAGTACCAGGCTTATCAATTCCCTCATTTAATGTGAATAGTTTAAATTGTCCTCTAAAGATGCACAGGTTGGCTGACTGGAAACATAAACTCAGACCAGATATCTCCTGAATACAAGAATTTCATCTTACCTTAAAGGATAAAAATAGACTAAGGTGAAGGGATGGACATCTACAATACAGTCAAATGGAAATCAGAAAAAAGCAGGGTTGCAATTTTATTTGCAGATGTAATTGACTTTGAGCCAACAAAGATAAAGACAGATAAGGATTGTCACTATATATTTGTCAAGGAAAACACCCAATATGAAGAGATTTTGATAATTAATATTTATGCACCCTACCAGAATGCTTCTCAATTTATAAAGCAAACTCTAATGGATATGAACAACTTGATATCTTCCTGCACTATAATAGTTGGAGATTTCAACACACCTTTGATAGTTTTGGATAGATCCTCTAAGAGGAAACTAAACAAAGAAATATTACACTTAAACCTGACCCTAGAACAAATGGACTTAACAGAGCTTTACAGAATATTTCATCCTATAAAACTGAATATACATTCTTCTCATCAGCCCATGGGTCATCCTTCAAAATTGATCATATGTTAGGGCACAAGTCTAGCCTCAGCAAATTTAAACGAATAGAAATTATTCCTTGTATCTTCTCAGATCACATGGAATTGAACTCCATAGCAACAGGAAATCTTCATACTCAAACAAAGTCATGAAAACTAAATAATTTTAGGCTGAAGAATAGCTGGGTCAAAGATAAGATTAAGAAGTATATCAAAAAGTTTTTGAAACAAAATGTTAATGTAGACACAAATTATCAAAACCTGTGGGATAGTGTGGCGGTCCTAAGAAGGAAATTTATAGCATTGGAAGTCTTCCCTAAGGAAACATAAAGAGAGGAAGCCAACAACTTAATGGGTCATCTCAAACAACTAGAAAAGGAAGAACATGCCAACTCCAAACCCAGCAGAAGAAAATAAATAACCAAAATTAGGGTAGAATTCAATGAAATTGAAAATAAAAGAATCATTTAGAAGATCAACAAAATCAAAAGTTGTTTATTGGAAAAGATTATTAAAATTGATAAACCTCTGGCCAACCTAACCAGAAACAGAAAAGTAAGATCTCTAATATTGTCTATCAGAAATGATAAAGGAGAAATAAGAACAGACACCTCAGAAATTAAAAAAAAATCCTCAATGATTACTACAAAAAATTCTATTCTCAGAAATATGAAAATCTGAAGGAAATGGACCTTCCTGGAAATACATCACCTTCCTAGATTCAACCAGAAAGAACTAGAAATTTTGAATAGACCTATATCAATTACTGAAATAGAATCAACAATACAAAATCTCCCCAAAGAGAAAATTCCGGGACTAGATGGTTTTACATTCAAATTCTATCAAACCCTAAAAGAGGAACTAGTACCTATATTATACAACCTTTTTCCAAAGGATAGAAGAGGAAGGAATACTTCCCAACACATTCTATGAAGCAAATATCACCCTGATCCCCAAACCAGGAAAGGATCCAACAAAGAGAGAAAACTATAGACCTATAGAAAACTATATTCATCATTAATGAATACCAATGCAAAAATATTCAATAAGATCTTAGCAAACAGAATTCAACAACATATCAAAAAAATTATACACCATGATCAAGTTGGTTTTATTCCA
>NW_003852412.1:24969248-24971443 GCF_000181295.1 Otolemur garnettii
ACTGTACCCCATGATTGCATTAATGTACACAGTTATGCTATAAGAAATAAAAAAAAAAGAAAGAAAATAGTCATAGAAGGGACATTTCTTAAACTGATAGAAGCCATTTATAGCAAACACACAGCCAATATCACACTGAATGGAGTAAAACTGAAAACATGTCTACTCAGATCAGGAACTAGGCAATGATAAATAAGCTCTAGCAGAGAAAACTTTGTCTACACTGCTATTCAACACAGTAATGGAAGTATTAGCCATCACAATCAGGCAAGAGAAGGCAATCAGGGGTTTCCACTACTATTCAACATAGTAATGAAAGTCTTAGCCATTGCAATCAGGCAAAAGAAGGTGATCAAGGGTCTCCAAATTGGGTCAGAGAAGATCAAACTCTCACTCTTCACTTTTGATATGATCCTATACCTAGGAAACCCCAGGGACTCAACTACAAAACTCTTAGAAGTGATCAAGGAATACAGCAGTGTCTCCGGATATAAAATCAATACTTACAAATCAGTAGCTTTTATGTATGCCAACAATAGTCAAGCTGAAATTATAGTCAAGGACTCTATTCCTTTCACAGTAGTGCCAAAGAAGATGAAATATCTAGAAATTCACCTGAAAAAGGAAGTGAAAGAGCTTTATAAAGAGAATTATGAAACTCTGAGAAAAGAATTAGCTGAAGATGTTAACAAATGTATATTCAAATCTTGTTTGACTTCTGAAATGATTCCCTGATTTATATATTTCAATTTTTGGCCTACTATTTTGTTTTTCATCTTTGGAATTACCTATATGCATTGTATAAATCTCCCTGGTCTTTTTTTTTATTTTAGGCTAACATATTGACTAATAATTTATATGTAGCAAAAAATCAATTTTCTTAGCTATACAGTTCAACAAGTTATGGCAAATACTGTATAGTAACCACCATAATCAAGATACAGAATATTACCTGTTACTGCAAAGTTCCCACTTGATTCCTTATATTCATGGAAGTTTGCTTTCTTAAAACGTTTTTGTATTAGTGATCATTTTTTCATCAGTCCATTCTGTGTGGCCAGTATATGTAACTGGTGAATGATTGACTAGATAAAAGCTTATCCTTAATAATCATGAAATAATTAAAAATTAAACAATACTAAATGTCACTTTTTTCTGCCTAGTGGAAACATGTTAAAAATGATATCTATTGTGAAAGTAATGAATTGATAATGTGATATGTTGCTTGTATGAATATATAAAATTTGCACGGGGAGTGATACTTCCCAACCTTTACAATAGCTACACTATTAGACTATTAATTTCATGTGTAGACAAAGTGTTGGTGACATTTTTGGTATCAATATATAAGAATATCTGTTGTAGCATTTCTTATAGTGCTCAAAATTATTATAAAATAAGTATTTAACAGCATGAAATTGAATAAATACATTGGTATATTTGTATGATGGGATTATGAAGCACCTAAAATATATTTGTATATATAAATAATTATTATGGGGTATGATCATTTTATTTATTTATCTATTTATTTTTGAAACAGAGTCTCATTATGTCACCCTCAGTAGAGTGCTGTGCCATCACAGTTCAGCAACCTTGAACTCTTGGGCTTAAGTGATTCTCTTCCCTCAGCCTCCCAAGTAGCTGGGACTACAGGTGCTTGCCACAATGCCCAGGTATTTTTTGGCTGTAGTTGTCATTGTTGTTTGTCCAGGCTGGGTTTGAACCTGTTAGCTCTGGTGTTTGTGGCTAGGGCAGCGAGCTATAGGCGCTAAGCCAGGATATGATCATCTTAATAGATAAAAATTGGGATTGACTCCCTGGCTTGTAAGTATTCCCCCTTCCTCAGAGAAGGACAAAAATCTCAAAATTTTCTCTGCTAGAGCTTATTGATCTGTATTTTACAAAATTTCTGTGATCAGCATTGTTTCTTTTATAAGTACATTTAAAAAAGAAAATATAGTTGTATATGTGGATGGTATGTAATAAATAGATGATCCTGAGGCCTTGATGCAAAATCTTTATGCCAAAGTAATTTTTAAGTACAAGATTTTTACAAAGCCCATGCAAAACACTCTCAAAAGGAAAAGGTATGGGCCTCATAATGCTGTTCATTTAAGAACATTTTTAAGAGAAATAAGATTGAGAAAGAAGGCCAAGACTTATACAATTTCTTTTTTTTTCTTTTTTTTTTT
>NW_003852412.1:24978961-25035999 GCF_000181295.1 Otolemur garnettii
GCTTCTGTAAAAAGCTGGCTGCAGTTCGCCATCTTGGCTCCGCCCCCCATACAATTTCTTTAGTGAGTTTTGTAGGAAGACATTTTAATTTTTTTGCTGGCCAATTGATCTTGATAATATTCCTCAGACTTTAATTCATGGATATATAGATATAAAAGGCATATTTGATACAACATTTGGTTGGCATTGATCTACATAGACATCTGAATAAATCTTAAAAAATCTGTCATGGCAACAAGAATGTGAGCATAAACTCCTTGACACGTGTGACCTACTCACACTGAAATTGTTTGAAATGTCTCTTCACTTCCAGCCCAAACCTTCCCAGTGAAATTCTTTTAGTGACTTCTCAATTTAATCCCTCTAAATCTTTAAATCTAATGACAAAGATACTTATTTACTTGCATCAGTTAATGTTATATTAAAACATTTCATAAGCGCAGATATTTATTTTATTTCTAGGTCAGATTATGGGGCAGTAATATTGATTTTATCATGTTCACAAAAATAAAATGTCACCAAAGATACACATAAAATTGCTATGAACCATTGATAGAGGAGAATGTATACTTTGTTCATTGTGATCATCCTTTGTCCAGAATATAAAAGGTAAATAAATATTGGTTATGAATGAATGTCACACTGTGTGGAAAATCAAGCTAATTAACGTGGGTGTCAAAACAACCTTGCACTCTTAAATCTCCCTTTCACACCATTCCAAGCCAGCTTGCTATCATTACTAAACCCTTAGCTCTTTCTTTGTCTGCATTCTTGTTCATGCTCTACGTCTTATTTGTTTCAAAGTTTTAATCAAGACTGACCTCCTTAATTAAATAATTCCTGAATTAGCTCATCCTTTGGGATGAGTTTCTACTACATTTTTGAGTTCCTACATAATGTTGTTTGGGAACATTATTTGATGTATGTTCGCTGTTCTAACTACACTATGGATCTTAAAGATAGAGGCAGAAATATAGATATTAGAGAAACTGAAAGAGCAATTTATTTCCTAAGCATACTCTCTCTCCAAAGTGGTATTTGTTTCACCATTTTTTCCAAGCAGAGATGTTGTTTGAGTTTATAGTTATTAATACATTATGAAAAGAAGCATTATAATGGTGAAACACTAAAAAGACATCTTCAGATAGCTACTCTTTTTTCTTTTTTTTTTTTTTTAACATGTTTGTTCCCCAAGGAGTAGACAGTAATAGACGTGGCCCTGTCTGGACCTATCTCTGAGCTTCCTCCACAAATTTTAGAACTCTCCTGCTTTTGCCCCAGGCAGAAGATAAACACTTCTGTTATTCATAGGCTAGCATGTGTTTATATGTTGTCACATTGTCATGGGAAGGACAGAAATGGCATATAAGATTTTCTGAGAATTGTAATTTTGCTGAGATTTTAATCAAAGCTCTACTTTAAGGTAAAAACCTGAAGAATATGACATAAATCCTAAATCAACAAAGTTCAACAATGTATCTTCTTAAGGTTAAAATATTTTTCTTTTAAAGAATGCTAAGGAAAGATCCAAGTTGAGCCTTCTGTTTGTAACAATCTTTCTTTCATTCTTATGACCTGTGCTATAAATGTGCTTAGCTTATTCATCTTTACCCTAAATTTTGAAAATATGAATAAATCGGAAAATAACCTTGTTTCCCTACTTCCCTTCTAAAGCAACACTTATTGAAATTGCATTCAGTGTTTGGTCCCTTACACCTACCCCAAAGCTTAGATAATGTCCAAGAAAATTGCTGCAAGGCAGTAAGTCTGTCTGTTCCCACACACGTTTCATTAGTGCAGCTTTTGCCACATCAGAGATTGAAGGTCATGAGGTCATGGCTCATTGGGAAGCATGCTAGTCAACCCCATATCAGATCTGATTATTAAGGTTTGCAGATTAGCCCAACAAAGTACAGTGAACTCCAAGGAACCACACTGAAATTTTGGCAGGTCCCCAGGATTGGATTTTTAATAACCTTGTTGAAATTTTGGTAGGTTACTTAGATTACGCAATCAGATGGGTTCCTGCAGTAGACTAGTCTGGGTGGACTAGTTTTTTCACTTAAAAGAAATGAGCACTTGGACTCTGTGATGTCTTATGGTAGTAAAAGACCCCCTTTTCATGCTATCAGAGGAAAATGGCTGATTGATGGAGAATTGTGGCTAACTAGAAAAAAATCATCTTTACTGGCACTGTAAGAAATCATAATTTTGCCTGCGTCTCTGGATAAGACAGACAAACTTTTCTCTAAGTCATCTGTTGTCTGTCTTCCTAGAAAGGTGATTTTTTTTCATGATAAATTAATTATAGTAGAACATTTGTAAGTTGACCACCCAAGGAACTGTAAGAAACTGATCAATATACAGGGGTGGTCAACACAAGGTAGTAGAACTACTGTACTGATATGTACATGTGGTGCATGTCCGGTCTGTGAAAATTAGGTTAACTTAAGGTGGTGGTTGATGTCAATAGGTGGTCAACTCTGGAGGTTCTACTATATTTATATTTGGCATTAATAGTAAAAAGTGAGTAAAAATAAATCTATGAAGCTCCCTTTCTTGAAAAATAGTTTATAAGCCATAACAAAAACTGTGCTTCTTCATATCCTCAAATTAATTATCAAACTGATAAAATAAGAGCTCTTAAAAATACTTGATCAATGTAAATGTAGCATAATTATTGTTTGGGAAGCTTTCTTTAATTTTTTTTTTTGCAGTTAACAAGAGACTTACTTTTATTATAAATCCTTCCCCTTCCACATCCTGTCATTATTTAATTGAAACTTAAAAAAAAACTTTTCCTTCCCTCTCCTATTTATTTCTTGAAATGTGGCTTATGATGGGGCCATTTTAAAAAATTATTTCAATGTATTATGGTGAAGTTTTTATTTTAATGAGGAAAACTATTTGAAGACAATTTTTTAACCCATTCATTGTATTTGTGAAAATAAGTGCACTCATAGTTTACAGATTAAGGGAAGAGTTTCAAAATATCAGTACACTTAAAACAGTTTTCTTTTCTTTTTTTGGAGACAGAATCTCACTTCTTCTCCCTGGGTAGACTGTCATCATAACTTATAGCAACCTCAAACTCTTGGGTTCAAGCAATACTCCTACCTCAGCCTCCTGAGTATGTGGGAGTACAGGCATGTACCACTATGCCTGGCTGATTTTTCTGTTTTTTTTGTAAGATAGGTGGCTCTTGCTCAGGCTGGTCTTGAACTCCTGAGGCTGCCTCAGCCTCCCAGAGTACTAGGATTATAGGCCTAAGCCACCACACTTGGTCAAAATAATTTTCTTCATTGTTTCTCTATCTTCTTTCCCTATTTTTGTTGTTGACTCATATGTCCTCTCCCCACTAAGAGTCTGCTAATTTTGGCAATTTTTTTTTTTTTTAGAGATAGAGTCTCACTTTGTTGCTCTCAGTGCTGTAGTGTCGTAGCTCACAGTAGCCTCTAGCTCTTGGGCTTAGCCGATTCTCTTGCCTCAGCCTCTGGAATAGCTGGGACTAAAGGCATTTGCCACAACACCTGACTATTATTCTTTTTTGTTGTTGTTGTTGTTGTTTGCAGCTTGCCTGGACTGGGTTTGAACCTGCCACCCTCGTTATATGGGGCTGGCACCCTACTCACTGAGCCATAGGCACCATCCATAATTTTGGCTAATTTATTTACTCAAAAGCCAGCATGTGGTGAGTTTGTTGTAACATAGCCAGAGAGAAGCTCTAAGCTTTCTAGGGTATTATGGGGCATGAGGATACCTCCAATAAAAGACTCCTTGAAGGGCTAGCTGTATAATCTGCAAAACAGTCATGCAGACTCTAGTATTTAGAAATTAAGAATTTCAAGATGGTAGCAGAGAGCATTAAACCCATCTTGGAAAGCACTGGAGGCCTTGTGAGTACAGGGCTCTTCATGACTACAGTCTTCCTTGACAACTGACCCCAAGACATCTTCTGGCTGGCCTTCTCTTTGGTTTCCTCATCCCTTTGCTTTCCTCCTATCATGGCTTGTGTGATCTGATTCTAATGCCCTGTTTTGTGTGTTTGGTCCCACACTCTTCACTGCACAATTTTAAGTCTTCTGGGGGAGGGGGGGTCCCTGGGATTAATCAATCACATGTTTTAAGATTAAATAGTAGCATCTTAATCACCAGAATTCCATTACCTTTCTTCTTCCCCTGCCCTCAAATTTTGGAGAGATCTAAGAACCAAATATGTACACTACCTGGGTAAATGGGTAATTACAACTTGGACTTTACCTAACAAATGCAAACAATGTGGCCTAATTGTATACACTCTCATATTAATCTGAAATAAAATTAAAAATATAAAAACTGAATATGCATTTTTTATTTCTGGATGTGGTTTATCTTTGAATTTATGACCTCTGTGAACTGGACCAGACAGTAACTTATTGGAATTTAATAAAACCATAAGCCTTTGATTTCACATTTTTTCTCATTTCTGGGCCCCATCCATAGCCTTATAATTCTGCAGATCAACAGTTTACTTTCTAGGAAGAGAAAGAAAGTGTGACAGAAGTAGAGGGAAAACATGTTCTAAAAAAGGACCTTTGAAACTAAAGGCATTTTTGAGATCAAAAATTTTCAGCCCCTCAAGCACACAATGCAAACAAGGAAAGTCAAGAAACCAAAGAATATATAGAGATTATTTTCAAAACAAATCATCCTCAGAGGTGGAGCTTATACTCCTGACATTAGTGTAAGGAATGGGCCCAAGTAGGTGACAGCATCCACATTTCATGTTGGCCCTATGTTTCCATTAATAATTCTTCATTTCTAATGTCCCTTTTTAATCCTCCCAATAACGGATAAGGTAAGGGATGTAGCAATACTCACTTTTGTTAATGAAGAAACTGGGGCTCAAGTGTTTTATCTGATATCTCCATGGTCACAAAACAAAGTTGTAAAAATTTGATAAGAACTCCCAATTCCCAAATGCCTGGTCAAGAGCTTTGTTGTATCTTCTTATCTTCCTGCTAGCATGGAAGATACAACAGAACAAGATGTTTGTCATTGCTGTCACTGTTTATTCCATTTCCATGTTGTTTCTAGATTCATTGTCCCTCAGGTCTCTAACTTCCTTTGCTTTGTTTTTCTTCTTTTCCTATTTATCATTCTTATGTATGACAACTCTTTATTTTACACGAGTCTAATTTTTTTTGATGGTCTGTTTGTTCAAGTATGGTATTTGAAACTGTTTCTTTGATATTCATTATTTCAGTAATGGGCGAGATAGCATGCTAAAAATTATTACAAGTGTTAGCTTAACCAGTAACTGTACTTTCCATACGTGACTGCATACGACATATAATCTCTCAGAACTGGGCTCAATAGTTATTTGCCCTGAGCTATTTTGTTAGCATTAAATACCATCCTGCACTTAGACAACTTAAGACTATACGGTCACTTAGCTACTTGCTTTTTTTTTTTTTCATTGCTTCCCATTTAAGCCAAAGACTAAATGAACAATTAGGACTTGGGATGTATGAGGGATGTGTTGTATTTGGCATGGACCCTAATGATCAGATAATGAACAGCTTTATTCCTATCAAGAGGATATTCTAAAGGATGGTTTCGTTTCTTAATGCTGACCCTCACTCTGAGAGGCAGGCTGCTCTAATCATGATAGTTAATGACCAATAAGTGGCAATTTGTCACATTTTCATTCTTTATTCCAGGCCTCAGCCAACCTCTAACATAAAGGATTCAAACTATGATGAAATGCTTTAACAGGTAATGATGAGAAAGATGATGAGGATTTTAAGGGCAGAGTTCATGCTCCATATGTTCTCTGTAGTAATCACATTGAAAAATAGTAGTTTGGTTCCAAGGCACTACGCAGTTTGATTCACTGGTCATTTATTGACTACCCTACATGGAACTCATTATAGTACATAGGAACTGAATATCAAGGTACAAATCTCCTCCTCTAAAAAACTTATTTTGTAGCAGGAAGCGAAGTTTTTATAAGAATTTAAATGAAATAGATTAAGACAGATTTGGCTGCTAGATTTGTGTACAGAAAACATTATAAATTTGGAGGGAATATCAGAACTCTCCTAAAGTTATGAAGACCTTTAAATGGTTTCGTATATACCCTTGGCTTGTGCATACTTGACATTGAATATGAACATAACCCAACATTTTAGAAGTTCGCAGTTAAATTGTGGAAGTTCATTAGCTACATGATTAAAGCTGATCTTCTGTGTTTAAATTTCCATAATCCATTTACAAGGTTTATCCATTTAAAATCTCTAAATTAGCAGTTTTCTCTGCTACTGTCATTCAGGTCATTGCACCTTAGATAAGCTTAAATGTTTAAGTGTTCCCTGTAAAGAAAGCAAACAAAATTTAAATATCTAATGTAGGAAGGTCAAATCAAGGAAAATAATCATCATTGGTCTGAACAGAAACTTTTATTATTAGAAGCTACTATTCTATGAATTATCCTGAAATAGTCTATACATAAAATTGTTCTATAAGTCAGAGACAAATTTTCTAATAATGGAAATATCTTAAAATATCATGATTTCATTTTTCATTTGGCCATAATATATCATATAGTCTAGATCCATTCTCATGAAGGATCATCCAAATCAAGTTGAAAATGAAAATAAACCTATTTTAGTGCCTTTGTTACTGATAATACTAAATGCCCAGGGAATCTCAAATAATGTAAGTGTTATATGTTATAATTTATGTTTAGAATCAGAATATGTTCTTTAAAAAGAGATACTTTACAAGATTTAATTAATTCAGTTGTAATTATATATGGTATGAAAGATGGGCGAATAAAATAGAAAGTAGATAAACATAAATAGAAATCAAAATTGTGGTGATGAAACTCAAAACATCATTGGTCACCAAATATGAATCTCTCAAAAAAGAATTTTGGTAATTAGAGACAATGGCCTACAACTTATAAAAACTTTTTGATTCTATAAAAAAAGATTTCTTTACTTAGTGCTTACTGTATCTGTCAAACACTGGGGGAGATATTTCTCTCCACAAAGCATAAAATCTAGTTGAAGAACTAAAATGCCAACATAAATAACTGCAATGGTTGGTAGACCATAAAAGATTCATATCTGAGGTCCAGAAAAAGTAATATGACTATTGAAAGGTGAGGAATATTGTGGAATCCTAGTCCAAAATACTGCCATCACAAATATTTACCACTTTTTAACCTCATTCAAGGAACTTCTGAGAACAGGACAATCTCCTGGCAAACCTCCAGATCCCTTGTGACTTGGAGGCAACCCACCAAGTGACCCAGTGTTCCTGGATGAGAGAGAGTCCAAATGTTTTACGATAGGCAGATGTTATAGATTAATATCCTTATGACACTTTGTTGCAAGGGTTGAGGAGTAAGTTGTGTAGCCCCTGATAAGTAATGTATACCAGAAAGTCACTTGTTGGCCCTGGTTCAACCTTTTGTACCTTGACTAAATAAAACACTGTGAGACGAAGGGTTCTGGGCTCTCCTGTACCTTTGGTGGGTCTCACCTCTTGCAGCTTGCGCTTCTCATCTGTGTCCTGGTCTTCTTCTTCATGTGACTCGGTCACAGTAGAATATCATTCTCAACAGATAGGATGGGAAGCGAGTTGATTTAATAATAAAGATTCTACAGATCAAGTGGTGTTACACTGGGTAGGCCCTGGGAGGATGAGGTAAGTTAAATGTAGAGGTGCCCGTGTTGTAGGAAGCATAGTGAACACTTTGCTGGACTGAGAAACTGAGGAATTGATGGACAGAACTCAAGTATTTTGAAAAGAATGTAGGAACACATGTATGGATGAGCCTTGAATGCCAAGTTGAAGGATAGAATTGTCTCATTCTATTTAGCAAATCATGTATCATGCAATTTACTTCTTATGCTGTACTCAAATCTGTGGCTATAAAAACCACCATGACAAGAAGATTTTAGTTCTCAATGAATACTTTTGGTCAGAGGAAAGCTAGGCTATGATTCAAAAGCAATAATTTGAACGTGAAGTGTAAAATAAACTGGAAAGGAAATGACCTGGGCAATACCCTCTCAAATGTCAGCATTCTCAATTTTATTTTATTAAAAGTTCTGCAAAGGACATCTCTTAAGAGAAGAAGAAAAATAAATATGCCAAATTATGTTTAGTGGCCGGTAGAAAGAAAAATTCTAAGTGGAATGAGCCTTTTTTTTTTTAAAAGGAATTCCAAGTTAATGTTATAATTTCACTTAAGTGAAGGTAATTCTGACATGCAGAGCCACCAGAATGATTTATTTCTTTAATATGCACAACTGCATTCACTAATGAGGGCAGAGGCATGGTGCCAGATTGTGAAAACACCAGTGTTCCTGCCCTCTCAGGAGATTGTCTCAGCAACTTAAGATCAGGACAAGAGAAAAGGAAGTGGTACTGAGGATCTGAGTGAGAGGGGTAAGGATGATGGAGGGGAGAGGGAAAAAAGGTTATGCTAAAATTAAAGAAAGGAATAAACATAAGCAAAATTAAAACTCATTCTTAAATTTCAGAGTGGAGAAATATGGCTCACTTGAATCATAATAAATGATTTCTCTAAAATTCTGCTGCTAAATTACTCAAGTGATTTTTCTCCATATGGTAGGCAGCATTCTAGGATGCTCCATAAGATTCCCACCTCTTGAAGTTGACAACCTGTTTAATCCATTTCCCCTGGGAGTCGATCAAACCCATGAATATGAGGATGCCTCTGCTGTATGTATATTACATAATATGGAAGAAATGAAGATATTTTTGCAGATGTAATTACGATTCCTCTAGTCCATTGGAGTCCTTTCAGTCCATTGGAAGGGAGATTATCCTGAGTGAGCCTGACCTAATCAGGTGGCCTATTTTTGAGTTTTGGGGTTCATTCTACTACAGCAAGAGTTTTATGTATTTCAATCTAAGCACCCCAAACTCTTTTGCTAATAGCAGAATATTTGTAAAGCATATGCCATCTACATCTGATATTTTTCTGCAAAATCTTGGACCATTATCAAATTCCTAAAATAATTTCCATGACCTCAGTGAAAGACTAGATAATAGATTCTGTTTTTGAATCAGGAATAGGCAAAAGTTGAGTAGTATTAGAAATTTGTGAACATAACTAATTGTCAAAAATCTCAAGGATTAATAAACAAATTCAACTTCTTGATTATATTGGTGTAATTCTTTTTAGTATCAAGTGACTAAAAGGAAAAAAGACCTATAACAAAGTGAAACCTTCAGATTTTAATCAGACAGTGATTATGAATAAAATGCATTAGACTATTTGCTTATTGGGAGAAAAAAAGGTTTTGATAACATATCATAATGTAACTTCATTTTCATATTTTTCTTGCACATAGGTAAAATCCATTGAAGCCTTGAACATATCAGGAATTTGTGTATGAACTAATCTTAGTGGAGCTTAATTCCGTCTTACAGAAAAAACTGAATTCAGAAAAGAACAACATGCTTTAGGAATCCAATGGATCTAGGTAGTCACCAAGGAAAAACATTTTTATTTTGCATGTTTTAAAATAAATGTTTGCTTTTTCTTTGATTATTGGTTTGTTTTTTAAATATTTAAATATATATAAAACCAAATTGATTTTGTTGATAGATAACCTTATCACTCAAATCCTTTATTAAGGGAAATTCCTCACAATACAAGTTAAAAAGTAACATGAAACTTAAGATGAACAATGCTTATGCTGACAGATGTATACATTATTAAAATTTATATATATCATTACATTTTTGAACACATGTAAAAGTCCAAGGATTAAACAATGTTAAACTATGCACAACAACAATCCTGTAGAGCAGATTTTTTTTGAACAATAAAAATTTTTATTGTGGACATCCCAGTGTGATATGTTTTTTAGGGAGTTTAAAGGTTATGGACTTATTTTCCCAGAACATATTATATAATAACTTATCAATAACATTTTTTTAATCAAATGAGTATAAATATAATGATAAGGGTTCACTTCAGTGTAAACTTTTGTTGTGGATGTATTTTACACAATAAATACAATATCTGCCTAAAATGTTATGCTAAATGTAAAATCTGAACAAATTGCTTTTTGAAAAAATTCAAGTGAAAGCTTACAGTATTATGGTATATATTTCTCACTAGTATTTATAGAAATTAATATCTGCATACTCATTACTTTAGTGTTTATGTAGCTGAAGGCTCTGGTGGCCTGCTGAATGGGGAAATTTTGATGCGTCTATTTAATACTTTAGAAAAAGTATGCTGTTCTCTCTTGCTTACTTTGACAGGCAAAGGCCTTCTGAAGCTGTACAGAAGCAACAGAGCAGAACTCATAACTATGATTTCTGGAGTAAATCTCAAGAGAATTCTCAGGAGAAGATACAACACAATTCTCAGGAGAAGACACCAATAAATGACTCCTTTTCAGTCTAGTAAGATAGTATGGTGATCTTTTTACTTAGTTTCTCTAATTCATGGATATATCATGAATGTCATCTTGCTTTGTGTGGGTAAAAATAATTGATAAGATATTTAGGAGTGCTTTGTAAGTGCATGATGTTCTGCAAATGCTCAGTAGTTAAGAGAAAAGCTCATTGTAACATATAAATCAAGTCTACTGGGAGAGGACGAATTCCAGGAAAGAAATCAGGCAAAGTGCCACCATGTCAGAGGCCTGGGCATTGTCTAGCAGAGTTAGGTATATAACCTTCTTTATCATCTGTTGCATCAGATACGATGGGCTACCTCCATGAGACACAGGTAGATGCCAGATTACTCTTTAGAGCTCTCAGACTTGCTCAATGATAACATCTCTGACCTAAGGTATTACATATCTATGCAGTGCAAGCCATGCTGGGGATGGAGCAAAGAGTGTGTTCGTCCTCCCAGAGCTTTGAGGTAGTGGACAGGGCTGGCAGTTAAATACATCTTAATATTTTGCAAACGACAGATGGCTGGAGCTCTTCCTGGTTGGGGGTGAAGTTTGTCAGAAAAAGCTTTTCAGGTAAGTGCCTGCCCTGCCTCTTGGTTACTGGGCTGAAAGTTTGTGCTAGGAAAGGATCATAATACCCAAAAGGTGATATTATGTTTCCAAAAAATTTCTAGTAGGATTATTTTGCATAGATACCGTGCACTAACCGATTGTGCCACACTGGAGCTCCAAGGATTATTTTAGAATTTTCATTTATTCTACTTATATCAGTTACTGACTGATGTCTCCCTCCAATCTGTACTTTAGCATATGTCATCCTTCCTCTCTGCCTCTCAAATTTCAGTTTCCTTCTAGCAGAATAAACTCCTGAATTTAGCTTTCAGGGTTCTCCAGAATCTGACTCTAACTCATGACTCTTAAAATTCAACAAAAAGAAAGTATAGTCTGGACATGGCAACTTCTGAGCTTCCTCAGTTGTGACTTTCGGTCTTTATCTATCTTTGCCTTTAAAAATAATTTAAGACATAACTGAAGTCCTATTTTCTTTGTGAGCTCTCTGATTCTACTCCTTGGAAAAATATTTATTTTCTAAAACTAAAAGATTTTGTTTGTTGTTTAGAATGTTAATTTGGCACTTACCTGTATAATCTTTTTTGAGATTTCACTGACATAAAATATTTAAATTTGAGAGACTTCGTTACCTGAAAAGAAAATGAGACTGCCTGAAAAATAAGTGCAAACATTATTTCATGTGCCACAATTACACAGTGAGCTCATGAGTCTTAATGCTACAAAATTCCAACACATACTTTAGCTCTGCTGTTTTTCAGATGCAGACTAACTCATTCTGAAGAATATAATACATCTATTTAATAGATGAATGTTTTATAACAGTTCTGTTCAAAATGATAAGATTATACTTTATGATATTTTATTCTTCTGTGCATTTATTTTTGGCTTTCCAACTACATTTTATTTTATTTTATTATTTTTTGTCTCACTGCTTCTTCAGTCAGGTATTTATTCAAAAAAGCCTGTCCAAAAATGATTTGACCTTTATGGAATAAACAAATTTAAGAGTTTATGCAGCAGGCTTCTTTTCAGCTGCTGGTTTTTTGGTAGATGCACCATTTTTTTTCCTACCTAAAACTTTTTCTGCTTCTTAACACCAACAGACTTTTCCTTTTTCTTCACAGCTTCAGGCTTCTTGCCTGCAAACCCCTTCCTATCTGACTTGACCTGTAGTGCTGTAGCTGCCTTACTCACCCAAAGTTTAAGATCCCTGACCTGGTGAAGAGTGGGATTCTGGCATGTGGTCTTTGCATATGAGTTTAACTTCAACACAATTCTCAGGTTTTTCAGTGGTTTCCTCCTCAGGACTTTGTGATGATCTTTTTGCATGGTGCTTGAAGAGCTCTTTGGATCTCTGGTCTTTTCAAGATTCTATTAAGGTCTGTGTTCATCATCTTGGGCATGGGAAGGTTGTAGGTACTCTTGAGGGATGCACCTTTATGCCAAATGACATGCAATCCATTTAACTTCCTCAAATCACTCTCAGACCAAATGCAGAAGTGTCCCACATACCCACCAGGAGCCAGTTTCACAATGTTCAGCTTGCTTACATTAAGCAGAGTAATTCCAGGGGTGTTCCTGAAGGCCTTGATGATACCATTGTCCTTATTTTAGATGATGCAGGGTCTCTGCCCTGGATACGACAGTGGTTTCTTATTTTGCCTTGGCCAGCCCTCATTTCCTGAAAGATATAAATCTTTTGATATCATTCCAGGATTAAGTTTCTTAAGAAAACAGCCTCCTTGGTCATTCTGATAGCTTTCAACTTTATCTTTCACCACCAAAGGAAGTTCAGGAACTTCCTCAATACAATGACTTTTGGACATGACCAGTGCTGGTAAGGCTGAGGCATCTAGGGCAGAGTAGATGGCATACTTCATTTGGGTTGTACACTTTCTATGCTGCCAGCAATGGCAGGTTTTGGTTGGTAAAAACATGCAGTCTCCATGACATGTATTTCTAAAAGCACCCTGGCCAGAATGGTGAGTTCCACCACTTTGAACTCTAGGAATTCTACACACAGCTCTGTCAGTACCCAGGAATCAGTTCCAGTCTGAGGACCTGCTGATTCACTGACAGCACAAGGCTGTCTGATATTTTTGCTCAAGTTGGTGTGGAACAAAGTTCATGATATCTGGTCAAATGAGAGCCTTGAAGACAGCAGGCAGTGACAATTTGCCAGATGACTTCTCATTTTTAGAGTGCACTGATCTCAGTAGACAAGCACAAGCCATTGTGAAGAGAGGGAACAGCCACTCTCCTCTCAACCTGGTGGCTTCTATTGGAAAAATTCCAGCTATATTTTAGTAAGTGCAATGAAGTGAGGATCTTTCTTCTTACCCTCCCAAATTCCTCTTTTTCTTTAGTTTATTTCCTTCCTCCTCCCCTTCCTTCCATATTTACTCATTAAATATGTTTAAACTATACACTCATTTAGGGAGCACTTGGATGCCAGAAAGAGCCTGTCTTAAATTAAGGAGTATAAAGAAAAGACCTACCAGGGTATGTTAAAGAATCCCAGTAATGGAAATATAGCTAGATTTCTAGAGGTGCTAGAATTAGAAACTAGAAAATCATTACTTAATAAAATAGTTATTTGATCTCTTTTTCCTTCTCTGAGGGAATATATCCTCTTATCTCTGCTTTTCTCTTTGTATCTTCTCAATTATCTTCATTTTCACCATAAACCTGTCTCTCACTAATTTTGGGGCACACACGACTTAAAAAATAAGAAACTACATTTTCTGAAAACATGACTTTCCAGATTCAGAACCACTACCAACTGATTCCTAGGATTTGTGACTCAGAGTTCAGATTTTGAAGAGAGAGAAACTAATCTCATCTCATGGTCCAAGTTTCCACTCTTTGTCCAAACAAGACAGAGGAAGGATTATGGTTGAACAAAGTTGGCAAGTGAATCCATCTCCTTTTGCTAGAATCATTGCAGCAGGAGGATCTGTCAACAAATGACAGAACAGCCTAAATATGTCTGTTATATTTGTTATACATCAAGAACTTTGGTAGGCATCATGAATGACAAAGGATAACATTTGAGAAGACAAAACTTGAACTAAAATAAAGAAATGAGATTCAAAAAGAAACAATAAGCATAAAACTTGGTAAATCTATTGATAAATATAAATAAAAACCAAACAAAACTTCTAGAAATAAAAAAAATTATTTAAGGAAATATAAAATACAATGGAAGGTTTTAAAAATAGACTAGACCAGGCAGAAGACAGGATCTCAGAGATTGAAGACAACTCTTTCAAACTAATTCAGTCTGTCAAAATTAATGAATAGAGAATTAAGAGGAACAAACAAAGCCTACAAGAAATATGGGATTATGTAAAATGCCGAATTATAAGAATCATAGGCATACCTGAGGCTGAAGGGAAAAACACACAAAGGCTGGAAAACCTATTTGAGAGAATAATGGAGGGAAACTTCCTTTGTCTAGATGTCTAGTTGCAAGAAGCTCAATGAATATCAGGGAGATTTATCACAAAGAGGTAATCACCAAGATATATAATCATCAGACTTGCCAAACTTCCTTCAGATTGACAAAGGAGGAACTCTTGTGAACAGTAAAGTGAAAATATCAAGTAATTTACAAAGGAAAACCCAGTAGGCTAACTGTAGACTTCTCAACTGAGATCTTACAAGCCAAAAGGACTGGGGCCCCATCTTCAGTCTTCTTAAGCAGAACAGTTTCCAGTCTACCATTTTGTATCCTAAAAATTAAGTTTCATAAACAAACAAACAAACAAACAAATAAACAAAAATAAAGACTCTTCGAGTCAGGTAAACACTGAGAGAATTTGTTAAGCCCAAACCTGCTGTGCACCAAAGACTCAGAACTGCATTATACTTGGATCAACATGATGGTCACCCTCCAGTGTAAAAACATCCAAAAAATAAAACTCAAAGTATAAATAAAGCAATAGTACACAAGGTAAAACAAATCAATAAGGTATTAACCAACAAGATGAACAGAATAGCATCCCACAAATCAATTTTTTTGATCAATGTACATGATTTGAATTCCACACTCAAAGAGACATAGGCCGAATGGATTAAAAAGTACAAGCTAAATATCTCCTGTCTCCATGAAACACATCTAACCCACAAAGACTCTTATAGACTCAAGATCAAAGGATAACAAAAATATTCCATGCAAATAAAACCAAAAGAAAGCAGATGCAGACATTCTTGTATCAGACAAAATTGACTTTAAATAAATAATAGCAGAAAAAGACAAACAGTAATTATATAATAGTAGAGGGAGCAATTCAACAAGGAGACATAACAATCCTCAATATTTATGCACCTAACACAAGAACACCATTATTTATAAAGCAAACCCTAGTAGATGTTCACAGGAGATGAATAGTAAAACTGTAATTGTCAGGGACTTCACCTTACTGAAAGAAATGGAGGGACCCACACAGAAAATAAACAAACACTTGACTTAAATGAGATGATAGAACTATCAGGGCTCACAGATATTTCCAGAACAAGTTACTCCAAAACTACTGAATATACATTCTACTTTTCAGCACAAGGAACATTCTTCAAGAGTGATCTTACTTTAGGCCACAAACCATGCCTCAACAATTAAAAAAATTGAAATTATAGCATGTATCATAGACCAAAGTGGAATAAAATTAGAAATCAACAAAAAGAGTAGCATCCAATTCTACACAAAGTCATTGAAATTGAACAACCTACTGCTGAATGATTATTAGAACAAAAATGAAATAAGATGTAAATTAAAAGATTCCTTAAACTGAATGACAAAGAAGACACAGTTACCAAAATCTGTAGGTACAGCAAGATCAGTCTTAAGGGAATACTGATAGCCTTAAATGCCTCCAACAAAGACACAGGCAAAGATTAAATATTGTCAATCTAATGTCACATCTCAAGGAAGTAGAAAAGGAAGAGCAAATCAAACCTAAAGTGAGCAGAAGGAAAGAATACCTGAGCTCAGAGTAGGACTAAACAAAATTAAAAACTAACAAAAAATTATATAGATCAACTAAACAAAAATTTCCTTAAAAAGATAAAGAAAATTGGTAGGCTTCTTTCTAGATTAGTCAGGAATAGAAGAGAAAGAACTCACATAGCTCAATTAGAAAAGAAAAAGGAGATATTATAACTGATACTACAGAAATACAAAATATCATCTGTGAATACTATGAAAATCTCTACACATAAACTAAAAAATAAAGGAAACAGACAAATCACAAACACAAAATCTCCTAAGACTCACTGAGGAAGAAATAGAACACCTGAACAGACCAAGAATGAGCAATCTGATTAAAGTAGCAATTAAACACCTTCTAACAATAATAACAAAAAAACATAGACCAGATGGATTCATATACAAATTTTACCAGACCTAAAACGAAGAGATGGTGCTCATTCTACACAAATTATTCCATAACATCAAGGAGGGAATTCCCCTATCTTCTGCCACAAAGCAAGTATCATCTTGATACCAAAGCCAAAAAGATGCAACAGCAACAACAACAAAAATAAAACTGCAGACCAACAGTCTTTGTGAAGAGCAATGTAAAAATCCTCAACAAAATACTAGAAACCCAAATTCAACAGCATTTTGAAAGAATAATCCACCATGACCAAGAGGGCTTCATCCCTGGGATGCAAGGATGGTTCAACATATATAAATGGATAAATGTGGCACATCACATAAACAAAAGCAAAAATAAAGATTATAAGATCATTTCAATAGATGCAAAAAAAAAGAAAGAAAGAAAAGAAATCAACAAAATTCAACACCATCTCATGATAAAAACTTTCTACAATCTAGGAAAATATCTCAAAATTATATGTGGCATATATGACAACCTCACATCCAGCATCATACTGAATGTAGAAAAGTCAAAATGATTTTCAACTGAGAACTGGGACAAGAGTGTCTTGCAATCAAGCAAAAGAAGGGAATGAAGATTATCCAAATCAAAGGACATCAGAGGACATCAAACTGTAGCTTTTTGAAGACAATTTGACATTATATGTAGAAAATCCCAATGATTTCACCAATTGATTCCTGGGATAGATAATTAAATTCAGCAAAGTCTCAGGTTACAGAATCAATGTATAAAAATCAGTAGCATTCCTATATACCAATAACAGTCAAACTGAGATTCAAATCAAAGACTCAATAAAATTCACAATTGCAGCAAAGAAAATAAACATACCTAGGAATATACTTAGTAAAGGAGATGATAGATCTCTATGAAGAGAGCTATGAACCATGAAGAAAATATATTGCAGATGGTACAAGCAAGTGGAAAAACATATCATCATCATGGATCAGTAGAATCAATATTATTTAAAGGTCCATACTACTCCAAATGATTTACCAATTCAATGTAATCCCTAACAAAATGCCAATGTCATATTTCAGAGGTCTAGAAAAAATAACTCTATGTTTTTTATGGAATTAAAAAGGACTCTGAATAGCCTAAGCAATATTAAGGGAGGGAAACAAATCAGCATCACATTATTAGACTGCAAAACAAAATGGTATTGGCACAAAAATAGAGATATAGACCAATGGAACAGAACAGAAAATCCAGATATAAAACCATCCACATACATAAAACTGATCTTTGATAGGAAAGACTATAATATATTCTGGGAAGGAGAATCCATGGTCAATAAATGATGCTGGGAAAGTTGGACAGCCACATGCAGAAGAATGAAACAGGATCCACATCTCTTAACATTTTCAAAAATTATATCAGTATGGATAAAGGACTTGAATGTAAGGCATGAAACCACAAGAATTCTAGAAGGAAATGTTCAGAAAACTCTTCTAGATATTGGCCTAGGCAAAGAATTTATGAAGAAGACCCCAGTGGCAATCAAAGCAACAGCAATAATAAATAAATGTAACTTGATTAAATAAAACTTAGCTTCTGCACAACCAAGGAAATATTTAACCAAGTAAATAGACAAGCTACAGAATTAGAGAAAATATTCCCAAGCTATACATCCAATAAAGGACTAAGAATCAAAATCTATAAAGAACTCTAGAAAATCAGAAAGTAAAAAAATCAAACAACTCCATTAAAAAGTGGGCAAAAGACGTAAATAAAGCTTTCAAAAGAAGATAGACAAATATCCAACAAATATATGGAAAAATACTCCACTTAACTAATCATCAGGGAAATGTAAATTAAAACCACAATGGGGTATTGTCTTACCCAGGTAAAACTGACCTTTATTAAAAAGTAAAAAAGCAATAGAAGCTGGCATGGATACAGAGAGAAGGAATGATTATACACTCTTGGTGGTACTGAAAATTATCAATAATACAATGTTTGTGGAAAACAGTATGGATATTCCTCAAAAAGTAAAAGTAGATCTACCATGTGATCCAGTAATCCCACTACTGGGAAATAAAGTCATTTTTATCAAAAACACACCTATATTTGAATGTTTATCACAGCACAAATTTACAACCACAAAGATATGGTATCAACTCAAATGTCCATCATCAGTGATGAACTAAATGGTTTACATGTAAACCACGGAACACTATGCAGTCATGAAGAAAGATGAATTAAGACCTTTCACAAAATTTGGGTGGAATTGGAGACCATTATCCTAAGTAGAGTATCTAAAGAATACAAAAACAAACACCACAAGTGCTCACCATGAAATTGGAGCTAACTGATGAGCGCACATTTGTATAGAGGGAAGTAAACACCAATAACAATCAACCAGAGATGAAGGGGATGTAGGGTTGGGTGAAAACCTTTTTATGAGTACAATGAACACTAGCTAGGTGATGGGTACACTTATAATCATGACTCAAGAAATATCAGAGCAATCCACGCAACTCAAACATTTGTATCTCATAATACTTTGAAAATAAATAAATAAATAAAATTGAGAAAAAGAGAATAGAGTGATGAGGATTTGGAGTCAGGCAAAAGATTGAAAAGATATGAAAAGAAGATCCAGAAGAGTTTTTGTCAATCTCACAGGTACTGAAAAGCAGCACAGTGGAGTTCAGGGCTAATGATGTACTCTGTACTCAAGGGAGAGTGATGCTGATACATGGCAATATGACAAGAAGTATCCAGGGCTCATTGTTCTTTCTGAATATATTTGCTGAATTCAAGTTCCTCAAGATAAGAGGTAAGTACAACTCCTCCAAGAAGCAGAGAGGAGTTTTGTTTTTTTTTTTTTTTTGGCAATTTCAAACTTCCATGGAGGCAGAAGATATAGATCAGAAATTACCAAGGATGAAGGGGCCTACTAAATGACCCAATGCCTTTGTATCCTATATGCCAAAATGAATCAGAAGTACAGAATCAATCTTATAAAACTTCAATGTAATTGTCAATCAGTAAAATACCTAATTGATCCAAGAAAAAAAACAGTGGAAATTACAGACCTGAAATACATGAAGTTGGACAATTAAGTTCACAAACTCATCCTAGAAAAAGTGATACATACCATTACTGAATGTCCTTGTGGTCACCTTCAAAGTACTCCTCTTGGAAAACTATGCACTGACATCAGTCCTTATTCCACCCATCAAATCAATTTTGGAGCTCTTTTTTTCTAGAACGGCCATTAGAGCTGGTGTTGAATATGACCTGACAATTAAGAAGAAAAACTCATTCTAGAAAAAGTGGGACATATCTCATTGCTGAGTATTATTACTATGGTCACCTTCGAAGTACTCCCCTTGGCCATCTGGTGATGTATAATAGTTTTTAAATCAATTAAGAAAGAAGAATACAGATTAATATTGTCTTATGATTAGACAATTACCTTTACCAGTGCTCTTTGATTATTTTGCATGGATTTGAATCTTTATCTGGGATTACTTATTTTTAGTCCAAAGTACTTCTGTTATTATTTTTAATAAATCTGTTTTGTTACCAAAGAATTCTCTCCGTTTTTGTTTACCTCATGTCTTTATTTTGTCTTCAGTTTTGAAGGGTAGTTTCACTGGACATAAGATTCTTAGTTGACATTTTATTTTCATTTCAGCTCTTGAATATGTCATCCTACTGCCTTCTGGACTCCTGGTTTTCTGATGAGAAGTCAGCTGTTAATCTTATTGGGGTTCCCTTGTATATGACAATTCACTTTTTTTTTCCTTGCTGCTTCTAAAATTTTCTGTTTGGAATTTTTCAGTTTAAAAATGTGTAGAATAAGGTTTTTCAGCTAATTTTGAGAAATATTCTGCCATAATTTCTACAAATATTTTTCTGCTCTCTTGTTCATCCTTCTCTCCTTTCATTATTTTCATTATGTACATGCTAGTGCTCCTTTAAGGAGTCCTCTATATCTCTGAGGTTCTGTTTTCTTTTTTAGTTCTATTTTTCCATTTTTAAAATTGCATAGTATCTGTGAATCTTGTGTATGAATCACAATTTCTTGTTTCTTTTCATGTCTCATAATTTTTTGTTAAAATACAGAAATTTTAGGTATATGTTGTAGCATCTCCTGATACTGATTCCCTTCCCTTCACTTTAAGGTTGGTTTTAATTGTGTTTCCCGTTTATTTGTTTTGTGACTTTATTTGATTTAGTGAATTCTATTTTACCCCTAATGTGAAGCCTTTGGTGTTGCTCCTCAGAAGGCACTGTCTTGGAGCTACGCACAACTTAATCCACTTGATTTAGTAGGACCCTCTTCTGCAGTTTCTTTCCTTTGTCTATCTCTCTGTTGAGCTGTCTGACTCATGTGGAATTACACTCAATCCTTAGTCATCCCATTATAATTCTAATTTTTGAAATGGCCTGGGGAATAAATTGCTCAGCTGTTTCTGGTACAACTAAGTTTTGAGGCCAATCTTTGATGTTTGTTCTGACTCCAGAATGTTCCTTTATAGCTACCCTTTTCCTTATTTCTCTCTGGTGAACTAGCTGGTTAACCTTATTGCTTTTAGTTAAAATTATCTGTTGTTAACAGCACCCTCGTTCCTAAGCTTTCTTAAACACTATTTCAAATAAAGTCAATTCCTTTGGGGAGAGATTGGGCTTTCTTTCTTTCTTTCTTTCTTTCTTTCTTTCTTTCTTTCTTTCTTTCTTTCTTTCTTTCTTTCTTTTTTTAAATCAACTACATGTCTCTCTGACAAAAGTACTAAAGCCACCACTCTGAGCACTGGCCCTGATGACAGCCTCTGGTCTTCTTGCCTATCTTCTATGCAACTTCTCCTCTACAAAGGAGTTGGGGTGATCAAGGCCCTCATTTATCTGGCATGCCATAGCTGGGGCATATCCTCTATCCTCTGAGTGGGGGTTCGGTGGAGGAAAGGAGAACTCATCCTCTCAGCTGCACTCAGCAAGAAGTTACATTCTTCAACTAGGGGCTGAAGGGGATGAAAAATACTGGCTTCCTAGTGTTCCCATTGAGATATGAGAAGACATGATGGGGAGCTTAGTGGAAGGTGAGCTCTGTCTTCTTAGGTACACCTGCCCAGAGTGGAACGTCTTTCAAATTGAGAAGGGACAGTACAGACGAGGCGGTATGAAGGGAGTAGCTCAAAGGCCCCAGCTTCTCGTTGTTTTTGCCAAGTTCCAGTAGATTTTCTTGAATAAATGTTTCCTGATTTGCTGTAAGCCCTTAGGACAATTTTCCAAGAATTTAAGTGGTTCTTTTTTATGGTTTTTGTCAACTTTGCTTGTTTAGCTGAGTAGTAGTCTGCAGTACTTCTCAGGCTACCATCCCAGGAGTGGAACTGCTGGAAGAGAATTTTGTGTAGGTATCACAAATCTGTGGTCTTGTCTTTTTATCCAATCTGACAATGTTTGCCTTTTAAATGGGCTTTTAATGTTATTTATATTTAATGCAATTAGTGATATGGTTGGCTTTTAATATATTATCTTATTTTTTCTTTTCTATTTATGTCATCTGTTCTTTGTTTTTCCTTCCCTTGTTGTCTGTCTTTTCTCGAATTATCTTTTGTGATTTATTTTATCTCCTTTTAGCTCATTTTAGTAAGCAATTATTTTACTTATTGCTTGTACTAAAACAATCACTCAACACCACAGTTTCAGCATTATTTGTTGTGTATTTTAGTGATTGCCTTAATATTTATTGTAGTCATCTTTAACTTATCACATTCTATATCCACGTAATATTATTCTATTTCATGTATTGAAAAAGAACATTAAAGCAATATACATTTATTTTTCCTCTCTTAGACTTAGTGCTATTATTATTATGCATTTCCTTATCTTCCTATGTTATTAAAACCCCCAAAGCTTTCTTATTACTTTTTATTTAAGCAGTCAATTATATTTAAAAGAGATCTAAATAGTAAAAAGGAAAGTCTTTATATTTATCTATATAGTTACTTTTTCTTGTAATGTTAATTTTCTTGTGTTGATATAGGTTTTGATTTGATATTATTTTAATTCTGCTTGGACTTCCCTTATTGTTTCTTACAATGCAGATCTGAAGATGAAGAATTCTTGCAAAGTTTTATATCTGAATAAGTCTTTATTTTACTTTCATATTTAGAAGATATTTCAACTTATTGACAAATTCTAGACCAAATTCCAACCTCTCTTCCTGCCCTGTAGGTAAAGATGCTGCTCCAGTCTTTTTGCTTTCATTGTTTCTGACAGGAGATATGTTGCCATTCTTATCTTTGTTCCTCTGCTTGTGGTGTGTCATTTGCTCTAGCTACTTAAAAGATTTTCTCTTTATTACTGGTTTTCCATAATTTGATTATGAAGCATCTTAGTATAGATTTCTTCATCTTTACCAAATTTGAGATTAGCTGAACACTTTAGCCAAGGGCTTCATAATTTTCATCAATTTTGTAAAAATTTCAGTTATTATTACTTCATATACGTTTTCAACCACCAACTTATATACCTGTTCAGATTTCTTACTTACATGTATATTTATCTGTTTGAAGTTGCACCTGGAAACTTTCTCAAGTCAGTAAGTTAGGAAAACAGTGGGGCTTATGTCCATTTTTCTCCTCTTTTGTGATTCACAGTCCCTTTTGTACTGAATTTCAATATCTTAAATGCCACTATGCTATATATTCTGCTTATGCTTTAGTTGTTTCACATGGGAAGGAAATCTAGTCCCCATTACAACATCTTTACTAGAAACAGCAGTCTCTAGAATGTCTATTACTTTCTAGAGAGAAAAATGTATTGGACATTTTCACGGGTCTCAATGCCAACTCTCTGCATGAAGGAAAATATATATGAGTCAAAATTACAACATTGTTGTTTAGTGGACATAGATGCCAAGCAAGAGAAAATTCCTACTAAGTTTTAAATTGATAAAGGCTAAACATGTAAGACAATCCAAACACCACAACCTCAAAAGAATGGGAAATTAAGAATACAACAAATGGAAAAAAAATGACACCTAACATTTACATAAAATCAGGGAAAACATCTGAAAAATAGTGTTATTTGAAGAATTTGAAAGTGACTTGTTTTCCACAATCTACTCATGTATGTATATTATCAGGAAAAGGTACAAGTAAAATGCAGCACATATATTTGTATGATAAAATCCCCATAAACTAATAAAAATGAATGTAGAATAGGTATACATACAAATATGGATCATAGTGATACTTTCAGAAATAACCCTTTGACTTAGCAAGATATACAAGGCAGAATCAGAAAGACACAGAACAGTACAATAGTATCAAATATTTATTACAACGAGGATACTGACATTTCACAGATCACAATTTTTGCCATAGAAGACAATGTAGTGGATGGTTTGTATCTGGGAATGTTGAATCTGCCATGACTAAAGATGGAAATAGGACAAAAGATCTAGGTAGTTGACTTAACTCAGAAGTCTTCAATAAATTTGGGGAGTTGATAGGAACAATGAGATTTTGAGTACTTCAAAGAATCTACAGGTTCTTGGAAAAGAAATATAGACTATCTTATGAAAGCTACAGGTAGATTATTATGCTGAGTATGTGGTGGGTAGCATAGATAAGGTCCAAAGAACCCAAGAGCACCAGAAATAAATCGAATGAACTCAAGTTATCAAGGAGGAGAATCATTAAAATGAAAACCTCCATGTCCAGAGCCAAAGCACACACTCTTCTTACTAGGCATAACTTAGCAACTTTAATTAGTAGACTTCAACAGACAGAAAAAGCATGGATCCTCAGAAATAAGCAGGACCAGCAATATTTTAGCAGGTGCCAGCATCTGTACTCAGGAACTGGATCAAACATCAAAACTCCAGATAAGTGCAGAAAGACTAGAAACCATATCAGGAAACACCTTTAATATCTCCTATGAGGGAGGAGCCAGCTGACAGACATCTTCCAGACAAAAGTACTAGAAATATGCAAGAAAGGTAATTCAGAAAATTATTATATTAATATTAAGAAATTTATTATATCCTCAAAAAGAACTACTTGACACTGATTTTTTTAAAAAGCAGAAGTCTTAGCTTCGTATGTTACTTCCTCTCAACAATCTGTCTCCAAAATAAATACTTAAGATTTTTCAGAAAATTTAAAAGCTGTATATGAATATATGTTAATTATTTTTCCCACTCTTGTTATACATACACACACAAATAAGAAAATATAGTCTCTCTGTCTTTCTCCCTTCATTCCTCTTTTATTCATCATTTTCTAGCTACCTAAACAATTACTAATTCAGGGTAGGTTAAGTATTTGTTAACTAAATGAACATACACATAATCTTTGTATATGATAAAAGAAACACAACAAAACAAAATAAGGAAAGATGATGAGAAAATCAGATATATGAAAAAAATGAGACTTGTAGGAAACTATTTTGTTCTACCCTAACTATACTAATACATTTCTATACCTGGATGATTTTCTAGGAAACTAAAAATTTTTTAAAATTATAAAAAGGATTAAAATTGAAAGACACAAATTATATAAGGTCAAAGATATAACACTGTCTATTTCTATCTCCCTAAAAATGCTTCACCACCTCAAGATGTTTGAGCAGATCAATTCTATCAAACATAAAGTAACATAAAATTTATTTGCTATTTAAAATATTCCAAACATGCTAAGTAAATGAGGTTTAAAGTTTGTTTAATGAAGCTGGCAAAACATCTATAAAGGAGAATTGGAGAAAACAGTATAAAGAATATAATAAACTAATAAATGTCAATGAAAGTATCCTTAATAAAGTATTAGCAAATAGAATCCAACAGCATGTTAAAATATATTAAGATACAACAAATCAGGATGCATAGCAGGAATGCAAAGATGGTTTAATATTAATTATTTCATCAACATAATTTAAAATATGAAAGGTAGAGTTATATTATTCTACAAAGATGTTGAAAATTCAGTGTCAATTGATTAAAATGATTCTTAATGAAATAGTAGTAAATTTATAGAATCTTCACATGTAAAACAGGTGCATCTCAACCCAAAAGTCAGAATCTTGACTGATATAGTAACACAAGAAGCATTTCTACTAAAGACAGTTACAAGAGATAGCTACCAAATTATTGCTATTACTTAAAATTTTTCTGGTACTGTCAAAACAAAGGGAAAATAATTAAAAAATGGCTGTTAAATGTTTTTGTTCTTAAGTGGACCAAATAAATTGATAACACTTGGCTGAGATTCTAGAAGATATTAGGTTTACTGTGGTTGAAATGGTGTGTAACCTAAGAAAAGTTACTTATTTGGAATTAATTTTTATGAGGAAAGAATGAGTGCATTTCCAAAGTGGCAGAAGGTATTTTTTTTGTAGGTGTCCAGGCTGGGTTTCTCAACTAGCCTCTTTCCTACACTATTTGAAAAGCAGATGTAAGTAGTGCGTGATATTTCTACTAGCTTTGTATTATTTTTTCTGTTTAATATTTGCATTTTAATAAAATGGATCTGAAAGGGTTGTTTCATAGTGCTACTTGAAGTGTTCAGCTATTTATTATTTGACCTCAGTCTTGAGAAATTCTCTTGAATGTAAATTTATGAGCACATTCTCAGAAGGGGTAAACAGGAAGTAGTGGTGAAAGGAGAAAATTGCCCATCCAGCTATACAACTGCCAGCTATGCAATTTTAATGGCAATAAATAACACAATCAATTTTAACAAAAATTTTAAGATGCACTGTCTAAATTCAGGGAGAATTAGGAAAAGGATTTATTTTAGCAATTTAGAAAAATGATGTTGTATTTTAATGTAATTTGTTCAGTCATTTACAGACTATCAATTAAGAAAGTAGTCATATTTTTGATGTAATGAATTTTGGATTTGTTTTCAAAATTCATATAAAATGTTTTCTAAATGTTAAAGGAAAAAAATCTAGTTTGCTAAACTTTAGGGAAGAAGATTAGTTATTTTTTACTTTGAATTTAAGAGAAACAGCTCATTTGTTGTTTTGTTTTGCTTCCAGAATGTAATTTATCTTGGGCCAAAGAAAGCCAAGAAAGAATTCAAACCAGACAATGTAAAAAAACATGTTTTTCTACTGAAATACCACTAAAGTGATGGTAAGAATAAAAAACATTATAAACCCATAAGGCAAAAGAGAATGGCTGAAGACAAGGAAGACAGAAAATATCAGAAATGGAGCTCAGCATGATATCTTAAAATATAAATAAAATGAACAAGGGATAACTCATCATAGAAATTAGAAAAATTTGAATTTTAGTTTCCATTTTATGGTGAGGATCAATCAATAAATAATTTGATTATTCCCACAGGATTTCCAGATTGGCAGCAACTACATATTGAAATACGGAATATGGTGGTGGTGGATGGGGGCAAAACAGAAAAAAATGTTGAAAATTGATAATACAAAACAATTAGGCCTCTCATTCTAGTTTTTTCTCTACTTGCCACTCTAAGTAGCAGAAGAATACCTCCTCTTCACCTGCAACAGAAGTCTGGATGTTTATTCTTTTTGGAGGACAACCTAGAAGGACTCTGGGTTAAGGAACAGTTGGCACTGTTGAATGTGGTATTGCTGCATTAAAGTCATAGGTTTATATCTCCTCAGGTGAAGTCTGAAAGATTCCGCTGGGAAAACTGGCAGAACAAAGAGAAAAGCAACTGAGATATTGGTCTCTTTTCAGTAATCCCGCATGCTGAGGCCCTTCAGCTAATAAGCTCTCCTACTTAGAGAGTGAGACTCTGGTCATCTTTATGACTACTGCACACATTAGCTAATGACCACAAATATTCAAGGAAATGTCTTACATCAAAGGCAGAAACCAAAAGAGGAATTCAGAGGAGGCCAAGCCAATTTAGGAGGCTGAAAAAAGACAATTAATACAAATGTAAAATACATAGATAAGAGAAGGTAATGTATTCTTGACTTAAAACCAGTTTACATTAGAAAAGGAATGATCTCAGAATTAAAAAAATGCTCTTGAAAATGAAAATGTATTAGCAGAAATAATAATTCAAAAATATATATGATAAGGCTTAGAAGATAAAGTTGAAGAAATCCAGGAAAGAAAATAAAGGCCAAAGAGAGAAAACTGGAATACACATGATCATCTGATTTAACAAAAGGGGTTGACTGCCAATTTGTTTGTAAAGAATGGTCTTAGTAAATGATGCTGTTCAGTTGTTCATCTATACCGAAAAAACTCTTGACTCCTAATACACACTATACACCAAAATAAACTTGAGATGGATCATGCACTTAAATGTGAATGATAAAGTATTAGTTTTGGGGAAAATATTTAGGAGACTATTATGCGTATAGTTAAAGATTTCCTAGAATAAGACACAAAGAGCACTAACCATTAAACCAACAAGAAAGATTGAAGGTGGAAATTCATTAAAATTAATAACTTCTGTTCATACAGGGAAAATACCAGTTGCAGAATGGGAGATGTCTGCCACACTCTAGTCCCCTTTAATTGAGGGGATACGTTCCAAGGGCACCAAATGATACCTGAAACTATGGATAATATTGAACCTTATATATACTATGTTTTTTCCACAGATACCTGTGATTAAGTTTAATTTATAAATCAGGCACAGTAAGCAGTTAACAATAAATAAGAATGAAATAGAACAATTATGACAATATATTGTAATAGTTCCTTGAATGTGTTCTTACAAAAAAAATTTTTTTTATTAAGTCATTTGTACATAGATCATAAATGCCTTTATGCCATTACGAGATTCAATGTGTTGATTATTTGTACAAACTGGAGTGCTTACATCCTACTAAACAACATAGACTTCACCTGAAAATTTTTTATCGTACTGTTCTGCTGGTAAGGTAAGTGGTACTGTAGAAAGTGAAATCATAGATACGGGGAGACTATGCATGTATATCCAACGAAGGACTTGTATCCAGAATAAATAAATAAACTAACAAATAAATGAGAAAACCCAAAAGAATTTCAAAAATGGATAAAAGCCTTGAATAGAACTTTTGAAAATAGGGCACATGTATGATTAGTAGGCCTATTGAAAGTTCTTCAACCCGAGTAGTAATCAGGGACATGCAATCTCAAGGCACAGTAGTTATCACTACACATTTGCCAAAGTATTGAAAATGAATGTGTGGAGGAGGAAAGTTGAGTAGCTGAAAATCTCCTATATTGTTGGTGGATGTATAAATTGGCACAATTGCTCTTAAAAACTGACAGTACTCATGGACCTCAATGCTTTATGAGTCTGAAATTCCCCTGGATGAAAAGCCCATGAAAATGAGTGCATATATCCATCACAAGACATACATGATCAAGTTTATAGCAGCTTCATGTATAGTTGCCCAAGACTGGAGATGGCCTAAATATCCAGCAACAGCTGAGTGGGTAAATAAATGAAGCTATATTTGTATAATCAAATGCTACATTGCAATAACGAGAACCTTTCTATTACATGCTATGTCACTGCTGAATCTTACAGACATGGCTGAGGGAAAAAAGTCAGGCACAAAAGAATACATAACAGATTATTCCATTTACATGTTCACAAGAGGCACCATTAATTTATGACAACAGAGGTTAGATTACTTGTTACCTTTGGAGATGTTGATTGAGAGATGGCAGGAGGAAGTCTTTGAAGTGTTGGAGAGTATTTTATATCTTGATTTAGATTATGGATATGATGTTTCCAGATGCAAAAATTCATCAAGATATATACTTGAGTACATTTTGCTGCATATAAACTGAGTCTCAACATAAAAAAGGAGAGAGAAAATGCAAAGCAAATTAGAGTATCCTTCCAGGAGACCTGTTATAGTTCATAGGGCTGTTAATCAATATGCCTATTGTCCTTGCAGGAACCTGGTGGGATTGCTCCTCTCCACCCTTTTGCAGTGAGGCATGGGGATGGGACTTTTGTTGACTGATAAAAGGTGAGAAGTGAGGCAAGTTCCTTCTGTGTGGAATTTTTAACAGCCAGTGTGTGATTTACCCTGTTGCCCTTTCTGCTTCAGTCCTGAGATCTCTGGGGACAGTGGGGACTCAGTTACCTGATAGCCTTATAGTAAGAATTATGTGGAGCTGAACTCTTTTCTGGTTCCCTTTAAACTTACAATGTCAGTGGGGTGTAAACAGCTGCCATATTAAACCACTGAAAATTTGACTTTTTACTGTAACACAACAGAGCTCATTAGAACTCATTCGAAGGCCCACCTTCCAAAAAGAGAGAAAGGATAAAAAAGGAATGATAAAGTAGTAAAATAGATAAATAGATAAATAAATAAAAGCAAGCATGTTTCCCAGGATGCATTTTCCAGGAAAAAAGCCCCTGTCAGTGCTGAGTACAACAAATGAACAGCACCAGACCCATGCCATGGTGCCAGCACATCACTAGCTTACCTTTCCTGGGAAAAGTCCTTCAATATATGCCACACCCAAATAATCTAGAAAGATAATAAAGTATGGCAGAGTATCCCAAATATTGTCTCCCCTTCTTTCGTCCTAACAGAAATTAGACAACCTCGCTGTCTCCGTGCAGATAGGCATGGACGTTGGAGTAAATTCCACTTACAGAACTTAAGTACAGCAAATGTTTGAAAGGGAACCGACTCGCTCTTCCTTATTATTTCCTGTCGGGTACACACAGGGGTGACACTGCAGCAACTGCTTCCTGGGTCACCTGGTGTCCAGCCAATGAAAACCAAGCATGGCAAAGCCGCGTGGTCGGAGGGCCCTGACAGCCCAACCTCATCCACTTTCCCTTCTACTCGAGGCCCATTCTTTCCGTACATTGAGTAGACTCCTATTTTATTTATTCCCTTGGGCGTGTTTCTGTTTTCCAGAGACCAGGGAAATCCTAACTCAAAGAAAGGGATTCTGAGAAAAAGGACTGAACACAGGAGAGTGGCAGAGGAAATCCTAAGTTTTCACGGGATGCAGTTCCATACGTGCTGTATCTTACTTTTTATTCTAGAAATTCAATATATAACATCTAAAGCTAAAAGTTGAGATTTGGCATTGTAAACACAGGCCCTAAGTACCAGAGGAAATCTCTAAGGGAACTAAAATGAATTCCTTCTGGGAAGTGAGAAGCCAGGATGGAAAGGCGTGAAGAGAGGTGATACAGGGCAATGTCATTTCCATTATGAACCCTGGTGAATTAGTAGATCAATTAAACTCTGTGAATGGATTAATTTATTATTTACTATTACTATATCTACAGGGATAAATGCTGTGAATTTTCTAAAAGGAAACTGAATGTTGAAGACAGCAATTTACATTTTTGACTGCGTCTGAATTGGAATGGTAAGGAAGTTCTGTTATTTTGCTAGTTGACTTCCCAGAAGGTGGTTTAAAGAAATGGCATTCTTAAATTGAGAGACAAAGGTCAAAGACAAGCAGTGTTTTAGCTGCTAGAACGTATATCACGAGCATGGATCCTTAACAGCGCACAGTGGCAGTCCATGGGGAGCAGGAGGAGTGCCTTTGGTTTGTATCTGTGAGTTATTGCTATGACATGACACTATTACATTTTGGTTTTTAGCATTTTTAAAGAGGAAGTAATAGTTATGTGAGATGAAGAACTCAGAATTAAGTACTGTAGTTATACACAGAAGGGTAATTTGGTTTTGATGTATTGGCCTGGGCCTGTTAACTAATAATACCAAATTTTAAGTAGCATCTCACCAGTATGAAAAAAAGGTTGCATCATTATTAATGTCTAAACTATAGTGTGTTTCACACAGGATTATGGTAAAGGTCAGGCCATGTTTCTCTGAATTAAAAGCTATTCTGAGCTATCGCATTCCTAATCAACTCAGACCTAAAGGTGCATAGCTCAGTTATAATGAGGCACAATGAATTTAAATAAACTGCAAGATACTGTATAGTGATTTATATGTGCACTGTGGTATCCTTTTAACTCATTAGCAATGAATGATACTGTGTGTTTGCAACTGTTTTTTGCTGTATAACTATTTTTTAATCACAATATTTCTTAGGAAAAATGCCTTATGCTCCCATTTTCTTTCTGTATGTGTAAAGTAAAAGGCAAAGGGTGCTCCTGGCATGCACCCAACATGAGTCACAGCAGAACGAAGCTGTCAAATATCCACCCAAATCAATTTCATAAATTAACAATTTGTAGCTGTGCTCACATGTTTATGGTTTCACGGTATAGAATTGCCTTGGGATTTGGGAAAAAGAATTGAAGGTTATATGCAGGCTTCTGAATTGTACTTCAGACTTATCCTTGTGGAGAAATTTTTAAAAACCTATTGAACACATTTGAGCATTTGTTAAGGAGGAAATAGAAAACACCAAAATGTAGCCAGAAACTATCCTGTTTAAATAATTCAAAAGAGTCTTATTTACTATCTTTCATCCTCTTATATACCCAATAATTTTTGTAAACAACATATCCCAGCATTTATATAGCAAGTTTATACAAACATGGGGATTTAATTTCTTTTAGTAAAACTTTAATTTTTTAAATTTCTAGGTTGAGAACAACTCATACATGAATGATCAGACACTGAAAAAGAAGTAACCGAATGGTAAATTCTTTTTATGGATGACTCAGTTAAACATCCTTTTTTTGTGAGGAAAGACAATGTGAAGACATAAGAAGAGGATAGATGTCTCTGAGACAGTGAGAGGCCTCAGAGGAATCCAACACCCCTGGAAACTTGATCGCAGACTTTTAGCCTTCAGAATTTTGAGAAAAAATATTTCTGTTATTAAAACCACCCAGTCTATACTACTAGGTGTGGCCATGACATTGAGTTTGGGTTAATGGGGTATAAGCAGGAGTATGTGTATAACTTCTAGATCATTTTCTTGAAAAACAAGATAGAATATGCTGAGTTGACTCTTACACCTTCTTACAGGATGTGCATAGATGTGGGTGTGGTGGGAACTCTTCACAGTAGGAATCTGGGCTGCTGAATGACCTTGTGGAGGAGAGTACTGAGCCAGGAGTACTTACATTTGGACTATTACATAAGAGAGAAATAAACTTTTATCTTTTTTAAACCACTGAATTTATTTTGGTGGAAGGATCTCTCTGTTATTACAGCTTAGCTTTTATGTAATTAATAAAACATCTTATAGAGTGATGACTAGGCAAAGAAACTTAACTCCATTATGTTAATTCTTTCATTTATATTCTATCATAATACATAATATAGCTATATGTAATAAACTATAAACAATTAGAATTTAAATATGTAAAAATAATATTCATATATTTTTGGATTATAGATTAGTAGTTGAGCCACAACTACTGTTTTCATTACATTTCCATTGCCACTACATTTCTAGCAGAAATAGTTTGATAGTATTCTTCCTTCTTTCCATTTCTTGGTCATTATCAAAAGATCTTTATGAACTATGATAAAACTCAATTTTATTCTTTTTGAAAATCATCTGAGGAACCAAAGATATCATCTAATCTTCATTGTAAAAAATGTGGTATCTACCCATAGCCTACCCTGGTCCCCATTCCAGACCTACTCTGAGGTGTTTCTGATTATTTTATAATTATCATTACTGTTATTATTAGTATTTTACTAAACTGTGAGACTGGGACATATGGCCTTATGTACCTTAGGCTTATTGATTTTCTACATGTTCATTTCTGATCATGTGACTTATTTTTTTAACAGACATTGATAACTTTTGAATGTGAGTTTGGTGGAAGTAATAACCACTCTTCTATTTCCTACTAGTGTCTAGGCATTTTAGATGATTTCTACATCTAAAATGTAGATTTTAGATTTCTTCATTTTAAAGAAGTTTGGCTAGTATACAATGTTCTTTTAAAAATTATTATTGTAGTCGGCAAGTCTAGGTTTTTCCTAATCTCACTTTATATAATCTTGCTGTTCGTTATAATCTATTGTATGTTGAATAGGTGTATCTTAATATCCAAAGCCTAAGATTTGAAAAAAAAAGGGATAGTGTCCCCTAAATGAAATGGTGTGTTAAATGTCACTCACAGCCATTTGTAACTTCTTTCCATTTTGATTTATAAGAAATGACTTGTAAGCAGAATAGTCTCACAAACACGTGTTCAACTTGAGTACTGTTGGGAACTAAAAGATGGGCATTTGCTTTCTCTCTCTCAAAAAAAGGATAAGTTTAGCTTGACTGAATGGTGGTAATTCCATCTACCCACTCTTGCATTAGGTGATTAACCCGCTGGAAATCTGTGATCTGCTTTGAAGTCTCTAGCTTCAAAAGACTCCCTACATGAGGCCTATTCACATAAACCTCTGAATAGGAAAAAGAAAAGTCCACAGCATTTTACTCTTAATTTTCTTTTTCAGTTGATGAAATGTCTTTGAGCATCAATAGGATTTTGAGATTATCATAATTTTTTCGCCGATGCACTACTGGGAAGGTAGAGCTTGACGGACCAGGCGCACAGTGTTTCCTTCCGTGTAAATTAGGCAGGAAGGCAACTATAAATTTCTCTTCAGGTTATTTGAGATGCTTTCCCCGTTTTGCTATCAAGTAATTGCTTCATTTCAAAAAAACAAGACATTGAGATTGTGAGGGATTTTAATCAAAATAAACATTTATTCTTTAAATTTTGAGCAGAAAATGCAGATTATTCCACTTTCTTTTTTGACTATCTGGACTCTGGAGAGTGCATTCTGTTTGGTAATTGCAAACAGATTTAATCAAGCAATGGGCATAGTTCTCAGTGGAGAAGGGCAAATAAAATACTTGATTTGAGTGGTCACTTTAATAAAATAAGTTTCTTCTTCTCCATTAACTTTTGTTTTTTAAATAAGAGCTGAAATTTTCCTAGCCCTAAAACATCTAATAATTGAATACCACACCAAAAAATAAATTAACAGAGTAGGATAAGGAAAAAAAAATAAGGCCTAAATACAAGCATGCATTTAACAGAAACCCAAAAGATTTGAGCTTTTTATACTGTGTATATACTTAAGCTGTCAGTTACCATCAGTATATCTATATGCTGAGGATTATAATAAACAGAAATAGATTTATTTGAAAGATTTAGGTTTAGATCGTATGGAATAAATAATCTAAGAGCATTTTTTTAAATAATGATTTATTTAGATATGTTGTTTAAAGTTTTCAAAGTCTGGCTTCAAAGTATTCTCTCCAAGGTATAGTCATCCATTTGTCCAGCACATATTTACGGAGCAAGTACTACCTTCTGACCAGAATGGGGTTACAGTTTCCACCGGCTTCACTGAACTTCAGACAGTGCTTTCTGACTAGACAACCCTGTGCTCCTTTTTGTAAAGTATTTACTTTAGAAAAATTGCAATTGTAAATTATTTCTTTGCCTCTTTGATATATAAATCTTCTCCCAGTCCCTTGCCAGTACAACTCAAAAATGTCTTTCTTAAGGACCTGGGAGCAATGTTTGCAAAAAATAATCATCAAGAAAGACAGTAACCTGTATCCCAACCTTAGTGGGAGTGAAGGAGCCTAACTTTGACAAGTGTCAGTTAGTAAATGTCGATAGCCTAATCACGCTGACCGCCTCCTTAACATCCTCCTTTGCCGTTAACTCACCCAAGTGTTTAAAATCTCTCCCATCTTCTGTTTCAGCAGAGTTCAATCCTTCTCCCTTATCATGATAGTCTTGAATAAAGTCTTCCTTGCCTATTTAATCTGGTCACTGCAACTTTTGTCTGACAATTCCAAATCCTGTGTTTGTGAAAAACATAAGAAATGATGGAGACAGATGTTATTCTTATTCTCAAAGAGTTTACCAGCTATTAAGGTTTTAACAGTTCCTTGCTTGTAAAGGCAATTTCAAGGAAAGCTTTAAATGTACACCATCAATCCATTTAATTCACATTTAAATTTTTCTACAAACTTGAGCACTCCAAAGTTCCTCCCAACTGATGATGCTTATTGAATAGTTTTTGGATCAGAACTCATCCCAAATTTGTACATACAGGTAGGCTTACATGGAGCTTGGATAATTGTGTAATTTGAATGGTATTTTACTTAGAAAAATCTTCTCCCCCAGGATTACTGGATGATTAAAATGCTTTACGTGGACATGTTGTTTTGTATTGCCAGTTACCTGCCCTCTCTTTTCACATGTGATAAATAAATGGCTAATATCTTTATGTGACATGCTACGTCATACAGTCCTCGCCTGTAGCATAATGCAGGTCGAGTATATTAGGAACTTTGGGCAGCTGAGCTAGAGAGAAGGAGAAGGACTGAGGCGCATGCTGACAGTGCAGTTCTTGGGTAATTTCTGCAGAGCCGATAAGTATTGTCAGGGTTATATTAAATAATTCGCATAAAATGGATGCTCAGAAAAATCAAACACATTAGCATTACTTGGAAACATAGAGAATGATTATGGTAAAAAAATGGTTGGATGATTTGGGGTCAGAACCAAAGCTTCTAAAAGGGAATAATTAAATATGCTACCCATTTTGATTTTCCCTTAGGCATGTCCAGTTCTTAATATCCACCAGGACAAACATGTTTCGACTCTCCTAATAACAGCTATTAGGTATTTTTCCTTTTCATTCAATCTCTACCTAAGTTTTCTTCCAAAGGTGAAATGTTTTTAAAGTAATGTGTGATTTGAAGAAATCCCATCTGATGGAAACATCCACTTAAGAAAGCACTTGGCATGTGCTGTCATATTTGTCTGGAGGCTCTGCCTACAGGCCTTCTGGTGGCCGCCACCGCCTTGTCGTTCATGGCCCAGCACACATCATCTCTTTGGGGAAGGCTTCCCCGGATATCAAAAATAGAGGAGCTTTCTCTGACACCCTGCCCATGTGTAGCACAGATTCTGTCCCATGACTCTATTTTATATTCACCATAGCATTTATTTCTACTTAGAATTATTATTTCTTCAATTTATTTACTCCATTAGTAAATGAGTTCTATGAAATAATGGGCATTGTCTGCTTCATTCAGTGTTACTTTCCACAGTGCCTAAATTATGCCTTGTACTCTCAATAATGAAGAAAACTTCAAATTAAATTCATTTTATTTTTACCTAATTATGTTACCTCATCAATGCTTCAGTTCACTACAAGTTTATTTCAATGTTATTTGAATTCTACATCTTAGTTTCCACTAAAAATTATTCCTCATCCTTTTTGAATTAAATCTTCTAAATTCTAGTTGAGGAATGAATGTTTGTTTGCGATTGCATTTATTTTCCATTTTGGATTTGTGTCCTGAACCATTGGAAAAATCTATGAAAACTAGCACGTGTCTTATTATGAACAATTTATTTCAAAAATGTGAAGGTTACGAAAGGAACAGGGCTTTATCAAAACTTAATTTGTAGGATGAAAGGAGTTGACAAGTTCCATCACCAACTCATATATGCAATATACAAAGATTAGTCCCCACGAGAGGTCCTTCAGAAATGCACTTTCTGGTTTTGTTTACTACAATCACAGGCATTCTCTTTGCTTTGTTCTGTAGGTTGCTTAATATATCATTTGGTTCTACATGTTTCTTTCTCCTGATATTTCTTTTATACTGTCAGATTCTGCCATGTCCATTCAAATCTAAAATTGTCTGAAACTATCTAAGTCACAACAAATCTGCTGTGTGAATAAAATCTTTATGGAGAGCTGTGAGGTTTCCAAGGCACATGCATAATAGAAATTCAATATCACTTCATTTGAGTACAGGCAGAACTACCAATAGCTGCATTTCACAGAGACCCACAAATTGTGCTATGAAAAGAATGATTACGACAGAATGCCAGGCCTGTGTATGGGAGCCTGGTAAATGTATTCCACAGTGTGCCACGTGAATCACCTCAGGGTGGTGGTGATAGGAGAGAGGAGTGTTCTCCAATTCAAAATTGTGTTAGAAGCATCTAATAGTAATCAATTTTGATCTTTAATAGCATATTCCTCTTGTATAAAAATTCAATTCAAATAGGAATAATGGCAATCTGCACAAGCTGCTTTAAGATGGAGAATTTGGCATTGGCTGCTTTAACTTTAGTGCCAACAAAGCAGTTAGCAAAAAAAAAAAGGTTCTAAGTACAAAGTTTATTATGCATATTTTTAAGCTTAGAGAATTAGTAAGGAATAATTCACTCCAGGATGAGAATTAAGGAAAGAAGAATATTTACATGTTCCTGAGTGAAAAAGAGAGAGACACAATTCAAATTGGGTTAGAATAAATATTAGCAGAGAAAAAGTTAAAAGGGATTAAAATTGTTTTAATGATTATTTTAGGCCAACCTATGATTACCTTATATAGATTCTGATCTTTAAGAATATAAATAATATACAATTAAATATATTAAATTAAGTTTCCATCTATATTTTCTATTTTAAGGCTAATTTTTCCAACTAACATATTTATCTAATACCTACATTATAAAAATAATTTAACATCAAAAATATAAATTTAATAATTTAGCATACAATTTATTTGTGAAAGAATAATGGTCTAACAACACTCCATTCGTTCCAGAATAATTTTCTAAAGAGTTAACTGAACAACTAATATATACTCTATAAAATGTACAGTTCTCTTTTTGAAAGAGAGACTCACTCTGTTACCCAAACTGTAATACATTCATGCAATCACACCTTCCTGTAACCTCTAACTCCTGGGCTCAAACAATCCTCCTGCCTGAGTCTCCTGAGTAGCTAGGATTACAGGCATACACCACAATACTCAGCTATTTCTTTTTTTTTTTCATTTAAAGAATGGGCCTTGCTCTGTCCAAGCTTGTCTTAAACTTCTGGATTTAAGCAATCCTCCCACCTCAGCCACCAAAGTGCTAGAATTATAGGTGTGAGCCACTATGCCCAGCCTTACAATTCTTAAAATCAAATTAAAGCTCAGGAGGCTTAGGTCATTATTATAATTGATCTTAATTTGGCATGAAAATGTTGTGTCTATGTAATGCTCCATTTTTATAACTAAAACATCTTTAGATGATGTAGGCACAATTGTTTCTTTATAGCTTCTAAAAGAAAAACAACTAATAATAATATATGGTTTTAAACATAATTAGATAGAATTTTTGTTAAGTTAAACATCCAAACTTCAACTTTTTCTATTGATTACTTTGAAATAGTCACTATTTCTATGACATCAGGGTCACTTACAGTCAAGAGGATTTTAGGCATGAAAACAGTATAGACATGCCATCTTTTTCTTTTTTTTTTAGTATTAAAAATGATTGAGTAAACCAAGTATATCAACTACCCCCCAAAACTATTTCTGTTATGTTAACCCAATGTCCTCTCAAAATTCATAAACTGAAATCCTAACCCCCAAAGTGATGGTATTAGGAGGTGGGGCTTTTTGAGAGGTAATCAGCTCACAAGGGCAAAGCTCTTATGAATGGGTTTAGTACCTTTAAATGATAGCTCCAAGCAAACTCAATTGCCATTTTTAATATGGGAAAAAATAGGAAGAAGCCACCATCTATGAACCAGAAAATGGGCCCTCACCAGACACTGAGGCTGCTGGCATCTTGATCTTAAAATTCCCAGCCTTCATAACTAAGAGAAATAAACTACTGTTATTTGTAAGCCACCCAGTTATGGTATTTTGTTATAACAGCATGAATGGACAAAGACAGACTAAACACTAAAAAAGATCTTATCCCAAGCCATACTGTTGAAATTAGGTTTTACTAAAAAAAATGAGAAAAAATTTACATGCTATATTATCTAATATTTAGAAAATATCAACTCTTAATGCAAGATTTTAAGTTCATAGAAAGTAAATTAACTTATTAAGCATAATATTTTATTCTCATTCAATACCTCATCCTTGACAGTTGCCATTTACTGAGTACCTACAATTTTTAAAATCCTGAGAGGTGTATTGTATGGCCTTTAAAGCTGTTTACTTTTTAGTAAGAAGCACTATTCAAATCCTGCTTTAGCAGTTACTGGTTGAGAGGCTTCTGGAAGGGACTCAAAGTTATCACTTCTATAAAACAGACAATAGCAGTCTCTACCTCTCAGTGTTCTGAGGAAAGAATCAATGAGTTAATACTTAAAACCCCTAGACCAATGCCTGGTACACAGTAAATGATTAATGAATTTTGATTAGTGTTTCTTAAAAGTTTAAATATTTTATTGTGACTGTCCCTAAAAGTTCTAGGGGAAAGATGTATTATAATTATTTTATGGATAAGGAAACTAATATTTTATGCAAGTTTCCTCAAATCACATAGCCAGCGATAGGGTCAAAAACACCTAAGTCTGTGTTCTTTCTGCTCTATTGCTCTTTCTTCAAAGGTAGTGTGAGGCACTGAATTATTTCTCAGATTACTAGAGAAATAATGTAAACAACACGGAGGCATTAAAAAACAGATAATAGATATGGGGTTTTAACAAGTATATTAACTCCAACCTCACATCAACAATAACGTTATTATTATTTCTATTTTGCAGACAAAGAAATAGACATGGAGGAGATTCCTAACTTGCTTATTGTCATACCGCTAGTAAGTGGCATAAGTGAAAATGCACCTTCAATATCCCTGTATGTCACCAAGTGAGGATTACTTACATTTTGCTCAGAAAAGGGTCAGCTCCTTAGACTTCCATCTACTTCCCCAGAACCAACAGACTGAACTGCTGAGTCATAGCTCCTGGAGGCTGCAGCAGCAGCAGCTTCCTGACCTTCGCAAACTTATGAATCCTTCGCTGTCCCAGTAGCGTGCTGCACAGCCCAGGGGACAAGTCTACTCTTCCTCTGCCACACCACAGTGGTCATCGTAGCCCTGTCTAGTAGTGACTGCCTTGGGCTCAAACTGGGAGATGGGTTATGGTAAGACTGGAGGGCTTACTCAAGTAATTTTCTCATGAATGGCATCATCAAAGGGCCTGAAGGAATACTGCTGTGTTGTCAAAGTGTTTTGGGTTTCTTTTGCTTGTCGTGTATCCCAGGACTATGGTGTCAGTAGATGGAGCAGAGCTACCATGTCCTACTCAGAGTGCCTTCTCAGCTGGCATGCCTAAGGGCATGATGCTCACCTCAGTTTATCATGCTGGGCTCCATAAGACTCTTCTCCATTCACCCTGACTTACCAGACTTGCCTTGATATAGCTGAACCCCAGATGGAGACGGGTTAGGTTCCACCCAAAATTCTCCTGTGCTTACTTGCAAAATTTTGCAGATCTACCAAATGTACCTTGGAAGTGGCCAATAGAGGGCAATAACTCTAATTAAGGACTTCATCAGCCAAACACATAGGCATTAATGGTGGGGTTATTTTAGAATGCTTTGTTTCTTAACCATGTCAGATGACTGACTGAATTATATTATGAATGAATTATATTATGAATTTTATATTATGAATTATATTAAAACTTTAGTAAATTATTGGTATTGCTACACAGCCAAAATGTAATATAATTATATAAATACTCTTAATATTTTTAATAATATATTTGGGAAAGTGCTTGTAGTGAGGAATTTAATGAAATGTTACAATGTTTTTTCTTATTAAACATTATGTGTGCACATAATTACTAAACCAAAATAAAATCTATTTGCAATATATATTTGTTAAGTATATATAGTTTGTATGTGTGTGTGTGTATATATATGTATATATATGCCATATGTATATATGTAAGCATCAGGAACACTAAGGTAAACATTACAGATAAAAAAAATGGAAGGAAAACATCAAGGCTAATTTATAAATTGAGAATTCAAGCTTCCTAATCTCAATCTTCCACAAATTTTTATATTTTATCTTTTAATTTTTATTTTTAGAATGCTTTGTTTCTCATTATTTGGGATTCATTAAGGGTACAAGGAATTAAGTTACACTGATTGCATGTGTTAGATAAAGTCCCTATTACAGTTATGTCCCACCCCCAAGAGGTGTGCCATACACCATGACCACCCATTCCCCTCCCTTATTCCTTCTCCCTGCTTCCTCATTCTCCTACCCTTCTCTTGTGTTAACTTATATATTGTCTTCATATTAGAATTGAGTACATTGAATTCTTGATTCTGCATTCTTGTGATGCTTTACTAAGAATGTGTTCTACCTTCATTGAGGTTAATACAAAAAACCATAAAGTCTGCATCTTTTTTTAGTGGCTGAATAGTATTCTGTGGTATACATATATCACAGCTTCTTAATCCATTCCTGGGTTGGTGGGCATTTAGGTTGTTTCCACGTTTTTGCCATTGTAAATTGATCAGCGATAAACAGCCTATTACAAATGTCCTTATGATAAAAGGACTTTTATTTTCCTGGGTAGATGCTTAGTAATGGGATTGCACAATCAAATGGGAGGTCTAGTTTGACTTCTTTAAGAAATCTCCATAGTTCCTTTCAAAAAGGTTGTATTAGTTTTCAGTCCCACCAGCAGTGTAAAAGTGTTACCTTCTCTCTATGTCCACACCAGTATCTACAGTTTTGAGACTTTGGAATGTGGGGTTAGATGATATCTCAGGGTAGTTTTGATTTGCACTTCTCTGATGACTAGGGTTGATGAACATTTTTTCATGTTTGTTAGCCATTCATCTGTCTTCTTTAGAGGAGGTTATATTCATGTCTTTTGCCCACTGATATATGGGACTGTTTGGTCTTTTTTTTGTTAATTAATTTGAGTTCTCTGTAGATCCTCATTATCAAGCTTTTGTCTGATTCATAATATGCAAATATCTTTTCCCATTCTGAAGGTTGTCTGTTTGCTTTGGTTGTTGTTTCTTTAGCTGTACAGAAGCTTTTCAGTTTAAGTCCTATTTGTTTATTTTTGTTGTTGCAATTGCCATGGAGGTCTTCTTCATAAAACGTTTTCCCAGGCTAATATCTTCAAGTATTTTTCCCACACTTTCTTTGAGGATTTTCATTGTTTCATGCCTTAGATTTAAATCTTTTATCCAGCTTGAATCAATTTTTGTAAGGGATGAGAGGTGTTGGTCCAGTTTTAGTCTTTTACATGTGGTAATTCAGTTCTCTCAACACCATTTATTGAAGAGGGATTCTTTCCCCGAGTGTATATTCTTGTTTGGTTTATCAAAGATCAGGTGGTTATAACATACTCATGGTTTTCTATTTGGTTCCAAATGTCAATATCTATTGAAAGTATTTTTTTTCCAATACCATGCTATTGTTTTGATCACTATGGCCTTATAATATAGCCAACAGTCTGGTAGGGTGATAACCCCAGCTTTGTTTTTACTACTAAAAACTACCTTGGCTATATGGGGTTTCTTCTAGTTCCATACAAAATGAAGAATCATATTTTCCAAATCCTAAAAATATGATGTTGATATTTTAATGGGGACTGCATTGAATCTGTAGATTGCTTTAGGAAGTATAGACATTTTGACAATTTTTAATCTTCCCAGGTATCAGCACGGTATATTCTTCCATTCATTAATATCTTCTGCTATCTCTTTTTAAAAGGATTTTATAGTTTCCTTGTAGGAAATTATTTTGTTAAGTATATTACTAGGTATTTCATTTTTTGTGAAGTTACTGTGAAGGGAATTTTGTCCTTGACTAGCTTCTCATCTTGGCTGCTATTGGCACACACAAAGGCTACTGATATTGTGGACATTGATTTTATGTACTGAGGCATTGTTGAATTTTTTGATCACTTCCAAGAGTCTTGTGGTTGAGTCTTTGGGGTTCTCTAAGTATAAGATCATATCATTGGCAAAGAGCAAGAGTTTGATTTCCTTTGTTCCCATTTGGATGTCCTTTATTTCCTTCTCTTGCCTTATTGTATTGGCTAGAACTTCCAGCACTATGTTGAATAGTAGTGGTAATAGAGAGCAAGTTCCAGTTGGAACTGGTTCCAGTTCTAAGTGGAAAAGCTTTCAGTTTTACTCTATTTAGTATTATATTAGGGTTTTTCATAGATGACCTTGATCAGACTAAGAAATATGCCACCAATTCCTAAATTCCTAAGTGTTTTTTTTTTTTTTTTTTTTGTGTGAGACAGAGTCTCAAGCTGTTGCCCTGGGTAGAGTACCAGGATGTCATAACTCACAGCAACCTCCAACTCTTGGGCTCATGTGATCCTCTTGCCTCAATTTTTCCATTTTTAGTATAGATGTGGGTCTTGCCTTTTTTGCTGAGGCTGGTCTTGAACTGGTGAGCTCAAGCAATACACGCACATTGGCCTCCCAGAGTGCTAGGATTACAGGTGGAAGCCACAAAACCTGGTCTTATTAAGTGTTCTAATTAGAAAAGAATGTTGAATTTTATCAAATGCTCTTCTGCATCTATTGAGAGGATCATACAATTTTTGTTTTTGATTCTCTTGATATGATGAATTACGTTTATGGACTTGCATATGTTAAACCAGCTTTGCCTCTCTGGGATAGAACCTACTTGCTCATGATGAATGATTTTTTAAAAATGTGTAGCTGTAATCTATTGGCTAGGATTTTATTGAGAATGTTTGCATCAATATTCATTAGTGTGATTGGTCTGAAGTTTTCCTTTTTAGTTGGGTTTTTTCCTGGTTTTGGTATCAGGGTGATGTTTGCTTCATAAAATGTGTTGGGGAAGATTCCTTCCTTCTCAATTTTAATTTCTTCAGTATGGGTGTAAGCTTTCCTTGAAGGTTTGATAAAATTCTGCTGTAAAGCCATCTGGACCAGGGCATTATTTTTTGGGGAGATTTTTTTTTTAATTGTTTCTTTGATCTTAGTTCTAGAATTTGGTCTGTTCAAGAGATCTATTTCTTCTTGGTTAAGTCTAAGGAGAGGGTGTGCTGCCAGATACTGGTCCATTTCCTCCACATTGTCCAATTTCTAAGCATAGAGTTTCTTGTAGTATTTAGAGATGATCTCTTGTATCTTTATGGCATGTGTTGTTGTTTTTCCTTTATTGTTTCTGATTGAGGTTATTAGAGATTTTACTTTTCTGTTTCTAGATAATCTAGCCAAATGTTTGTTGATTTTATTTTTCAAAAAAACAACTTTTTGTTCTGTTAATTTTCTGAATGATTCTTTTTTTTCAATTTCATTAATCTCTGATTTAAATTTGATCATTTGTTTTCTTCTGTTGAGTTTGAGCTTAGATTGTTCTTCTTTTTCCAATTCCATAAGATGGTTCATGAGTTTGTTGATACGTTGTTTCTGTTTTTTGAATATAAGTAATAAGTTTTCTTTCTAAGACTGCTTTTGCTATATCCCACAGGTTTTGGTAACTTCTGTCTTTATTGTTGTTATATTTGAGGAATTTAGTGATTTCCTCTTTTATCTTTTCCTGAACCCAACTATCATTTAGGATAAGGTTGTTTAATTTCCAAGTGGTTGTGTGGGGATGAATGTTTTTGTTGGAGTTGAGTTCTATCCATCTTTATTGCCTTGTGATGTGAGAAGATACAAGATATAATTTCTGTTCTTTTAATTTTGCTGTGGTTTGATTTGTACCCTAGGATGTGGTTGATTTTGGAGTACATACCATGGGCTGATGAGAAAAATGTATATTCTTTAGCTTTGGCATAGTGTGTTCTGTATATGTCCATTAATCCCATTTGTTCTAGAGTCACATTTAAGTCCTTTGTATCTTTGTTTAGTTTCTGTTTACAGGATCTGTCCAGTTTTGTCAGAGGTGTATTAAAGTCCCCAACTATTGTGGTGTTGTGGGATATCACATTGCTCAGACCAATCAAGGCGGGTTTCTTAAATTGGAAGGCATTTAAGTTGGGTTCATAAATATTTAATTTAATCATTCCTTTTACCAGTATAAAGTGTCTATCTTTGTCTTTCTTAACTTTAGTTGCTTTAAATATTCTTGAATCCAAAAATAAGATTGCAACCCCACCTTTCTTCTGATTTCAATTTGCTTGAAATACTGTTTTCCATCCCTTACCCCTGAGTCTTGATTTGTCCTTCAAGGCTAGGTGTGTCTCCTGGAGACAGTATATGGAAGGCTTGTGCTTTTTTATCCAGTCAGCCAGCATGTGCCTCTTAAGTGGTGAATTCAGTCCATTGACATTTATTGAGAGAACTGATAAATATGGCGAAGTCATATTCATTTTATTTTGTGAGAGTCCTTTGTGTAGTTTTACCCTTTGTGCCATTGTGGAAAGTAAGTTTTGACATTTAGCTTCTGGGTGTTTACTTTGCTGCTGTACCTTGTGATGGTTAGTGTTGTGAATAGGTATAAGTATTTCCTGTAGAGCTGGTCTTGCTGTGGTGAATTCCCTCAGTGTTTGTATATCTGCAAAAAATTTCATTTCTCCATCAGTTTTGAAGCTTAGTTTAGCAGGATACAGAATTCTGGGTTGAAAAGTGTTTTGTTTAAGAATGTTGAATGTGGATACTGTGGTCTTCTGGCTTGGAAAGTTTCAGTCAAAAAGTCTGGTGTAATCTTAATGGCTTTTCCTTTTGTAGGTCAGTTGGGATTACTCCTAGCCACTTGCCAATTTTTTTCTTTCATCTTGACTTTGGACAAATTCATTATTCGTGTCTTGGAGAGTCTCTGTTTGAGTTGAGATGACCTGGGGTTCAATATACACCTGAAAGGAATGCAATGTGGTCTTTAGTAAAACTTGGGAAGTTTTCATTTATCATAGTCTCTAGTTGGGCTTCCATTCTTTTGGGATAATCTTCTTCCCCTTCAGGAATCCCTATCATTTGTGTATTTCAACTCTTCATGGAATCTTGTAGTTATCTAAGCACCTGTTCTGCTTTCTCTCTCTTCTTTTCTGCCTCTTTAACTACCTGGGTTAACTTGAAAACTTTATCCTCTAGCTCTGAGGTTCTTTCTTCTCCATGGGCTAACCCATTTTTGATACTTTGTACTGCATATTTACCTTCCCTGATTTTCTCCTTTATTTCCTTATGCTTCACCATATCCTTTCTATATTTTACATATCTCTTGCCCAACTTTAGGTTTTGCTTTTCCATTTTCTTGTCCAGTCCTTTTATTGTCTTTATCATCCATATTTTAAATTTGTTATCTGTCAAATCAATTCTCCATTAATCCATTAATAGGTGGAATTTTCTGTAGTACCTGCTTCATGGTCCCTTGTCAAAGTTGCTCTGCTTTAGTTTTTCATGTTCACTAAATTTTTCTGTCAATTCTTCCTCATGTGTTCTTTCTTCTTCTTCACTTCCTGGTCCTCCCTTTTCTTTCTCACTTTCTCCTTTGCTTCAAATTACCATGTGTCACAATTTAGGTCTTGAAGTCGCCTCAGCTTGACCTACCCGAAACTCTTCCTCGTGGCTGAAAAACAGAATTCCTTGCTCTTGATTACAATATGTTGCAATATGTCACCAGGACACCAGGTGACACTGTGCTTTTTTAGTATAGAGAGAACACACCTAGCAACCTCTGTGGTCCTTATTCTGAACTTAGTTGCCTTTGGTGATCACCTGATTATTTCCTCAGCATTCTGACCCTGCTGTGTTGGGATGTTAAAGCTCACAAGTGTTTTTCAGGAGCAGGTCTCAGAGTGCTTCCTGACTTCAGTTCCCATGCAGTGCGAGAGTCCCTCAGTCTGTCCCAAGAGTGGAGTTCTAATCCCAGCAGGCAGAGTTATGACAGCTGTGCTTTAGGCCCCTACTAAGACCTCATGACCCTCCCACAATAGCAGTCCTCTGGCCACCAAGACCTGCTCAGAATGGCTGCCTCACCAGCTACCAAACCTATGGCAAGTCTACTCCAACCTGCAATCCAATCTGGTTGCTGTATACTGTTTGAGTCTGCCACCTCTTCTAAGCTTCCCTTTCAAGGCATTGCTTCCCTCAACAACTGAAAACTCTGGAAATGCTTCCTCCCATCCTGGACCTGTCTGTGTGTGGGGTGACTGATGCCAGCAGTTGGCAATCACTTGCCTAATTCATCAGATCCCCACTGGTCTGGATCATATGCTGTATGCAGCTCACCACCTGCTTTCTGTGCTCCCTGAGCTATGGCTCTGGATAAGGTCCTTGAGCCAGTTATGGCTGGGTTACAATCATTCTGGTCTGCCATCTTCTTCTCTTTTATTTTATTTATTATTTATTTTTATTTATTTTTATTTTTTGCAGTTCTTGGCCAGGGCTGGGTTTGAACCCACCACTTTTGGTATATGGGGCCAGTGCCCTTGTTCTTGAGCCCCAGGTGCTGCCCCTCTTTTATTTTTTTTGAGACAGCATCTCACTCTACCACCCTGGGTTGGGTGCCTTGGCATCATAACTGACAGCAACCTCAAACTCTTGGGCACAAGTGATCCTCTTGCCTCAGCCTCTTGAGCAGCTGGGATGATGGGCATCAGCCACAAAGCCTGGCTAGTTTTTCTATTTTTAGTAGAGACACAGTCACTCTTGTTCAGGCTGGTCTTGAACTTGTGAGCTCATTGTTAATATCATAAACATTTATAAATATTCCAAGTTATTCCTGCTATAAAAAGTCATATCATGTTCTCTCTTATAAGATATTTAATAGAAAAAGTTGAATGAAGGTACACTCCACTTTTAAAATATTAAAATTATATGACAGAAATTATATACATAAATATTCTAATATTGTTCTTTAAATTTCCTAGAAAATTACTGAAAATGGCAAGTTCATTGAAGGACTGGATATTTTATAATAATGTTTTGCTTCATTTTTCTCTATATAGTATACTCATAAAAATTTTATCTGGTCATATAAAAATAAGAGGGAAACTTTGTTTCATTTAATATTCAAGCAGAATTCCTTGAATGTTAATTGTGAACCAGAATTTTTTCCTAAGCATTGTTTTATCTTTAAAGGGACTCAGTGTAGGTGTGGGTTTAGAGAAATGGAGATCAATTGTAGTGTCTATGGCATTTCTGTATATATGAAGAAAAAGAAATTATAGTATTTCCTTTGAAGAAACTTACAATATAGTTTGAAAAAGAACACATGCTAGCAAAAAATGATATGGGGCAAATTATAGGGTGTCCATAAAGTTCACATGCAATTTTACCATGTGAAACTATTTAAATTGCACATGAATTTTATGGACACCCTGTATGTAATGTTGGCCACACCACAGAAAATCAAAGAAGGGAAATATACCACTTTACGTCAAGAACACAATTTGTAAAAATTTGATACGTGGGTAGCAAGTGGTGGAGTATTTCAAATTGGAGCAAATGTATATTAAAAGCCTGAGAAATGTGGGAAATATGGAAGAAGTATTTAAGGGAGAGTGGTTTTAGGTAACTGGAGCATATACCAATGGATAAATAACATGAAAAGTTGAAGTGTTTCCAAGATGGAAAGTTGCAGAATAAGAGAGGTATTAAAAAAAATAATCTGGTGGTGGTATAGAAATAGAAATGGAGAGGAATTGCCTAGGCCTGGGGCAAGATGTTTTTCTTTGAAATATATGTTGGTAACATTAACATATAATATTGTGAAATAAGACAGGAGTAATGTGAAAGGAATGCAAGGAATTAATGATGGAATCATTATTTCAATGCTAAATGTTATGTGATTTTCTGGTTAACCGAATATGGAAGAGAAATAGTATAAATTATAATCCTAAGTCCCATCCAACATTATCAAGTTTAGTGTGCTATAGAATGGTGGCTATGGAGCTGTGGCTAGACTTAACTTTGCACTCTTTAAAACTTCCACAGCCACTGCTGACACTCCTAGGATAGGCAATCATCAGCTAAACATGTGCCACTCTTCTCAACTGGAAACAAGGTAAGGTTATTCGTGTTTTCTTGATGATAGTGGAAGTGCAATTTTTGTACAATCAATAACTAAAAATTAATGAAAGATTAACAAGTCATGAATATTAATGTGGTTCTTAGAACTCTGTTTCTGAGAAATTTGTTTTAGCCTATTGCGTGATATTTATTTTTCCTTTATTGTTTAAAATGATAATCATATAGTAATTATTAAAGAGTTGTTTCATTTTAAAGCATGAAAGAGTTAAATCCTTAAAAATATCAAGTTGAAATTTCATTGAGATAGTCATTGCAAAAGAGTACTTTCTCACAAAACTTGAGAAATTCCCCTTGAGGTCTTTTTATACCCAAAGCAAAATTATTTTTCTCATTTGAATTTTTTCTAATCTTTTTTTAACTCTTGAAAAACTTATCTAATGACTTTAATTTAAAAATGGTTCCTTCCTATTGGCTTTTAATGACAATGTCAGTTTTAGACTAGTTCTTGGTTTCTTAAAAGAAGACAAAGGTTAATGAATCTTGTAAGAGCCAAGTAAATGAGTTTTGCTAATTTTTTAACAAGAAGAGTTCCTGAACTGTAGGATGTATATGTATATGAATATGTGTGCGTGTGTGTATGGTGTGTGTGTGTTTATTCTTGAAAGACCACATAAATTTGGAGCTACTATAAGTGAAGCAAGTAAAGCTGAGCCAGGTGTGTATATAAAGTAAATTTATGTTTATATGACTCATGCATGCATACTTTTATTTCAGTGTGTGATTATCTGGATTTCAATTTGCATATTGAAGATTGTCTCCTGAATACATGGAATGAAATCCAAGAAGAATCTAATTTCACATTCTTAATGTTTATAATTTCAAATACCCTCCAAAATATTGGAATCAAATATTAAATACACTGGGTAAATTTTGTCTTTGTTTTTGGATCAGATTATCAACTCATATTAAAACTATTGCACAGCTACATAATGTGAAATACGCTGTTTATGAAGAATTGCAGTCAAGTTGATTTTCCAGTTAACTTCTGCCCTTTCCCCAATTTCTACTATGCAGGTTCACAGGTTCACTGTAAAAAGTCATGCCATGTTTTCTCTTGTAAGATAACCTTAGGGAGCCTTAGAAGTGCCCTGGTAAGTTAAGGCTGAGTGTGGAGGAGTAGTGGACAAGAAAAAGGCAAAGAACTTTTTCCCAAATAAACTAGATTCTGCATGGGTTGTAGGGACTAGGAAGAAGACGACTGAGAATAAAAGAGATGATCAATTGCAGTACTTACATAATTAAACATTTCCCTTGCACTGACTAGACTCGTGGATGGAGAATTGTGCCCGCTTTGTTCTAGGTGCTTGGGAAGCCATGGTGAACAACGCTGACAAAGGACAGCTTGTCTTATTAAAGGGTCAAACTTAAACAGGTGTTTCACATCTAATGGGAAAAGACAAATCACCCCTATCATTCACCTATTATGATATAACCAACACTTATATGAAATTGGTACATGTCCTCACTTTGTAAATGAGAAAAGAGTTAAGGAAATTTAAGTAAATTGCCCAAAGACATACGTGTGTAATTAGTAAGTGATAGACTTGGATTTAAGCACATCAGTCAGTTTCAAAAAGCTGGTGCCTTTTTTATCATAGCACACATACATCGAGGTTTGTGGAATATTACGAACATACTTATAACTCACCAAAATGTTCTCCGAGAACATGGGCTTTGCAGGTGAAATTTTGTGACACTGAACTTTGCCATCTCACAGACCTGTGACCTTAGACTGGTTACTTAAAACCATAAGCCTTAGTGGGGTAATTATACCTATCTCATCAGATTATTGTGAGGACTAAGACAATAAATACAAGACATTTAGCACAGTGACTGGGACATAGTAATTGTTAAAATATGTTATCCCTTATTATCATCATTATTATTTATGGTATTTTATTATTCTTTCCAATAAAAAAGCTATTTGCCCTTTAAAAATCTGTAACTAGAATGAAGAACTAAAAGGGCAGGAAGGAATGTAAGTGTATATTTGAAGATATAAAATTTAGGAGACACAGGTATATAAAAACTGTACTATGGTTTCAACATTATTTTTAAAATTGAATTACCTACAGATACATGGATCATTTTGGTGTTTTTCAACACTATACATTTAAAACAAGAAGTACATTTCAAGGTGGTATTACTGGAAACACGACATATTTAACTGAAAACATAATTTATAATATTTGCATAAATATATTTGTACCATATACCTTCCACTTGTCTAAGTTTTAAGTAATTCTGGGTTGCAATTGCATATTAATGTCATAATTATGCACTAGCCATGCAATTAAGTGCTCACTTAAAATTAGCAATTATAAACTTTTCTGCATATATAGCAGCTCCTACAGAATGTAATGCACTTGTAGTAATATCCACTATATGCATGTGGCTTTTCTGCTGTTCAGCAAAGGCACAGAGTGGGGAAATAATTTCACACTGCATATAATGCATCTGATAGGAAGGAAACTTGAAAATTATTTAGTTACAGATTTCTCTGACCAGGCTTGCAAAATGGCATATATTATGTTAATAGGCAAGTATTTGAAAATGAATTTGAATATTAAATGCACTAAGTTTGGGTTCTGACATGAAGGCATAGCTGATATACAATTTTACAAACAGTTTCTTGTTAACTCTTTTATTACTGTTGCTCACAGTCAAGCTTGTGCTTACGAATTGTAGAGTCATTTTTTTTAATCACTGAAAGTTCTATGATATTGTAATCTATAAGAGTATATGAGTAAAGTTCTATTATAGTATTAGACTTTGAGCCATATCCTATGATCCGTTATATTGTTATTGTGCAGTGGAAAATAGTTGCTTATTCATTGAAAGTTATAAGTAGAAAACAAATGAGAGACATCACTCACTGTATTAATAGTATACCGTGTATTCCAGGTTTCATTTGTAAAGTAACACATGTGAGTTGGTGTACATTAGAACTACCAAGCTACCATTATTCATCCAATGGAAATATCTTGTTTTCAAGTTCAAGCAGAGATCACAAGTATACTATTAGTGAATTCATAGTGTTTAAATTTACAGAAAATGAATAGTTAATAGTAAGCCTTCCCACCAAAGCATATTTTTACTGAAAGAGCAAAGCATTATAGTACACTGGATGTTTTAGGTCATTTATTTTGTTTTTGCTTTGGGTCATTTTACAGAAGCACTTCTGCTCTCTAGCGTTAAAATGAGAGCCACTCTACTCCCCAGATATTACCCAGCAGCACTTGGGGGCTCTTAATGATTAATACCATCACCGTCCAGCCACAAACCTTTCTGCCGCAGATAATGCCAGGCAGCAAGCACGCTTGACACTTTTAATGTATAATTAAGTAGGAAAAGTCAGCACTCAGTATGCAAATTTTTCAAAATGATAAATGATGCCATACAGCAGTAGGGATTGATTTGGTGTAAATGAAACTAATTAAGGAAATGTCAAACATAATTAATAAAACAGGTTTAAGCTGCAAAACATTGTCAATTGAATGAATGAGGAGGCATTGGCTCCCATTGTTTCTGCTTTATTTAGGGCTTGTGTTTAGCTTGTACTCTGTTCCTAAATGCACTTTCGCTACCTCACACCCTCCACTACCAATTCCCAGAGAGGGGGAAAATAAATTTGCTTGTCTCTCCACTGACTGCAGAAATTAATTGCAGAAATCTTGTCCCATCCAAGTGTTACATTCACTCACAGGACATTAACATAACTAATTTGAAAGAGCCCAAATGACTGCATAATAGAGCACTGTCAGTGAGCCTGACAGTCTTTGGTCATACCAAATTAGCTTGGTTTTCTAATTGAAATTTTTTTCCTTGGATTCTTTTTATGATTTTTTTTCCTCAGCTATTCATTTTTGATAAGAACAAAGGTTTTATAATTTACAAAAGAGTGCTTGACCTATAATTACTAGGAGGAAATTAGGGAAGGCAGAAAAGTCAGATTTAGTCCTGGTAATGATGCTAGAGACCTTGCTCCCTCTAGGGAGCCTGAAGAATAATGGAATCTTCTATTTTTACGGGCGACCTGTGCACTGGTGCTGACTCTCACTGTGAATCCACTTTACTTTGCAGATCACTTGCTTAACACTAAAAGTGCCAGCAGAATGGCAGGCCATTACTCCAAATGTCATTCAAACCAGTGCCATTTCCACATGCCCTTCCTTCTCAAAGAGGGAACTCAAGAACATCTGCCAACCCTCTCGCCGTGCCCTAGTAAATCTTCCATGTAGAGTCCCCTGCAATTCAATTTGTGAACCACTTCATAATAAGGGTAGGAGGGGATAAGGGGTTTCTCAAGAGTAAGAAAGCTAAAGAATGGTAAACTGATTTATTTGGAAAAGAATCCAATAGGTCTTGACTTTAAAATTATGTCACCTGTATGCTCTGGATGTAATCTTCACATACCTGTTAAGGTTTTCAAAGTAAGGGGTCCACTGATACTGCGCACTCAGTTAGGGGAACTTTTCTCAGGAGCGCATGGGAAGTGAGAGATCAAGATATCTTTGAGAGTGTCATGAGATGACACTTAAGAATGGGACAAGTGGATTCTTTGTATACTTTACATTTTGAGTTATGTACTTACTGTACCATTTCAGATTAACTGGGGAAACTTATGAAAACGAAGACATAGATTGCATCAGAAGGCAGACAAGATACAGTCTTCTTTATCCATCATTTCTGCTGTAGAAATGTGTGGGGTGCAGGGGGAGGACATGGTTTGTTTAGTTTGTTCCAAGTCTTGCTTCTATAAAACCCTCTATTTTTATGGCTTCTTCATTAATTTGGTTCCAGAATCAGAAGTTTATTTACTTATATCCTATATGGAATTGTAAATATTCTTGACTTTGAATTCTATAAATCATTGGGGGCTCATTGCTAGATGCTGCCCAACATATTCTTTCTAGTTACTGAATGTTGTTCACATGGTTGTCGGTTCCTTTTACAGCCCTGATTGATTGTGTTGCTCCTCAGCGGTACACCTTCTGTGTTGTGTGAAAATGTAAAGAAAGATGGGGCTGTCATTTATACTTCACCTTTAAATGGAATGGATTTAGAATAAACCAATAGAGTTCAAAATAAGTCATTAATGGTTCATCTCTTTAACAAAAGGACCCAATGTATGATGAGTTTATTTTATCTATTACGTTACATTGATAATTTAAAGAATTTTTTTCTGATGTGAGTTGCATTTGACTCAACTCCAATCCCCAATAATTAAAGAATTTATCTCATAAAAATGAAAATCTGCAGTCAGTTTTCTAGAAGGCTGCTGATATCAAGACAAAACTAAATAAAGTGGCTCAAAAAATGCTATAAAGACCAGGCATTTCTCTTTCTTTTTCATTCATCTCATCGCTTGGCTTTGTTTTGCACTGTGTTGATTTCATCTCCAGACTCCATCCTGTAGGCCCAAAATAACTTCATGATTAAGATTATAACAATCTGAAGAGTTCAATGCAATGAGAGACAGCTGTTTTTCAAACCCCTAAAAAACGTCCTAGTTTTAGCCCTGATTGGACTAACAAAGGTGGTACACTTATCCTAGAATCCATCACTAAGACGAGACATAGGGAACACTTTGAACTTTATACCTAGCCCCAATACTGCTCCATCCATAAGCAAATGAACTTAGTGTGGAAAAGAGGGATTCCTGGAAGAAAATCAATGTGAAAAATTGTGCAAACATTGGCAAAAGCAATAAATATACATTCTGAGAGTATTCACTACAGTTTTTAACAGCAAGAGCATACTGTTGCCCTCCCTTAATTGTGATTTCTCTTTCCACGGTTTCAGTTGTACTTGAAAGAGAGAGATGAAGACAGAGAGAGGGAGACATATTTACAAAACATCTTTTATTACAGTATATTGTCATAACTGTTCTATTTTATTATAAGCTATTATTAACCTCTTACTCTGCCTAATTAACAAATTAAACTTTACTATATGTATGTATAAAATAGAAAAAAAAACAGTGTATAATATATGGCACTTTCTGTGGTTTCAGTCATATACTGGGGGTCTTGGAACTTACTCATTGTCATTAAAGGGGGTCTATTCTATACTCATCATAGAATTTTTATTCACTGTTGAATGTTTCTAACTTAAAAAATAGGAAAATTTGGTAAGTGAAAGGATTATATATTGCTTATAGGGAACTCCTTTAATGGAGGAGATAAACAAAAAGAATTAATCTTAATGCTTTGTTATTTACAATTTGGAAAGAGAAACATGATTTCTTAAACTTTTATTTTGAAATAATTTTAGACTTAGAGAATTATGAAGAATTTAGATTTACAGAAAATTCATGTATACCTTTCATTAATCTTCCCCAACTGTTAACATCTTACATAACCCTGGTGTATTTATCAAAACTAAGAAATTAGCATTGGTACAATAATATTTTTAGTTATTTATTTATTTTTTATGAAATCATAGCTATGTACATTAATGCAGTCATGGGGTACAGTGTGCTGGTTTTATATATAATTTGAAATATTTTCATCAAACTGGTTAACATAGCCTTCATGGCATTTTCTTAGTTATTGTGTTAAGATGTTTATATTCTACATTTATATATTTATTTATATATTTTTTTGAGACAGAGCCTCAAGCTGTCCCCCTGGGTAGAGTGCTGTGGCATCACAGCTCACAGCCAACCTCCAACTCCTGGACTCAAGTGAGTTTCCTGCCTCAGCCTCCCAAGTAGCTGGGACTATAGGCACCTGCCACAATGCCCTGCTGTTTTTTGGTTGCAGCCATCATTGTTGTTTGGCAGGCCCAGGCTGGATTTGAACCCATCACCTTAGGTGTATGTGGCTGATGCCTTAGCCACTTGAGCCACAGGCGCTGAGCCTATATTCTACATTTAGAAAGATTCACATGTACCCTTATAAGATAAACTATAGGTATGGTCCCACCAAACACCCTCCCTCCACTCATCCTCCCCCCGAACTTCCCCTTCCCCTCCCCTTTCTGCATATTCTTGGGTTATAATTGGGTTATAGCTTTCATACAAAAGCTATAAATTAGTTTCATAGTAGGGCTTTGTACATTGGATACTTTTTCTTCCATTCTTAAGAAACTTTGCTAAGAAGAATATGTTCTAGCTCCATCATGTAAACATGAAGGAGGTAAAGTCTCCATCTTTCTTTAATGCTGCATAATATTCCATAGTGTACATATACCACAATTTATTGATCCATTCATGGGTCGATGGGCACTTGACCTTCTTCCATGACTTAGCAATTATGAATTAGGTTTCAATAAACATTCTGGTACAAATATCTTTGTTGTAGTGTGATTTCTGGTTTTCTGGACATATACCTAGTAGAGGAATTGTAGAATCAAATGGCAGGTGTATTTTTAGTTCTCTAAGTGTTCTTCAAACATCTTTCCAAAAGGAATGTATTAGTTTGCATTCCCATCTGCAGTGTAGAAGTGTTCCCTTTCCTCTACATTCATGCCAGCATCTCTGGTTTTGGGATTTTGTGATGTGGGCTAATCTTACTAGAGTTAGATGATATCTCAAAGTAGTTTTGATTCTCATTTCTCTGATGATTAAGGATGATAAACATTTTTTCATATGTCTGTAGGCCATGCACTTGTCTTCTTCAGAGAAGTTTCTCTTCAAGTCCCTTGCAAACCCTGAGATGGGATCACTTGTTCTTTTCTTGCTAATATGTTTGAGTTTTCTGTGGATTCTGGTTATTAAACCTTTGTGGAGACATAACCTGCAAATATCTTTTCTCATCCTGAGGGCTGTCTGCTTGCTTTTCTTACTATGATCTTGGCTGTGCAGAAGCTTTTTAGTTTGATCAGGTCCCAGTAGTGTATTTTTGATGTTGCTTAAATTGCCCAAGGGGGTCCTCCTCATAAAATATTCACCCAGGCCTATTTCTTCAAGTGTTTTCCCTACACTTTCTTCTAGTATTTTTATAGTTTCATGTCTTAAGTTTAAATCTTTAATCCAGTGAG
>NW_003852412.1:25037093-25095995 GCF_000181295.1 Otolemur garnettii
TTAGGATCTTGTTGAATATTTTTGCATCAATATTCATTAGTGATATTGGTCTATAATTTTCTTTTCTTGTTGGGTCTTTTCCTGGTTTGGGGATGAAGGTGATGTTTGCTTCATAGAATGTGTTGGGTAGTATTCTTTCTTTTGTTATATTTTGGAAAGGGTTGAGTAGTATAGGTACTAGTTCTTCTTTAAAGGTTTGGTAGAATTCTGACGTGAAGCCATCTGGTCCTGGGCTTTTCTTTTTAGGGAGATTTTATATAGTTGATGCTATTTCAGAACTTGTTATAGGCCTATTCAACATTTCCACTTCCTTTTGGCTAAGTCTTGGAAGGTGGTGCACTTCCAAGTATTGGTCATTTTCTTTAAGATTTTCATATTTCTGAGAATAAAGTTTCTTGTAATATTCATGAAGAATTTTTTGAATTTTCTGAGGAGTCTGTTGTTATTTCATGTTTACCATTTTTGATTGATGAAATTAGAGATTTTACTCTTTTTTTCCTGCTTAGGTTGGCCTAAGGTTTATCTATTTTATTGACCTTTTCAAAAAACCAACTTTTTGATTTATTGATCTGTTGTACAATCCTTTTGTTTTCAATTTCATTTAATTCTGCTCTAATTTTGGTCATTTCTTTTCTTCTGCTGGGTTTGGGATTGGAATGTTCTTTTTTTTTCCAGTTGCTTGAGATAACCCCTGAAGTTAACTTCCTCTCTTCTGTTCTCTTGAGGAAGGCTTGCAGTGCTATAAATTTCCCTCTTAGGACTGCCTTTGCGGTATTCCCGAGGTACTGATAGTTTGTGTCTTCAATATCGTTTTGTTCCAAAAATTTGTTAATTTCCTTCTTAATCTCATGTCTGACCGACCTATCTTGTGGGTCCGATTATTATCAGCATCTGTTATTTAGCTTCCATGTTTTTGTATGAGTCTACAGATTTCTGTTGTTAATGAGTTCAACTTTTATTCTGTGATGGTCTGAGAAGATGCAAGGAATAATTTCTATTCTTTTAAATTTGCTGAGGTTAGACTTGTGATCGATTTTGGAGTATGTTCTGTGGGCTGATGAGAAAAATGTGTATTCAGTTAAGTTAGGATGAATTGTTCTGTAGATGTCTGTTAAATCCAAATGTTAGATAGTTAAGTTTAGGTCTAAAATTTCTTCACTCAGCTTCTTATTGGAGGATCTATCCAAAACTGCCAAAGAAGTTTTAAAATCTCCGACTATGATGAAGCTGGAAGAAATCAAGTTGCTCATGCCTGTTAGAGTGTCTCTTATAAATTGAGGTGCATTCTGGTTGGGTGCATAAATATTAATAATTGAAATCTCATCATAATGAGTTTTACCCTTAACAAATATGAAGTGACCATCCTTATCCTTACTTACTTTTGTTGGTTTAAAGCTATTGTATCTGCGAGTAAAGTTGCAGCACCTGCTTTTTTCTGCTTTCCATTTGCCTTTAATGTAGATGAGCATCCCTTCACCCTGAGTCTATATTTATCTTTTAAGGTAAGGTAAGATGAGATTCTTGTATGCAGCAGATATCTGGCCTGATTTTTTGGATATCTGGTGGTCTGTGTTTTGTATCCAGTTAGCCAATCTGTGCCTCTTTAGAGGACAATTTAAGTCATTCACGTTAATTGAGAATATTGATAAGCCTGGTAAAATTTTGGGTATTGAGTTTTTCAAAAATCCAGTGAACATTTTTAATCCTTTCACCACTGTGGAAGTTGGAATTTGAGTGAGTTTACTTTTTTGGTGGAGGATTGCACTGGTCATTACGGAGGATAGGTCTGAGGATATCCTGTATGGCTGGTTTAGTTATGGTAAATTTCTTCAACATGTGAATGTCATGAAAGTATTTCATTTCTCCATCATAGATGAAACTCAGTTTAGCTGGATACAGGATCCTGGGTTGAAAGTTGTTTTGTTCTAGGAGATTAAAAGTTGATAACCACCCTATTCTAGCCTGAAAGTTTTCAGTAAAGAGATCTTCGGTCATTCTAATATTCTTCCCCTTATAGGTTATGGTTTTCTTATGTCTGGCTGCTTTTAGAATTTTCTCTTTCATATTAACTTTAGTGAAGTTAATTATGATGTGCTTGGGGAATGTCTTATTTGGGTTGAGTCATATTGGGGTTCTGAAACTGTCTGCTATCTGAATTTTAGAATGTCTTGGCATATCTGGAAAGTTCTCTTTTATAATTTCATGAAGAAGAGCTTCTGTGTTTTGTGAAGCAACTTCATCACCTTTAGGGATTCCTATAAGGTGAATATTTGTTTTCTTCAAATTATCCCAGAGTTCTCTGAAAGAATGATCTGTTTTTATTCTCCATTTCTCTTCTGCTTTGAGTGCATTAGAACATTCAAAAGCTTTGTCTTCAGTGTCAGAAATCCTTTTTTTTGCTTGCTCCATTCTGCTGCTGAGAGATTCTACTGTATCTCTCAGATCTTTGAGGTCTGCAAAGTCTTGTTTCAATGTGTCAAAATCTTTGTTGATTTTGTCTTTGAATTCTTGAGATAACTTTTGAAATACTCCTTGAATTTCTAGTTCCAACTTTGCCTCTATTCTATTAATCTTATTTGCAATCCAAATTCTGAATTCAAATTCTGACATCTGAGCCATCTTGGTTATAGATGGGATCTTCTGTTGCATCTTCCAGGTCCTTCCTTGAGGAGACTGATCTCCTCTGGTTCTTCATGTTACCATAGTTTTTCCACTAATTCCACCCCATGCTTAATTTACACTGTTTGGCTAGATAAGTAGATAAGGAGAAGTTGGGTAGGGGGCTCCAGAAGTAGTTCACTAGCCCTTTGCCCAAAGGCTGGGACTTTTCCCCTAGAGTTTTGCCAAGGACCAGTACAGTGCTACGGCCTAAGAATCTGGGACCCTGCTTGGTGTGGTGGGGCTTAGTGGCTCTGTCTTGTTTTCAGCTAGTCTTGTTCTACCCTAGTGAATCAGTTACTCTGTGTTGAAGTCTCAGCTGTGGAGAAATATCAGCAATTAAGTCACCCTGCCCCCCACTGGCAACAATTGGAAAAGGAAAATCAAATCTTCCCACAACCACACATCCAGGGTACCACTTTGGATAGTCCTTGGGTGATTGGCCCAGTTCAAGAGGTCCAAATCAGCACTGGTTTCAGGTGGGGGAGTTGAAAAGGTCTCTGGCAACTAGATAGCAGGGGTCTGCTGGCAGCTCAAGTATGACTCATTCTGGTACTCTGTGAGGTCAGAAGAACTAATCCAGTAAATAAATTAGTCTAGGAAGTTTTATGCCTTCTTCCCCACCTCGCACCTCTGTCACACCCAGTCACTGGTAACCTCAAAGGGCTGTGACCCAGGTCCCCCCAATGAGCAGATGCTCCAGAAGTTTGCACCTGATTGTGTCAGAGGGAGATCTATGTTTCCTCTACCAGTCTGCTGCTCTCTGCCACTATCTGGCAGAGGGAGGTGAGGCCTGACAACTTTAGGTACTTAATGGAGGCTGGGCTGTTCAGTCAGTTCCAGCCCAGCCCCTGATTTATGTTGCTGGCAGAACAGAACATCTTCACTGAATTTGTTTCCATACCAGCTATATTCCCCTGTAGATCAGATGCTGCTTGAGGTAACAGAAAGCATGACTCAGTTCTGGCCAAGGGCAAACAGTTAGAGCTTACACTCAACTGTCAGTTCCAGTCTCTGCCTGCCCGCCTTTGTCTCAGCTATGATCCCCTGAGGGCCGGGTGCATCTTAGCCTCATTAAAGCAGTCCTCTGGCTCAGCCCCACCCTGGGAGTCTGCCTGCTCTGCCCTCATGTATTCTAGTCCCTGCACTCCTCTCAGGCTGCGACCACCTCAGGGCTTCCCTTTACTCATGGGGCTTATGCTTCTGTCTGAGATCCACCAGTGGCTGACACCAGAGAAGGAGCCAGGCTTCCTCTAGTTGCCCAGAGAGACAGGGCTTATCTGTCCAGAATGGCTCCAGGGGTATGAGCCTTATTGTTCCCATTGCTGTGGCACTGCTCTGCACCTTGGGTCACCGCCACTCCTGTATGGTTCCCTCTCAGCTGACCATCCTCTCCTTACTCACATACTGCAGAATCAGCACAGATGAGCAACAGCCCTTCCCCTGTCCACAGCTCTTGAGAAAATGCCCAACAATCTGGACTCCATGGGGGCCAGGCTTCCAGACCTCAGAGTGAGAGTGCTGGGAGTTCAGAATTGAAGGTAGAGAATATGTACAGTTTTATGCCTGACAAGAGAGTGCCATGGCACCCTAGTAAGGGTAAGAGGTCCATTTTTTGAGGGTCTCTCCCATGGGATAGAATGGGAGGACATTTGAACTCTGCTCGCTTGTTTGTATGGAGTTTACTGCGAGCTCTTCTTGTGGAGAGGGGACTCCCGTCCACTTGGCGATGAATTTAGTACTTTTTGTTTGTATCTTTGGGGTTGCAACTCACCTCAGCAGGGTTGATGTGGGTTTTTCAACCTTCTCTCTTGGCTCAGCTCCAAACCATTGGCTTACTTGCTAAATTTCTGTCGTTTAACTCTCCTTCTGGATGGGAGCCTCTGTAGAAAGCTGGCTGCAGATTGCCATCTTACCTCTGCTGCCCTCCTGGTACAATAATATTAACTAAACCTCAGACTTTCCTTGGTTTTTACTAGTTTTCATTCCCTAATTTAATGTAGGAGAGAATGTAGCATTTGGTCCTCACATCTCTGTAGACTCCCTCCAATCTGTGCTAGTCCTTCAGTCTTTTCTTGTCTTTAATGACCTTGACAGTTTTGATCAGTGCTGTATTTTGTAGCCATCTAAGTCTGTTTGAGGCTTTCTCATGGTTGATTTGAAATTATGCCCTTTCCACTGTATTCCAACAGGGTACCCAGTATTGAATGCCTAGTTACTGGAGATATTAAACCATAATCACTTGAGTCCAGGTTTTGCTACTGTGAAGTTAGGATTTTTTAATATTTCTATATGGAAATATTTCCATATTTCCAAATATTTCCATATTTTCATATTTCAGAACAGAATTAACTTTCACCTCTTTTAGGGAAGAATATAAAAGATGTTGAAAATATGCATGGAAGCCACAATAGTAAGTTATAAATATTTCAAAAAGCTATTTAGAAGTACTGTTTCTGAAAGTTTTGTCCAATAAAAATTTAATCATTAATTAGTGGACCTTGCCTACAATAATTATCATCGTGGTATTCTCAGGATGATTTTATATTGTCCTCATTCCATTTATATTTTGTATTTTCAGTTCTTCTGAAAGAAAGTTTTACTTTATTTATTTAATTTTTTAAATGCTAGTTTTACAAAGAAAAATCCCTTTGGAGGAATCACACTATTTGATTTTAACGTTTACCATATAGTTACAGTAATCAAGACAGTGCAGCATTGTGAAAAAAATAGGCACATTGATCAATGCAACAAAAAGTAGAGCTAAGAAATATATCTATATAAATATGGCCATTTGATTTTTGAAAAATATAAGAAAAGAATGAACAAATAAAGTATCATCTTTTTGACAAATTACTTTGAACAACTAATAATCCATGTGCCAAAACATAACCTCAGCCTATACAAAAATTCACTCAAAATGCATCATGGACCTGAATGTAAAGCATAAAACTATGAAACTTTTGGAAGAAAATATAAGGGAACATCTTTGTGTTCTGGTATTAAAGGAAGATTTCTTAAACACAAAATCAGAATCATGATCCATTATAAAAAGCTAAATTAGACTTTATCAAAATAAAAAAAATTTCTCTGTGAAATACTCTGTTAAGAGAATAAAGATGAGTTACAGATTTGTGAAGTTATTGGAAAATTACATAATGAACAAATTGCATGTATCTAGAATATGTAAAGAACTCTTAAAACTCAACAATCAAAAACCAAATAATGTGTGTAAAAATTGTTCAGAGGATTGAAAAAACACTTGCAAAGATAGATTCAATGGTAGTAAAGGCACTCAGGTTCAACCTCTTAGGCCACCATGGAAATGCAAACAATATTACAATAAGATATCATAACATATCTATAAGATTTCTAAAAAAAAATACTGACTATAATTAAGAACTGGCAAGAACACAGAAGAATGGGGATCATATGTGGCTGGTAGGAATGAAATATGGTATAACCACTCTGAAAATGTTTTGGCAGTTTCTTATAAAGTTAAATATGTACATACCACATCACCCAGCCATCCCATTTCTGGGATTTAGCCTAAATAATTGCATTAACACAAATATCTGCACAAAAGTGAATGTAGTGGCTGTGTTCATATTTGCAAAAACCAAACAACATAACTGGCAAAAACCTAAATGTCCTTCAGTGAGTGGATAAACCGAATATTCCATACAATGAGATACAACTCAGCAGCAAAAATGGACAAATTGCTGATGCGGGGAATAACCTGGATAAATCTAAAAGGTTTTAGACTGAATAAGAGAAGCCTGTTCAGAAGGTTACATAGTGCATGATTCTATTTGTATGACATTTTTAAAAGTAAAAAAAAGCCATAGCTTCAGACAATAAATCAGTGATGCTAGAGGTAATGTTCAAGGGAGAATATGGCCATAGAAGGATGTTACAAATTATTATTATTTAATATTTCAAAGTATTATGAGGGTACAAATATTTTTAGTACATAGATCTTTTTAATAATGCTGGAGTCATGGTTATAATTGTGCCCAGACACTGTCATTAACCCACAGGTAGGTTTCTGCCTATCCTCTCCTCCCTTGCCCCTGTTTGATTTCCATTGAAATTTACTTCCCTCTATGCACATGTGTGCTCACTGAATAGTTCCAATTTAATAGTGAACACATGTGTTGGTTTATCATTCTGCTATTTCTCTTAGGATAATGGTCTGTGGTTCCAGCCAAATTGTTACAAAGGTATTAATCCATCCCTTTTAATAGTTGAATAGTATTCCATGGTGTACATGTATCACCATCTGTTAATCTAATCACGAGTTGATGGGCACTTGGGTTGATTGCACATCTTTGCAATTGTGAACTGTGTTGCAACAAACATTCAAGTGCAGGTGTATTTTTGTAAAATGCCTTCTTTTTCTAGGGGGAAATATCCACTAGTTAGTTTACTGGATCAAATGATAGGTTTATTTTTCATTTTTTGAGGTATCCCCCTATTGGTTGTATTAATTTGCAATTCCAACACCAGTGTATTAGCATTTCTTTCTTTTGATGTACAAGGTAGCGTCTCTTGTTTGGGACCTTTTTAATAAAACCACTTTCAACTGGAATAAGGTAATATCTCATTGTGGTTTTAATTTGTACTTCCCTGATGATTACTGACACTGAAAAATTTTTTCATATGTTTATAGGCCATTTGACTATCTTATTTTAAAATTTTTCTGTTCATGTATTTAGCCCACTTTTTAATGGGGTTGTTTACTGCTTTGATTTAGTTCTTTTTTCTTTGTAGATTCTACTTATTAGTGCTTTATTGAATGTATAGCTTGGGAATAATTTCTCTAATTTTGTACATCATCTGTTCGGTCTGTTGATTATTTTCTTGGCAGTACAGAAGCTTTTACATTTAATCAAGTCCTATTTATTCATTTTTGTTGTTACATGATTGCTATTGGGGTCTTCATCATAAATTGTTTGCCTAGACTAATATCTAAAAAAGTTTTTCCAACATTCCTTCCTAGAATTCTTTTTTTAATTTAATTTTTATTGAATCATAACTGTATACATTTATGGGTACAATGTGATGATTTTATATATAATGTGGAATGCTTAAATCAAACTGATTAACATAGCCATCACCTCACTTACTTATTTTGTTAGTAAGACATTTATAATTTATTCTTACTTGTTTTGAAATGTACACTTGCATTGTGCACATTAGGCAAGATCCCACCAAATACCCTACTTCCACTTAGCCTTGCCCTCTCCCCCATCCCCTCCTTCTTTCTGGACTATATTTGTGTTTTATCATTTGTACAAATGTTTTAAGTGATTATATATTGGTTTCATAATACTATTGAGTACATTGGATACTTTTATTCCTGTTCTTGAGATACTTTACTAAGACGAATATGTTCCAACTCCATCCAGGTAAACATAAAAGATGTAAAGTCTCCCTCTTTTTTATGCTACATAGTACTCCATGTTATACACATACCACAATTTGTTACATATCATAGTATTCCATGGTATACATATACTACAATTTGTTAGTCAGGTTGATGGGCATTTGAGCTGCTTCCATGAACTTGGAATTATGATTTGGGCTGCAACAAACATTCTTGTTCAAATGTCTTTTTTGCAAAATGATTTTTGTCCATCTGGGTAGATACTTAGTAATGGAATTGCAGGATTGAACAGTAGGTCAACCTTTAGTTCCTTGAGAATTCGCCATACTTCTTTCCAAACAGGTCATATTAGTTTGTAATCCCACCAACAGTGTAGAAGTGTTCCCTTCTCTTCATATCCATGCCAAAATCTACAGTTTTTGGTTTTCATGATAAGGGCTAATCTTATTGGAGTTAGATGACATCTCAAAGTGGTTTTGATTTGCATTTCTGTGATGATTAAAGATGATGAGCATTTTTTCATGTGTTTGTTGGCCATTCACCTGTAATCTTCAGAGGAGTTTCAGTTCAAGTCTCTTGCCCACAAAGAAATGGGATTGTTTGTTCTTTTCTTATTGATTAGAATTCTCCGTAGATGCTAATTATCAGACCATTGTTGGAATCATAACCTGCAAAAATCTTCCCCCATTCTGAAGGCTGTCTGTTTGTTTTACTTGCAGTGCCCTTAGCTGTGTAGAATCTTTTCAGCTTGATCAGATCCCAGTAAAATATTTTTGATGCTGCTTTAATTGCCAAGGGGGTCTTCCTGATAAAATATTTGCTCTGGCCAAGATCTTCAAGCACATTCCCTGTACTCTCTTCTTGTATATTTTTAGTTTCATGTCTTAAATTTAAATATTTTATCCAGTGAGAAACAATTTTTGTTATTAGCAAAAGGTGAGAGTACACTTTCAGTCATCTATGGGTTGCTAGCCAGTTGTCCCAGCACCATTTGTTAAACAGGGATTCTTTTCCTCAATGTATGTTTTTGTTAGGTTTGTCAAACATCATATAATGATATGTGGCTAGATTTATCTCTAGATTCTCTATTCTTACCCACATATCTATCTCTCTGTTTTTGTGCCATTACTGTGTTGTTTTAATCACTATAGATTTGTAGTATAACCTGAAGTCTAGTAACATAATGTCTCCAGTTTTTTTTTATTTCTAAGTAATGTATTGTCTATCCAAAGTTTTTTCTGATTCCATATAAAACAGAGTACTATTTTTTCAAGTTCTTTGAAGTATGACATTGGTGCTTTGATAGGGGTTGCATTAAATCTGTAGATTGCTTTGGGTAGTTTGGACATTTTAACAATGTTGATTCTTCGTAGCCACAAGCATGGTATGTTTTTCCATTTGTTAACATCTGCTATTTTTTTACTCATAATTCTCTTTATAGAGATCTTTTGCATTCTTTGTTAGATAAATTCCCAGATATTTCATTATCTTCAGCACTACTATAAAAGGAATAGAGTCCTTGACTATATTTTTAGATTGACTATTATTGGATTACAGAAAGGCTACTGATTTTTTTTTTTCTTTTTTGGCCAGGGCTGGGTTTGAACCTAGCACCTCCAGTATATGGGTCTGGCACCCTACTCCTGGAGCCACAGGTGCTTCCCTAAAGCTACTGATTTTTAACTATTTATATTTGTCTCCTGAGACACTGCTACATTCCTTGATCACTTCTTAGAGTTTTGTAGTTGAGTCCCTAGGGTTTTCCAGGCATAAGATCATGTCATTTGCAAAGTGTGAGAGGGTGACCTCTTCTGTCTCCATTTGAATACCCTTGATTCCCTTCTCTTGCCTGATTGTAATGGCTAGGACTTCTAGTACTATGTTGAATAGCAGTGGTGACAATGGGAATCCTTGTCTAGTTCCAGATCTGAGGGAATGTTTTCAATTTTACTCCATTCAATATGATATTGGCTGTGGGTTTGCTGTAGATGACCACTATCAATTGAAGAAATGTCCAATCTAGGCTACGCACAGTGGCTTACACCTGTAATCCTAGCACTTTGGGAGGCTGAGGCAGGTAGATGGCCTAAGCTCACAGGTTTGAGACCAGCCTGAGCAAGAGCAAAACCCCCATCTCTAAAAATAGCCGGGTGTTGTGGTGGGGGCCTATAGTCCCAGCTACTCAGAAGGCTGAGGCAAGAGAATAACTTGAGCCCAAGAGCTTGACGTTGCTGTCAGCTGCGATGCCCTGGCACTTGTGACCTGGGATAAAACCAACTTGATTGTGATGTATAATTTTTTTTTGATGTGTCATTGAATTCTGTTTGCTAGGATCTTTGTAAATATTTTTTGCATCAATAATTCATTAATGATATTGGTCTATGGTTTTCTTTCTTTGTTGAGTCATTTCCTGGTTTGGGGATCAAGGTGATATTTGCTTCATAGAATGTGTGAGGAGGATTCCTTATTTTTCTATGTTTTGGAAAAGGCTATGTAATATAGATCCTAGTTTGGTAGAATTAGGATCTGAAGCCACCTTCATTGATCCAAAAATCAGTTAGGAGCAGGTTTTTTATTTTCCATAACTTTGTGTAGAGTTAGGTGTTTCTCTTGGAGTTGATTTCTAGTTATATTTCACTGTGGTCTGAGAAGGTACATAGTATAATTTCAAATTTTTGAATTTGGCTGTGTTTTGTGGCCTAAAATGTAAACAATTCGGGATAATTTTCAATATTCTGATGAGCAGAATGTATTAATTTATTCAGTAGCTTTTGGATAAACTGTTCTGTAAATATTTGTCAAGCCTATTTTATCTAGAGTTTTATGTAAGGTCAGTGTTTATTTATTTTGTGCTTGGATCCTTTATCCATCTGTCAGTGGGGTGTTGAAGTATCTGGAAATAATAATGGCACTTTTTATCTCTGTTTAGATCTAATATGATTTCCTTTATGAAACTAGGACGTTCTGTGTTAGGTGCACAAATATTTAGGATTGTTTTCTTATTGAATTGGTCCCTTTACAATTATATAAGTGTCAATTTTGTCTTTTTTTACTATTGTTAAAGTCAATTTTATCTGATATGAGTATGACTATGTCTGCTTTCTTTTTCTTTCATTTGCATGGATTCTTTTTTTCCATCATTTAACCTTGGAGTGTATATGAATTCTCGTGGGTTATAAGTGTTTCCTGGGGACAGCAAGTACTTGGCTTGCATTTTTTATGCATTAAACTAGCCTATATCTTTTGAATGAGGATTCAAACCATTCACATGTATCATATATGGGATGCTATTCTGTTCATACTGTTCTGTTGTACCGATTGCTTTGTTTTACCTCTTGTACTATTGTTTTGTGTGAGCTGTGAACTTTAGCTTTTCGGTACATATTTATTGGTGGGTGACCATTGTGATTCATGTATAATGCAGTTCTGAGTATTTCCTTTATGGCATGTCTAATTTTAACAAATCCTCTCAGTATATGCTTGTCTGGAAAAATATTTAATTCTTTTATTTATGAAACTTAGTATTGCAGGATACAAATTTCTAGGCTGGCAGTTGTGCTGTTTAACAAAACTGACAATGGGGCTCCCATCCTTTCTGGCTTGTAACATCTCAGTGGAGTCTTAGGGGATTTCCTTTGTAAATTACTTAGTGTTTTCACCTTATAGTTCATAAGAGTTTTTTTTCCTTCATGTTGACGTTGGACAGTCTGCTCAGTCTGTGTCTTGATGAATGTCTTTGTGATTAATCTCCCAGGTGTTTGTTGAGCTTCTTGTACATGGATGTCTAGGTCTCTAGGACTCTAGTCAAACCCTAGACTGGTGAAATTTTTACTTAATTATTCCTTCAAATAGGGGTTTCAGCCCTTCTTTATCTTCTTCTTAACCCTTACGGTAGTTATATTTGACTTTGTTCCTTCTTGTTGATTTTCTGTTCATTATTTTTGACTGACTGAGTTAATTTGAAAAAATTATCTTTAAGCTCTGGGATTCTTTCTTCTGCCTGATCTAGTCTATTCTTTAAATTTTCCACTCTGCTTATATTTCCTTAAATAAATTTTTCATTTCTGGAAGTTCTACTTGGTTTTTCTTTAATATGTCAATCTCTCTATTGAAGTTTTCATTCATTTCTGGAAGTATTTTTTCTGATTTCTTTGAATTGTTTACTCTTTCTATTGTATTTTACTGAGCTTCTTTATAATCCTGTTCTTTGTTTTCTATGATATGACTTGGTTGTGATGGTGGTAACAGAAATCCACACATATGCTAACATTTAGAACTGTACATCAAAAGGAAAAAGTCAGCATTCTTGTATTAATTGCAAAAATAAAAATTAAAAAAGTTAAGAATTCCAGTATGTAAAAGGGATATTTGTCTCATTCTTTGCTAAAAAGTCAATACTATTGCTAATTTTTTTCTTTTGTGCTCAAATTATTTTAGTTTTGACTATTAGGAGCTTTTCTAGTTTTGCACATTTGTAAATATGATTTTTATGACGTATTATCAGTGTGAATCTAACCTTAACTAAATGGTCAGGAAAGGGCAGTGAATTAAAATTGTTCACTGCAAAATAATTAAATACATTTGATTATCTAATTCTATCAGAGATTAGTTTTTAATAGATTACATTCTATGATAGACTTTCTTGCCAATTTTTGAACTTCTGCCTTGTAATGATTAATACTTATCATCCATTTCTGTATATACATACACATATATTTATACAATTTCTACTTTAGTGTTACAGGAGTGTCTTTTATGTCATATTCTAGCACATACTATTCTTTGAAGGGATATTTGTTTGAGAACTAAAGAAATATATTACTGAAAATCATTTAAAGTTATTTGATTAATTTATTAAGAGCAGAAAATGTATTTGCATTTTCTGTGAGGGGTTGATACCAATATCTTAAAACAGAATTACAGACTATATAATTAATATGATCAGCATTAATTTTGATAATGAAATCATTTTTAAACTAAGTGGAATACTAAATAATGTAGCTACTAAACAATTATGCTACAGAGTAATATTTATAAGTAAAATGTTTAACATATTTGTCAGAAAATTATGTAATACAATATTTATAAAAGAATAATAAATCCTAAGAGGACATTATCCTCTTGAAAATTGTGTCAATAATTCTAGGCATAATCAAAATACATTTCAGACTAGCAATAGATTTCCATTGCCCTTCTTTGAAAATGTAAGTTAATCAAATGAAAAGGATGAACATTTATGGGTATGTGTAGCAGTGTGTCTGAGTGAGCATGTGTGCATGTTTCTTTGCTTTTGTGTGTGTGAAAACATGTGGGTTTCTTCTGTGGTGAAGAAAGCAGCAGATGTTGCTATGGCTCAGGAGCAACATCTTTTGGATATTTAGAAAGCTTGTTGTTTGTGGGACAAGATGGTATGGCTGCTATAGGTTAAAGGTAAAAAAAATGTATAATTAGAAAAATAGTTTAAATGATGATAATAAAGACAATAGATTAACTCTAAGGCAGGCAAAAATATATATGGGCAGAGACTCAAAGTTCCATATTTTTATAATGGTCAATGCTTTTATGCTTTGATTGTTAGAAATAACAATATTAGTAATCAAAGCTGCTCTGCCCCTCAGTGCTCACAGTGTCCTCCTGATGCTCATGCCTGTGCTGCAGCCTGGTTCCTGTGGCAGCTGCCAGATGATTAAGCAGAAATTACAGGACTGTGGCTAATCATGAAGGACCAGTGAGAGCCATAGAGAGGTGTGTCATGGAGAAAAGTGCTTAGGAAAGATTCTTGTAGGAGCTCTAGCTATACCCTTTCTTCACTTCTTGTGACATTGGCACCTCTTCTCTTCACCTGGGAAAGATATTTACATTAATGACAAATCTGGCATAGCGCATTAATCTCAGAACCACACAGATAAACCTACAGCTATCAGCTTATTACTAGCTACTTGGTGAGAAAGGGGGTCTAGACTTCCAGTTACCTCTGCCTGTGGAACTTACACAGGGAAATCACTCAAAGGGCACAGTGAAGAAGTGGTGGACTTCAGGAGCCAATGGAGGTTGGAAGCTGAGGAGAGCTGGCACAGAAGGCAAGAGCTTGTATACAGGCAGGGGCCATCAACCAGCCCTCACATGGTCTGGGGACAGGGATGGGCTGTCCTGAAGTTTGTCAATTTTGAACTAAACAGCTCCAATGACTAGTTTAAAGTACTTAAATGAGTGAGGGGACTCAAATAGCATCCAGTGGCTGAGAATGCCAGGCAGGTGGATCTCCCATCAATGTGGCTGCTAACTGGGTGCTACATTGTAGTAAGCTCATGATGCAAGAATAGTTTACACGGTCTTAGTGCAGGGCAGCTTTGGTGTACTTGCTGAGCTTGGGCAACTATCCTTAGGGTGAGCTGAATAGACCTTGCCCCTGACCCTAGGAAGGCCATGATGTTTTCAGGGGGCATTGTTTGAAATGCCTCTCAAGGAAGCTGGTGAGAGCTTTAGAACCACAACCAGATGAAGATTGAATGCTGATGAAGTGACGAGGCCCTGATTGAGGGCAAGTAACTCTGGGAGAAAGGACTGAATCTCCTTTGCAACTAAAAAGTGGCTTCTGGCTTCCATTTTATATATAGCAAAAGCAGAGGGTATGTTCTCCATCTCCTAACACCCCAGTGCCACCTGGTGTCTAGACAATCAATATAATGTTATATACATAATTGTTATGTATTATATATATGTATATGTTATACACACACATATATGTGTTTCTTCCACTTTTTTTGTTCCTTTTCACAATTTTTTCTTACTTTTTCCTCTTTTTTATTGTTGTGGTTGTTCTTGTTTTTTTCAGGGGGTCTGGTCGTATTTTTATTTTTACTTTGTTAAGTAGCAAGGGCCTCCTCATTTTTGTTACCATTTTTCAAGCCCTTTTATTCTTTCCTCCTTTTTACTTTTCTCTTTTGGTAGAGATATTTCTACTTTTCTCATCTTCCCCACATAAAGATATCCCTCCTTTTCCTATATCTTTTATAATTGTATTTGTAAGTTTCTATATGTGTTTTTATTTTTTAATATTTTTCCTCCTTTTCTTTGAGTGCTGTGGGGTCATGGCATTGGTCTGGCTTAAGGAGATCAGGAGCTCACAGACTAATGTGTCTTTCTAGCTTTGGCCCTTGGAAAGATGGTATTGATATGTCCCAATTGATATTCTGCTAATTTTTTTTCTTTTATGTTTCTTCTATATTTGGCAGAGGTGGGATATTTCTCAGGCTGGTAAGAAGCCCCTGACTTTGAGAAACACACCCAACCCACTCCCCCAAAGGCTATATTTGTGAGTGAGGTTATAGCACCCTGCTGATCACCATTTTTCCTATTGATTTCTTTCTCTACTTTTGTCTTTCTTCTCTACTTCTCTTCAATTCTTTTCTTTCAACCTCTCAAGGTAGTGAGAGGAAGGAAATGAATAAGAAGAAAACACACATGAGGAAGAACCAACAAAAATTCTAGCAATATGAAAAGCCAAAACAGAATGACCCCCCCAAGGGACCTTGAGGTACCTATCACAGGGAATTCCACCTATCGAGAATTAATGGAAATGACAAAAAATGAATTTAAAATATGGATGGTAAAGGCAATAAAGTTAATTGATGAAGAAAGTGGAAAAACAGGTGAAAAAAAGGATGAAATACATGAAGAATAGAAAGGATATAGTGGCAATTAAGGAATTGAAGGAGTCAATTAGGGATCTTAAAGATGCAGTAGAAAGTATCAATAACAGATTAGAACATAGAGAAGGAAGAATTCATAGCTAGAAGATAAAGCTCTTGAGCTAACCCAGATAGTTAAAAGCACAGGAAAGAAGAGAGGGAAAGAAAACATTCATCAGCGAATTATCAGGCTTCACAAAGCATTCAAACATATGAATTACAGGGACTCCTTCAGCAAGAAGGAGAATGTTTCAAAGGGATGGAAGCCCAACTGGAGGATATCATAAATGAAAATTTCACAACTTTCAGAAAAAGAGGGAATACTATCCAACACATTCTATGAAGCAAACATCACCTTGATACCCAAACCAGGAAAAGACCCAACAAAAAAGAAAATTATAGACCAATATCACTAATGAATATTGATGCAAAAATATTCAATGAAATCCTAACAAACAGAATCCAGCAACACATCAAACAAATTATACACCACAACCAAGTGGGTTTTATCCTAGTATCTCAAGGATAGTTCAACATACATAAATCCCTATATATAATTCATCACACAAACAAAGTAAAAAACAAAGACCATATGATTCTTTCAAATGATGCAGAAAAAGTGTTTGATAATATCCAGCATCCCTTCATGATCAGAACACTTAAGAAAATTGGTATAGAAGGGACATTTCTTAAACTGATAGAGGCATCTACAGCAAACCCACAGCCAATATTGTATTGAATGGAGTTAAGTTGAAATTATTTCCACTCAGATCAGGAATGAGGCAAGGTTGCCCATTGTCTCTATTGCTCTTTAACATTGTAATGGAAGTTTTAGCCATCACAATTAGGGAAGAAAAGGTGATCAAGGGTATCCATATAGGGTCAGAAGAAATTAAACTTTCACTCTTCACAGATGATATGACTGTATATCTGGAAGATACCAGGGATTCTATTACTAAACGCTTAGAAGTGATCAAGGGATACAGCAATGTCTTAGGTTACAAAATCAACACTCATAAATTGGTAGCCTTTATATATACCAACAACAGCCAAGCCAAAAGTGGAACCCAATTCCAAAAAAAATTGTCATCCCTACACAAAGACATGGAAATTAAACAACATAATGTTGAATGACAGTGGGTCAAGGAAGAGATAAAGGACAAAATTGGCAAATTCCTCAAACATAACAATAATGTAGTTACAAGTTACCAAAACCTGTGGGATACTGCAAAAAAGTCCCAAGAGGGAAATTTATTGTGTTAGATGCCTATACCCCAAAAGCAGAAAGAGCGCACATAAACAAACTAATGAATCATCTTAAGGAAATGGAAAAGGAAGAGCAATGTAATCCCAAACCTAACAAGAGAAAATAAATAACCAAAATTAATCAGAAATAAATGAAATAGAAAACAAAGGAATCATTCAGAAAATTAAAACAAAACTTGGCTCTTTGAGAAGATAAACAAAATAGATAAACCTTTGGCCAGATTAACTAGAAACAAAAAAGGTAAAATCTCTAATGACTTCAATCAGAAATTAAAATGGTGAAATAATAACTGATACCACAGAGATACAACAGATTATATATGATTACTACAAGAAACTCTATGTCCATACTTTTGACAATGTGGATGAAATGGACCAATACCTGGAATCACATCCTCTCTCTAGACTTAATCAGGAAGAAATAGATCTCTTGATCAGACCAATATCATGCACTGAGATCAAAGAAACAATAAAAAACTTCCAATTGAAACATGCCCTGGACCAGATGGCTTCACTCTTCAAAGAAGAGCTGGTACCTATACTACTGCACAATCTATTCAAAAACATTGAGAAGGAAGGAACCTTCCCCAGCACTTCTACAAAGCAAATATCACCCTAATTCCAAAACCCGGAAAGGACCCAACTAAAAAGTAGAACTACAGACTGATTTCACTAATGAATGTAGATGTAAAATTACTCAGTAAAATCTTAGGCAATTGACTACAGCTACAAATCAAAGTAATTATACATCACAAACAAGTAGGTTTCATCCCAGAAATGCAAGGCTAATTCAATATATGCAAATCCATAAATGAACTTCACCATATCAGTGGAAGCAACAACAAAGACTATATGATCCTCTCAATAGATGCAGAATAAGCACTTGATAAAATTTCCTAACAATAACACTTAAGAATATAGGAACAGGTTGCTATTTTTTAAGTCTGATTGAAGCCATCTATGACAAATCCACAGCTAATATCATACTGAATGGAGTAAAAATGAAAGCTTTTCAATGTAGAACTGGAACCAGATGTCCTCTATTGCTGCTACTATTCAATATAGTGTTAGAAGTTCTAGCGCAGTGGTTTTCAACCTGTGGGTTGTGACCCACAGGAGCTGTGTTGAAGGGTTGTGACATTAGGAAGGTTGAGAACCACTGTTCTAGCCAGTGCAACAAGGCAAGAGAAGGATATAAAAGACATCCAAATGTGGTAGAGGATACCTAGAGAATCCCAGACACTCAACCACAAGAGTCCTGATAGTGATCAAGAAATACAGTAATGTCTCATGGTATAATATCAATGTCCACAAATCACTAACCTTTGTGTATGCCAATAACAGCAAAGTTGAGAAGCTAATCAAGAACACAATTCCCTTCATAGTAGCTGCAAAGAAAATGAAATAGCTAGGAATATATCTAACAAAAAAGGTAAAAGACTCTACTGTGATAATTGTGAAACCATAAGAAAAGAAATAGCAGAAAACATCAACTAATGGAAGAACAGATTATGCTTTTGGCTGGAAAGAATTAACATTGTTAAAATATCTATACTACCCAAAGCAATCTACAGATTCAGTGCAATCTCCATTAAAATACCATACTTTGAGGAAATAAAATGAAAACATCATAAGTATGATAACATCATACTTTGAGGAAATGAAAAAAAAATAGGTCTTCATTGGAATCACAATGAAACCCACATAGCCAAGGCAATTATTAGTAATAAAAAATGCCAGAAGCATAACTCTACGATAATTTAGGCTATTGTACATGTTCACAGCGATCAAAACATCATGGTATTGGCATAAAAATAAAGACAGGGTATATTTTTCAGTCAGACAGACAGACAGAACAAAATAGAAAACCATGAGATAAAACCAGTCTTTTATAGCCATCTGATCCTTGATAAACCAAACAAAAGCAAACACTGGGGAAAAAAATCCCTATTCAATAATTGGTGGTAGGCCAGCTGGATAAACTCACGTAAAAGACTGAAACTCGACCCACATCTTTCACCCCTTACAAAAATTGAGTCAAGATGGATAAAAGATTTAAATCTGACACATGCAATGATTAAAGTCCTAGAGAAAATATAGATAAAGCTCTTGAGGATGTTGGTCCGGGGAAAGATTTTATGAAGTAAACTTCAGTAGCAATTGTAATGACAACAAAAAATAAATGGGACTTAGTTAAACTGAAAAGCCTCTGGATATTTAAGCAAATAAACAAACTTCAGAATGGGAACAAACATTTGCATGCCATGGATCTGATAAAGGTTTGATAACTAATATTTATAGAAAACTCTAGTTAATCAACAAAAAAAGAGCAAACAATCCCATTTCTCAGTGGGCAAGAGACATGAATAGAATCTTCACTGAGGAAGACAGATAAATATGAAAAAATGCTCATCAGCTCTAATCATCAGAGAAATACAAATCAAAATTACCCTGAGATATCACCTAACCCCAGTAAAATTAGCCGACATCACAAAGTTCCAAAGCTGCAGATGCTAACATGCATATCATGAGAGGGGATCGCTTTTACACTGTTGGTGGGATTGGAAACTCATATAACCTTTTTGAAAATAAGTATGGTGAATCCTCAAATCTCATTTGAACCCACAATCCCACTACTAGACATCTACCTAGAAGAAAAAAATCATTTTATTATAAATATATTTGCATGAGATTGTTTATCACAGATCAATTTACAATCGCCAAGATGTGGAAACAACCTAAATACCCATCAACTGAGGAATGGATTAACAAACTTTGGTATATACCATGGAATATTGTTCAGCCATAAAAAGATAGGGATTTTACATTTTTCGTATTAACCTAGATGGAGCTGAAGCACATTCTCCTTAGTAAAGTATCACGAGAATGAAAAAACAAATATCTGATGTACTCTCAATACTAATATGAAGTCAGCAGATGATCTAATACACACCCATGTAGGAGTCAAATTCAATTCAATTCTAGCTGAGAGAACAAGGAATGAGGGAAGGGGACAGAGGAAAAGTGGGGATTGGTGTGTTGCCACTTAATGGGCACAATGTAGGGGTTCAATTTGTTAGGTATAACTTCACCTAACAAATTCAAATATTGTGACCTGGCTGTACTCTCACATTAACCTGAAATTAAAAACCAGTATTAACAGTCAAAATAATAGGAGTAAAAACTGTAAAACCTCACTCCTTATTCATCCTCTCTTCCCTAGCCTTACCATCTTGATCTGAATAGAGCTTGTTTATTGTTTTTTTTTTTGCAGGTTTTGGCTGGGGCTGGGTTTGAACCTGCCACTTCTGGCATATGGGCCTGGTGCCCTACTGCTCCTTTGAGCCACAGGTGCTGCCTGAGCTTGTTTATTGTTATGTAGAAATTATTTACCTCAATTACCTGGCTTGAATAAAAACTCACAATATGCAATTATTGACCTCTCTTCAGCTCAATCTTCTGAACTCCAGAATAAAGCTCCTAAAATAATTGTCTGTGCTTGCCTAGAAAAGTACTTTGGAAAAAAAAAGAAAAAGAAAGAAAAGTACTTTGAACTTGGCATATCTCTTACTAGAGATGTCAAAATCCCCTTGGAGCAATTTTATTAGAAGTTGTTAATAAATTAGAAAAGACTAGATCTTGATTAATGATCAAGATGTCAATGTTTTCTAGGAATCTCAGTACTGTCCCGAAGTGAGATTCCTAAGAGTAACTTTCCATGTGTACAATTTCTTTAGAGAAAATCCTTCAGTTTATGAGTTTTCACCTTTGTATTGCAGTTTCACATGAATTTGCCAATAATTAAGGGTCCTAGTGATTTCCCAAAGTCACAGAGAGTTGAAAGGGACTGTCTAGACTGGCTTGACAGTAAAGAGATGTCCAACAAAAAGAAATAAAAACATTAAATACTCAAGTCTAGAAAATCAGAATGAGGCAACTAAATCTGTGTATTTTCTTCTAATTAACAAGCACCAAGTGGAGAATGAATTCCCATGTATAAGGGGTCATGCATAGTAGGTACATACAGGCTAGGAGGCTTTCTAGGCAAATACATAAAGAGTGATTTTTTTTTTTAAAGAGTTAATTGGGAAAATTTCTGTTCTTGATTGCCAGAGGTTGGAGCACATCAAATGATTCCCTAAACTCACTGAGTCAAACATGATAAAGTAGGATGAGTAAATCATTCCCTGGTCTCAAATAGATTGCCCCAAATCTGCCTTGATTTACCTGCAACTTGCAGGAAGAATTTGCTCCCCTGCCAACTTTCATACAAACACTTACATCTTTTTTAGCAGGTATAATGAAAAATGCATAGACTTAAGAGGTGGGAAAAAACAAAGACTGAAATCCTAAATCCTCTACTTATTTTCAACATGAGACTGACCTGAAGGATTTTGGAGCTGATTTCTATGATTTGCTAAATGGCATATACTACCTATGCTGCCACTTTCTTCACAGGGTACAGACACACTGTGTGTTTTATGAAAGAAGGTATGTTAAACCTCAACAAAATCACTTAATTCTCACCCTTCCTTAGTACTTTTAATGTTTTTATTTATATTCTTTACAGACTCTTGTCTTGTCTTTATGATTCAGTCTTGGTAGATTGTATATTTTTAGGAATCTATTCATTTCTTCCAAGTTATTCAACTTGCTGGCATATACTAATTCATTATAGTCTCTTATGACCTATCTATTTCTGTGCCATTGGTTATGATAACTTTTCTTTAATTTCTGATTTTATCGTTAATTTTGTTATTTCTTCAAAATTCCAAGTCTTATGCTTTTATTAATTGTTTATTGCTTTTCTATTCTCAAAAACATAACACATAAATGTGTGAATAGTGCAAGTCCATTGTAAAATCATTTTACTATAATATATGGTTAACTCATTTTCGAAAAAGTTACCACGATGCACAATGGGGGACATATAGTCCCTTTAACGAATGGTGCTGTGAAAAGTAGATATCCACATGAAAAAGAATGAAATGGACCCTTATCTTACACTGTACATAAAAATGATCTGTATTAACTGTGAAACTTTGAGAAAAAATATAAGAGAAAATCTTCATGACATTGATCTTGACAGTGATTTCATAGACATGACTCTAAAAACTCAGGTGCTAAAAGACAAATTAAGGGGACTACAACAAACTGGAACATTCTGCACGGCAAAGAAAACAGCCAACTAAGTGAACAGGAAGGATACACAATGGGAGAAAATGTTTGCAAACCACATTCTGATAGGAGTTAATAATCAATACATACATAGGGATTAAATCAGCAGCCAAAAAATTCAAATAACCTGATTTAAAAATGGACAGAGTACTTGAATTAATATTTCTCCAAACAAGATGTACAAATGGCCAAAAGATACGTGAAAAGATGCACAACATTGTAATGAGGGAAAGGCAAATAAAAACTATACTGAGATACCACCTCAAACTTGTGAGGATCGCCATTATCACAACAACAACAATAACAATAAAAACAAACACAGAAACAAAACTTAACATGAGGAAACAAAAAATCTCCAAATGATAATAAGTATTGGTGAGAAGGTAGAGAAGTTGAAACTTCTGCCCACTCCTGCATAAAAAGAATATGCTGCAGCTACTATATAAACAAATTCCATTCCTCAAAAAATTTAAAATGGAATTACTATGTGATCCAACAGCCCCATTTCTGAGTATACATCTGCAATATCGAAATCAGGATTTAGAAGAGATATTAGCACAACTATGCTCATTGCAGCATTATTCACAATTGCCAAGATGTGGAAAAAAACTAAATGTCCATTCACAAATAAAATGATAAACAGAATGTGTTATATGCATACAAGGGAATATTCTTTCTTTAAAATAAAAGGAAATTCTGCTATATGCAGCAACTTGGATGAACTTGGTAAACTTTATAATAAATGAGCTATGCTAGTCACAGAAGGATAAATACTGCTTACTTCCACTTATAAGAGGAATCCAAATCTCAGAGAAACAGATAGTATGGTAGTTGGCAGGAGTTAGGGGAAAGGGAAAATGGTGAATTGCTGGCTAATGGGTATAAAGTTTCAGGTATGAGATCTACTGTACAAAATTGTGCTAAGAGTTAACAATATTATGCACTTAAAAAATGTCAGTGATGCAATAATCAACACATTGAATCCCATAATGGCATAAATGTACCTATGATAAATGTATGAATGAGTTAATAAAGAAAAAACACAAGTGATTGGATATACAGAAAAAAAATGTCAGTGATGTAGATCTTATGGCAAGTATTCTTGTCACAATAAAAATAAAATAAATGCCAAGTGCATCAAATAGTTAAAATTGAATGTTAAGCAATAGAAAAATTAGAAAATAATGGAGTAGAGAAATTAACAGTTCTTGGTGGGACAATTTTTTTTGTTTGAACTAATAGGAGAGGATATGATGAAATATGCATCTGCATGAATTATCTGGGAAATAGGAAATATAACTTAAACAGAACTATTTATTTTTATTTTTATTTTTGAGATAGAGCTTTAAGCTGTCCCCCTGGGTAGAGTGCCATGGCATCCCAGCTCACAGCAACCTCCAACTCCTGGGCTCAAGCGAGTCTCCTGCCTCAGCTTCCCAAGTAGCTGGGACCACAGGCCCCTGCCACAACGCCTGGCTATTTTTTGGTTGCAGCTGTCATTGTTGTTTGGCGGGGCTGGGCTGGATTTGAACCCGCCACCTTAGGTGTATGTGGCTGGTGCCTTAGCCACGTGAGCCACAGGCGCCGAGCCTTAAACAGAATTATTAAATGTTACAGACATTTTCCTTCATGTGATGATGATAACTTGTTTGTAGGAAAGACTTAAGATCCCAATGAAATTGATTGGCAAACAATATTATAGCTTATGAAATAGGAAATAAAAATTGATAAATAGTAAGACAAATATCTAGCTTTTTGTCTATCAAACAATATAAAATAAAGAAATCTTAAGAGTTTTTTGAATAGTAAGGTTAGTAAATCAACAAAAAATAAAATATGCAATCTTGAGGTTACTATAAGGAAATTGCCATGTTCATTCATTACAGTCAACTCAGTAATTTAGCGAAGCCTTTCTGAGAAGTAATATGGTAGAGAAATTAAATTGCTTTATACTTGAATATCACATTTTTATTCTTAATTTTAGCCCACAAAGAAATTTAAGTATGCTCAAATATTTTAACTGTAGTTCTAGTAATAGCAAACTAAAAGATTCTGATAGTAAAATATTTCAGAACAATAGAATCATTTATTAGAATATGCATGCATATCTACATGTATGCATATGTATGTGTATTATATATCCATTATTATACATATGAAGGATATATAGAAAAACAAAATGTTTCTGACATAACGGCAGGTGAGAATAGTATATAATGCATTACATTAACATTGCAAATATATAAACATACATATTGACAGTGAATAGTAATAGGTTAATCACATAAGTTAACAAATACTGAATTAATGTAACAAAATAATGTATTTCTTAGACTTAGAGGTGTCTTTGCCTTTCTGTTAACCTATCTGCTAGATAAATAGGTATCATATGTCCCGACTGTTTACAGAAGAAATGTGCTGACCTACAGAGCGAGCTGATTTTGAAAAATGATGATTGAATTAATTAAATTAAAAAATGATGATTAAATGAAAATCATACTAACAATTCTGGATGTATCTTTTAATCTGCTGACCTTTTTTACACTCAAATGTTAGACCTAAACTTCAGTGAGTTCCAGTCATATACTGGGCCAACTCTTATCAAAATGACAGTGAATTTAAAGTAGGTAAAACATGATTTGCTAAACCCCAGATGTTTCCATTGATTCATTTATTTATTCAGTCTTACCGTAAAATGTTTTGCATCTATAGTATGTGTCTGATATCTTTCAGCCCCTAAACAAGTCTGAAGTTGCATTGTCATGACTGAACTTAGAGATATTAAAGAAGAAAGGCAGTTGTTACTGAGGCATTGCTTCCCGGCCTGGAGTCCTGGAAAGCTTTTGATTGGTTTGGTGTGTCTACCCTAGCTGTCATGGTAGGATTTTTTGGTAATAACATATATTTGCAGCATTTTCATAAGTTTTGCACTTAGGATGGTGGAGTCATTTGTTTGGAGGTGCCCAGGAATTAAGCCTTGCCCTTTGCTCCCCTGCCCACAAAAGTGCCTTGAGGGCAGCCTGTCTCAATGGCTCACAGATGCTGTGTACAAAAGGACAATAATCTTACTTTAGGGAAGAATATACTTGTGGGACAATTTATATTCTAGGACTAGTACAATTATGGGCTGTGCATGCCATGGAAGGTGAAGTGCAGAAAGTTCTGAGTGTGCAATGGAGAAGTCTTATTCTAGATTACAGAGCCAGAGGCATCTTGCTTAAGCAAAGAACATTTAAATCAGACCTATGACCTATGTCTTTTATCTATTTAGACTTAAAAAAAAGCAAACCTGGCATGCATTTGCATAATGAAATGGCTGCCTGTGATCTTTGATCATGACCATTATCAAATGAATAGGTTTGTATCATGAAATTAAATTAACAATAGTTAATTTAATTAATTATCATTAATTATTATTTAATAATTAAATCTAATTAATTATTATTAAATTAATAGGTTTTCCTCATTAGCATAAAACTATAAACACCAGTCACAGATTAGAGCAAATCCACCACAAAGAATAAAGATTTACTCAAGCTCAATACTTATCTTTGCACATCAGGAAATGTCATAGGAAACATCCATGAACTTTTACCACTGAGCACTCCCTTCAACCTGTACATGAATATATTCATTTGTATATGAAGTTCTCTAGTGTATATATGTGTGTGTGTGTGTATTTAATAGTTAGCATAGCCAGTAGAATTTGAGTGGTAAAAAAAATGATAATATGTTTAGCACAACTCTTTATTATGAGTCTCTAAACCTATGCTTAATGCCTCAGAAATAATACTTTCTTAAATCAAATTTTGGGTTTCAAATCCACATTGCAAAATTGAGCAAGGAATTTATTTTCATTTATATTAGACGTATCCTATTAAGTCCTAGACAGTAAACATAACTGCACCAATAACTGAGGTCTTGAGGGAGGGGGCTACAACTTTAAAAAAAAAAGTCTTCATAGTGGTTATGATGATATGAAATAAGTAGGCACAATTACACATGTAGTATATACAATTTTCAGATGGTTATTATCATGTCCACAACACATGAAAAGATTATACATAAAAAGTAAGTGATAACTAAAGCCCATTGTTCTTGTACTTAATATTCACAAGACAAAATAAATTTAGCAAACACGTCTATTGCAATTATATTGAAATGATTCTATTTCATGGTATGTAATATGTTTTATTAAAAGGTGCATTTATTGGCCAGGTGGGTGGCTCACCCCTGTAATCCTGGGACTCTGGGAGACGGAGACAGGTGGATTGCTTGAACTAACAGGTTTGAGACCAGCCTGAGCAAGAGTGAGACCCCTTGTCTAAAAATAGCTGGGAGTTGTGGTGGGTGCCTGTAGTCCCAGCTATTTGGGAGGCTGAGGCAAGAGAATCACTTGAGCCCAAGAGTTTGAGGTTGCTGTGAGCTATGATGCCACAGAACTCTACTGACGGCCACAAAGTGAGACTATGTCTCAAAAAAAAGGGCACATTTATTTTAAAATTCTTTTTATATGCATAAAAAGAATTAAAGCATCAAGCAACTTGTTGAAGATTATCACAGGGCACTATGGCCATTGTGAGGCTCATAAATCTATTGAGGCGCTCATATTGCAGCATTATTTTAAAAAATAGGATCAATAACTTCTGAGAAAATAAAACATTCTGAGAATTCTGAGAAACAAATTTAGTACCTAAACATGATATTTGTCAAATCTCTTGGGAAAAGTTATGTTTTAATATTGAGAGTTTTGCCAGTATAATTATAATACTCTTTGATTGATCTTTATTTTAGAGACTAAATTCCATAGGTAAACCAGAAGCTAAAGTAGTCTGTTATTTGTCAGTCTTTGAAAAGATATTTATAAAAATTATCTTTTTTTCTTTTAAATGTAACAGTAGATAATATGTACATTATTGTTATTGAAAGCATTTCAAATATTATAGCAGAAATCATTTTCCAGGCATTTACAAGAGAAAAATGAAGAAAGAAAAAGATTTACATTGAATTGTGGTTTAAATGTCATTATAAGTATAAACTATGGCAGGGTTAAATGTGCAATTACTTTAATAAAGCTTTTTTCTTTATTTTCTTTGCTTAAAAAAGTCAGTTCAACTAAGCTCTGTTAGATCTCAACAAATTGTAAAACTGAAGGGCTCTTGGGTCCAAGACTCTTTGGAGAGAAAAGACTAACTTGATATTGTACTTAGCCCCACAGTAAATTAATTACTTAGGACGTATGTGGTTTTATGCAGAACACAATCATTTTTGAGATGGGAGTTATTATTAAAAGGTATATTAAAATCGGAATGTAGGCAAGAAAATAGTGAGCAATATGTGAAACAAATGCTAAGCACAGCTAATTAACAACCTAAAAGTATGCATGTAAAGTTAAATGCTGTAGAGATTTAGATGAGGCAACTCTATCCTTAATATCATTACAAATCATCCTTTGATTAGTAAATCAACTGCTGTTCATGTATATTGAAGATCTCCAGGCCCAGGAGTCTAATAATTAAACAAGGTAATTGTGGAGTAAAATATGTTTATGCTGTAGTTGAGGATATGAGGCATGATAAAATTAGTGATCACAATGTCAAAACAGAAGTGTATAATAATGTAATAAATACTAATGTATTTAATTTTATAACATGATAAAGGATAAGACATCCTTACTTGAAAATTCATATCCAAACTGTACACATAAAATAAATATTTGTGTACTTACCACTCAGCTGAAGAAATAAAATAAAATAGTACCCACAGCTTTGAAACTTAGCATATTTTTCCTGACCACAGTCCTTCGCTAACACTGCTGTTAAGGTTTGGGCTTATTAATAGTTCTTCTCTTTTCTTCCTTCCTTTTTTTTTTTTTTGAGGGTTTTTTAAAATTAAATCATAAACAAATAGATCATTTTTTACTAAATCATAAATACATTAATGCATTTATGGGGTACAATGTGCTGATTTCACATAGAATTAGGAATGCTTACATCGCACTGGTTAATGTATGCCTCATCCTGTTTACCTAATTATTGTGTTAAGACATTTATACTCTATACTGATAGATCCGAAATGTACCCTTGCAATATGCACCATAGGTGATCTCACCTAGTCAGCCCAAGTATTTAGCAGAACACAAGGCACATTGAAACAAAATGAACAAACAAAAAAACAAACACACAAAATTAAACAATCAAAAACAAAAACAAAAAAATCTCAAAAAGCCTGATACATGCACTCTCAGCAACCATAAGAGGAAGGGGTGGGGTCAGCGCTCGTAGCCCAGGGTCCATGGCACCAGCAACACACACTAGAATTGGCAGGCTCAAATTGGCTCAGGGCCTGCCAAACGACCCATGACAACCACAACCAACAACAGCCAGGAATTGTGGCGGTAAGTGCAGCCCCAGACACCTGGGATGCTGAGGCAAGAGAACCGCTCAGCACAAGAGAGTTAGAGGCTGCTGTGAGCTGTGGCGCCATAGCACTCTCACCATAGTAAGACTCTGTCAAAAAATAAGGGGGGGAAAGAAAGAAAAAAATGATAATAATTAAAAAAATTTAATAATAACTCCTACAATAAAGAAAAAGGAAAAAAGCAAAAAGAATGAGCAAAGAGAGAAAAAAGGTAACAAAATTATTTATATATATATGATTATATATATGCCGTAGGGATCACCTTTAGTAGGAATATATTTATGTTGCAATATACTTGCTGGACACCAGGTGGCGCCATGAGTGGTTCCTAGGCTTATACCTGTTTCCTGGTTAGATTGTTCTTGGTGTTTGCCTGATTACCCGCTTGGTGCTTAGACCCTGCTGAACTGTTGATTCCACCGATCTCAAAAAATCTTCACAGGCAGATTTCACAAATTCTCCCTGCAACACTTTCTGTGAAGTGCGGGATATCCTGGGCCAGTTCCCAGTGTGGGACGACTGTCTGCAGGTGAGACTCAAATTGCTGCACCTGGCCTCTGGGGAAAGGTGCCTGCAGCAACGGCCATCTCCCAAATTTTAAAACAGTGGTCTCTTCCTATTGGAAATCTTTCCTGAGCGTCTCTCCCGCCCTGTAACCACGGTGGTGCCGCACCAGCTGGCACCCCACTCTGGCTGCCTAATTCTGTTGGGGAGTCCACACTTCACCAGTCTTTCCACACAATACCTAGTTTCCCCACGAACTGGGGATTGTAATCCTTCCGGTGGGGCTGGTTGCCACCACTGCCGCGGTTTATAACCTCTCCCTCTCTTAACTAAAATTTCTCCATGTTATATTCTATTTAATTTCTTCATATCCATCTTCCATTTACCTCATTTTCCACTGAGCTGAATGCAGAGAGGAGATAAGGGCAGTCTGACTTCCCACATAAGGTCAACTAACCTGAAGTCCATTCCTGAAAGAAGCTATCCACGTATCCATAGAGTCTAGCTTCTTTTTCTCAGGATTTTTCTGATAAAGCCTTAGGTTTTAATCTTTTTGTTTGACTATTTTCTTCTGATACTGAATGACAGTTTCTTTTTTTTTTTTTTTTTTTTACAGGTTTACTGAAATTAAGTATCATATTCCTAATCACCTTTCAAGTAAACAGTAGAAGATTCGTTACCCCAAATATAAATAATTTAAGGTTACTATGTAGGTAGGTAAAAACAAACAAACAACCATTGCATTCGAGTTCCTCATTAGCGACCTTTTCAAATTTTTCTGTAGTACTACTGTCTTCCAGGAGATAGTTGGATTTGAAGACAACAGTGAAGGAAGGTAAATCAGATTCCAAAGGTCTCCTGCAGCCTGACACGTGGGAATATCCCAGATATCCTTATTATCGTTATCCTTTTCTATCTTTTGTGTGGAACTGGAAAGCTTCCACTGAAGATGTCCCCTGTACGTCATTCTGTCTAGACAGGTGACTTAATTTCTATTATAATGGTTACTAAATAAAAAACAAATAATGAAATTTAGGCTATAGGGGACGTTTAAAGCAGGTCACTGTCATTTTTGTTTGTCTATTTGGGAGAATTAGGGAAATATTCAGGAATTGAGACTGTGAATTTATCTAATATGTGGATGTTTTGAGACACACAAAAATCAAGAAACATAAAATTTGCAAGGACAAAAACAAATGCAGCCTCCCACAACGCTGATAGGCTGAGCAAATCAAGACTTGTGTGGGTAAATCTGAAAGGATGTTGTCGACTGTGTTTCTTTCTTCTTTTCTTTTTCCCCATGCAAACAGTTTATTACAAAAAAAGAAAGAAACTATACAAAGTGAAAATCGCAGAAGGAAGCTACACGGAATGATGCGAAGTGAAAACACATTCCAGAGAGAAAGGAACAGGTCAGTCTCCTGGAGCCGAGGACTCAGCTATGTTACTTGGAAGTGAAACAATTGGACCATAGCACAATCTGGATCAGAACTTTCGTAGTGACCCACATAACTGGAGGAATGTCTCTCTATTTTAAAGACTTTGGATGCGACAGCTTCCTAATACTTGTGCCTGCGCTGGAGCAAGGCCAGCCTTCCTGCTCGCACGGCTTGTTCAGTCCCAGGCTCTGCGGGTCTCGAGAGTCCAGGCGCCCAGTGCTGCCCTAGGGCTGGGTATGTCCCAGTGGCCGCCGACTCTGGACAGCTCGGCTGCTGCGTGGCAGCCGATGACAACACGACCCGAGAGACGGCGGGCCGGGACTGAGCGTGTCGCGCACATCACCCCACCTGAGGCGCCCCAACCACTCTTCTCACCTGTCTCTTTTGTCCCTTATTTGGCCAGCAGGGTTGTTTTTCTAGAATGATCGTCTGTTCTCCTCTTCCTCGTTATCGATTATAATTAAATTTAAACCACTTTGCTTAGATAAACGTCTCTTCCAAATAAGATCCCTGTGGGTCGTATTTTGCGCTCCTTTCCCAGCCCCTCCAGGCAGTTCCCAGGAGGGACAGAGTCTCACGACCTGTTAGACTTTACACCAAACTAAGGGCAGCGCCCTGACCCTGCAGTGCTGCGCTCACCTCCGCCCTGGCCCACCTGCTTCTCTCTCTATAACCTGTGAGTGTCCTTGTGAGAATCAGTCTGTACATCTCCAGGCTGGGCTGAGGTCTCGGAATTCTCTCGACGCAGCTGGCACTCTGTGCCTTACTGTGATTATCCGTCATCTGACTGCTCCTCCCCACAATTTTCTGATCAGGAGCTCGTTGAACTCAGTAGCTGTACCTTGGCCATCTGCTTTGCCAGTGGCCAGTAGAGTGACAGATACCAAGCAGGTGAATCAAAAAATTCTGGCTTAAATACTTGGCTTAAATACTCTAGATTGCTTAGCTTAAATGCTTTAAGTGAATGGCTTACTGAATTGTAAAAGCAATTCCTGAATGCATCCCCTGTGAAACGTGTACTGTTCTGAGGAGAACATTTCCTCACTTAGGTGAATAGGAATAACAAAAGTCATTAGCTAGCCTGAGCGTCAACACACCAGCGCAGACTTTGGAATTTCCATTCTGAATGTATCTTCAGATAGGAAAATGTATAAAAATTTAAGTAGCTGGGTGGCACTTGTGGCTCATTGGGTAGGGCTCTGGCCCCGTATACCGAGGGTGGCAGGTTCAAACCCAGCCCTGGCCAAAGTGCAGCTAAAAAAAATAGCCAGGCGTTGTGGTGGGCGCCTGTAGTCCCAGCTACTCGGGAGGCTGAAGCAAGAGAATTGCCTAAGCCCAAGAGCTGGAGGTTGCTGTGAGCTGTGATGCCACAGCATTCTACCGAGGGCGATAAAGTGAGACTCTGTCTCTAAAAAAAAAAAAGTTAAGTAGCTGATCTATGTCAAATCCTTTCATAGAATCAATGATCCATTTGGAATAATTTGCTAAGGTGGCATAGCACAAAAGATTAGTCTCAGCTCCAACTCTTCTCTTAATTATTAAAATCCCTATTCTACCACCTCCTTGTCTAAAAATGCTGTTATAAAGAACAAACAAAAATAAAACAAAAACACAGACCTTTTTTACGTGTAATTAAATACAGTGTGTACGTTTTTACCTCTCATTAACATATTTATGGACATTTTATATAATTTACATAAAAAGATGTTCATTATCTGTCCTACAGATATTCAGTCTTGTCTTATCTGGAATTTATAGAGGGCAATTCTCATAAATTCAGTTTATTCAGTGCCTGGCTCAGTACTATAAGAGCCTCATAATACATGTTTTTTATAATGATGTTAAAATGTTCATTGCAAAGGTGGGCCACGGTCACATAATCTTTCTATTCCCCATTCAATGAATAATTCAAGTAGTAGCCTTCACACTCCTCATAAGATGGAGAAGATATATCTCTTCCTATGTCTTGTTTTCTATTATTGAGATGTAAGAAGCCTCTGCAAATGCAAAGTCTCTGGGGCCTTGTTACAGGGGCCAGCTTCAAATCTCCTTTGTGAACTCCAAAAGGATTTGCTGGGAGAAGCTTCAGAGTGGGATCACTAGCCAGACAGCAGGCACAGTTTTGAGGAAAGTGTCTACATCACATGGGAAGTGTGTATGTGCGTGGCAGAGCAGGGTGCGTTTAGGAGCGAAGGGCATCCCTTTGCTTATTTTGTGTTATATTACTATGACCAGATATTGAAATCTCTTTATGGATATTATTTGAAAATATATAACCTTGCACACAAAAACTGGATCGAGGATTTAAAAATGATGCATTCTACATATGATTAAAAGATGGCACCAAACATTGATTTGAAACATTAATTAATATTTATAATTAAGTTACGATTTGAGCATCTCCACGTATTTATATGTAGGGTAAAAACAAAGAAGGAAAAGTGACTGAAACGTAAACCTGAAGTGACAATCCAAATGATCTCTTAACAATTGCTCATTGGACAACATCAAAGCAAGCCATTCATTAGGTTTTGAACTCTGATCATTAAAAAGTGGTGTCTAGTGTCTGTGAATCGAAAGAAGATAATCTGGGAAATAAGCTACATCTATATTTAATGGAAAATTATCTTCCTTGAATCCAAAAAGTCTCATCTGTGCATTAGCTGAGCCTTCAAATTTTACTCTAAATATGTAAAAATAATTATAGACAAATCTTTCTTCTATGTTTCTAAAAGATATTAAGTGTTTCATGACAGCAAATTAACATTAAATTTTAATAATGAATTTCCTGTGATCGTGGACAAATTACTGGGTTCTTTTTCTTCCCTAGGTTCGGGTTTAATGAAAACAATCATTTTCTACCTTACCAGCGTCTATTTCAAGTGGTGCCTGGAAAGAAAATCCTAGGTGAATATTCTCAAAAATATTGCTTCATTTACACTTTTGAATAATACTTTCATAAGAATTCTGGTGACAAAGACAGCCCAAACAGGAAAAACACTAGAAAAGTTTATGACGTATAAAATGAATTCTTCAAAAGAATTTTGTTTCAAAATGCCCAGGGTTATAAGTCAAATACATGCCGCACATATTACTATTTATTACCTTGCATTGGGTGAAATTCATCTCTTCTGACAACGCCAGGTAAATCATGTTACATATTTCATAAAATATGAGTGCTGGTCCTGTTCTGAAGATGCCACTTAGTGTGTGAACTCACTGCCATTGGCTGCATCCCCAGTGCTGTAAGCTCCCTTAAGACCACTACTTCTGCAGGGTCCTATGGCAGTTGAATCTGAGAAGAAAAGGTATTTATAGAAAACATATGCAAAAGGTTGATAACTCGTCCAGTTTTTAGTGCACAGACTGACAGCTAAATACAAATTGGGAAATGTAAGTTTCACTTCAAGCAAATTTACTAGGTGAAAACCTCATTTTTTCATTTCATTTGAATATGTTCGCTGCTTCTCAGAATATGAAACTTTATAGTGAGCATATTTTTTATTCTTGAAGGCTCATTATTTTCCAGTGAGGTTACTGAACCTAGACCACGTAGTGCAGGTTACCCAGAATAATATTAATCAAAATATACATGGCAAATGGGATTCTAAACAGTACCAAACAGACATCTGCTTTTAACAGAAAATAAAAAAGTGCATTTAGTTTCTTTGTTAAAAGGTATTATGGGCAATTTATTTTTAAGCCATCTCTCTCTCACACTATTAACTAGCATATGATTTAATGTACTCCCAAGCAACTTGACTTTTACTGTTTCCTTCAAAACACTAATTTGTAAAAGCAAGCTGATGTAAAAGATGCCTTTGACCCAGAGAAGAGATTCAAATCATTAAAAATGAATTAAATAATCTTTTAGACACATGTAACAGTTACTTTGGGGCTTGCAAAATAACATCTTTGTTGTTATTGTACATGATATGATGTTTCGTAGGAAAAAATAAAGCTGGTGCTATTTCTAATGCTGTTTATTTATATCCTCTGAGTAAACCATATCAGTTTTTGTAAGTTTTGTTTAAATTTGAACAGAGTTTCCAGATGTCTAAATATTTCTAAACAAACAAATTAAAGGCGTTCTTCCAAGTTGTTATAAGAAAGGAATTCTATCATGTCCATTTAGGAAGTTTTGGACGAGTAAATAGGTACTGGATTGTACATTTTTATATTGTTTTCTTTATTGAGAAAGAGAAACCAACTCCCTGCTGTTGAAATGTACCCAGTCGATTCTATACTAACAGGCAATAGGGATAATGGTAGTAAACTGAAATGATTTCTAGGCTAAAAAAGGTACCTAAACTCAAAATTGTGACATTTTTAAGTGGACAAAATTTTTGAAGGGTAAGTGGCAGATGCAACTTAAATCATAAAAACAATACAAGGGCAAATGTTCCTTTTAAAGAAGTGAGACTATGGGAGAATAATAGTACTAAATGAAAAACAAACACAAAGGCAGCAACAAAGCATTGATGTCACCCCCGATCCTCCTGCAATAAGATTCAGGAGTCTACTGGCCTACTGCAGGTAACTATGGTTAAAGATTTGCATGCTATTCTTCAAGGTGTTTTCCTATATAACTATGTAGATATATCATTACCTACATATAATATATCTACATGTGTGTACATGTACGAAAGGAAGTGTGTATTACTTATGGATATACACATATAATTTCCACACCTAATTTGTCTTATTTTTCACTTGACAGTAAGTGGACATCAATATGTTCAGTGTACATGTATTTTATTTTTCTTTTTTATAATATTTTTGAGAATGGGTATGTCTACTGCTAGATATTTGGATTATATTTAATTTTATGTACAAACAATCTAAAGAAATCTTTATACTATTATGAGATAGATTTCTAAGTGATTGATCAGTTTTAATAAACATTGCCAAATTCTCTCTAACAAGTTTGTACTAGTTTATATTCCCCCCAACAATTGATGAGAGTGATACTTCACTCACATTCTGATCAGCTTTTAATTCTTACTGATCTATAAGTAAAGAGATCAACATTAGGGTGATAAAGGATGATTTGAGGGTAATTTTAACATGTATTTCTATTATTATCTGTGAGGTTAAGCATTTTACATGTTTATTACACACACACACACACAAAATCCATTCTTAATAGCCCGTGTAGTTATATTCTATAAAGCCGCTGCAAACATTCAGTTATCAGATACTGAACCAGTGGTTCTAGGGAAAATATATACATATTTTATCTTTGAGTGTTAGCCAAAGACTGCACTCAGTTCCCTGACACACATGCGCCTCTATAATTTAACTTATAACATGGCCACGGACTTTCCTCAGAAGCAGCCACAGTGAAAATGAGAAAGGGTGAATGACAAAGAAACTAGAGTCTTTCTGTAACCCAGACTTCTTGTCCCAGTCAGAAGGGACAAGTCAGCTTGTGCCATATCCTAGTCATTAGGAGTGATTAACTATTCTAGTCATTGTGAGTGATCCAACTTCATAATGTTTTCATATTTTCATCTCTAAGATGAATTTTATCAGACCAAAATATATTATTATTTTATTACATGTTGAATTCAGTAAGGTAATATTATTTAAACTTTTTGTATCTATATTCAAATGCAAGATTGGTTTTAGTATTTTTTTGTTCTTTTTTATGTGTCAATAAAACTTAAATTTTTAATTTTTATTGTTTGGGATTCATTGAGGGTACAAAGAATTAGGTTATACTAATTGCATTTGTTAGATAAAGTCCCTCTTATAATTGTGTTCCACCCCCAAGAAGTCTACCCTCCATCATGACCCTCCTTCCCTCTCCCTCCTCATCTCTCCCCACTCCCTCATTCCCCTACCCTGCTCCTTATATTAGCTCATCTACTGCCTTCATATTAGAATTGAGTAGACTGGATTCTTGCTTCTCAATTTTTGTGTTGCTTTACTAAGAAGAATGTGTTCCACCTCCACCCAGGTTAATACAAAAGATGTAAAGTTTCCATCTTTTTCAGTGGCTGAATAGTATTCCATGGTATACATATACCACAGCTTGCTAATCCATCCCTGGGGTAGTGGGCATTTAGGTTATTTCCACATTTTGGCAATTGTAAATTGATCTACAATAAACAGCCTAGTGAAAATGTCCTTATGATAAAATGATTTTTTCCCCCTGATGCCTACTAATGGAATTGAAGGATCAAATTGGAGATCTAATTTGAGTTCTTTGAGGATTCTCCATACTTCTTTCCAAAAAGTTTGTATTAGTTTGCAGTCCTACCAGCAGTGTAAAAGTGTTCCCTTCTCTCCACATCCATGCCAACATCAGCAGCTTTGAGACTTTGTGATGTGGGCTATTCTTACTGGGGTTAGGTGATATCTCAGGGTAGTTTTAATTTGTATTTCTCTGATGATTAGGAACAATAAGCGTTGTTTCATGTTTGTTAGCCATTCATCTGTCTTCTTTAGAGAAGATTCTCTCCATGTCTCTTGCCCAGTGATATATGGGACTGTTGGGTCTTTTTGTTGTTGATTAATTTCAGTTCTCTATAGATCCTCATTATCAAGCTTTTGTCTGATTCAAAATATGCAAATATCTTTTCCCATTCTGAGGGTTGTGTGTTTACTTTGGTTGCTGTTTTCTTAGCTGTACAGAAGCTTTTTATTTTAATTAAGTCCTGTTTGTTTATTTTTTTGTTGTTGTTGCAATTGCTACAGAAGCCTTCTTCATAAAATCTTTCCCAGGCTGATATCTTCAAGTGTTTTATCCATACTTTTTTCAAGGATTTTTATTGTTTTGAGCCTTAGATTTAAATCTTTTATCCACTCATTTTCATAAGTGGTTAGAGGTGTGGGTCTAGTTTCAGTCTTTTACATGTGAATATCCAGTTGTCCCAACACCATTTATTGAACAGGGATCCTTTTCTCCAGTGTACGTTCTTGTTTGGTTTATCAAATATAAGGCAGCTTATAACATGTTAGTTTCATTTCTTGATTTTCTATTCGGTTTCAAATGTTAATATCTATTGTATGTATTTTTTTTGCCAATACCATGCTGTTGTTTTGATCACTATGGCCTTGTAGTATAGCCAAAAATCTGGTAGGGTGAAACCCTCAGCTTTTAGTACTAAAAATTGCCTTGGCTATATGGGGTTTCTTCCAGTTCTGCACAAAATGAAGAATAGTTTTTTCCAATTCTTGAAAGTATGATTTGGTATTTTAGTGGGGATTGCATTGAATGTGTAGATTGGGCAGTATAGAAATTTTCACAATATTTATTCTTCCCAGCCATGAGCATGGTATGTTCTTCCATTTGTTAATATCTTCTACTATTTCTTTTTTTAGAGTTTTATAATTTTCTTTGTAGAGGTCCTTCATCTCTTTTGTTAGGTATATTTCTAGGTATTTCATTTCTTTTGAAGCTCTTGTGAAGGGAATTTTGTCCTTGATTAGCTTCTCATCTCGGCTGTTCTTGGCATAGTGATATTGCGGACATTGATTTTATATCCTGAGATATTGCTGTATGTTTTGATCACTTCCAGGAGTCTTGGGGTTGCATCTTTGGGGTTCTCTAAGTATATGATCAAATCATCAGCAAAAAGTCAGATTTTGACCTCCTCTGCCCCCATTTGGATGCCCTTTATTTCCTTCTCTTGCCTGATTGTAGTGGTGAGAAGTTCTAACACTATGTCGAATAGTAGTGGCAGTAGAGGACAACCTGGTCTGATTTCAGTTCTAAGTGGAAAAGTTTTCATTTTACTCCATTCAGTAAATATTTGTTGTGGGTTTGTTATAGATAGCTTTGATTAGAGTAAGAAGTGTGCTACCTATGCCTATATTCTTAAGTGTTCTAATTAGAAAAGGATGCTGAATTTTATCAAATGCTTTTTCTGCATCTACTGAGAGGGTCATATAGTCTTTGTCTTTGGTTAAGTTGATATGGTGAATTACATTTATGGACTTGCATATGTTAAACCAGCCTTGCATCCCTGGTATGAAACCTACTTGATCATAATGAATGAAATTTTTAATGTGTAGCTGTAATCTATTGGCTATGATTTTCTTGATAATTTTTGCATCTATATTCATTAATTAAATTGGTCTGAAATTCTCTTTTTATTTGGGTCTTTTCCTGGTTTTGGTAACAGGGTGATGTTTACTTTGTAGAATGCATTGTGAAATATTTCTTCCTTCTCAATTTCTTGGAATAATTTCTGCAGTATAGGTATGAGGTCTGCTTTGAATATTTGATAGAATTTTGGTGTGAAGCTATCTGGACGAGGGTTTTTATTGATGAGACTTTTTTTTTTTATTGTTTCTTTGATCTCAGTCCTTGAAATCAGTGTGTTCAAGAGATCTTTTTCTTCTTGATTAAGTCTAGGGAGAGGGTGTGATTCCAGGTATTGATCCATTTCCTCCTCATTGTCCAATTTCTGGGCATAGTGTCTGTAGTACTCAGAGATGATCTCTCATATTTCTGAGGCATCTGTTGTTACTTCCCCTTTGTAATTTCTGATTGAGATTATTAGAAATTTTACTTTTCTGTTTCTAGTTAATCTGGCAAAGTTTTATCAATTTTATTTATTTTTTCAAAAAAATTGTTTTGTTAATTTTCTGAATGATTCTTGTTTTTTCAATTTCATTATTCTCTAATTTAATTTTGGTTATTTCTTTTCTTTTTCTGGGTTGGGGCTTAGATTGTTCTTTTTCCAATTCTGTAAGATGGTTCATAAACTGGTTGATGTGCTCTCTTTCTGTTTTTCAAATGGGATCAATTTCCCTCTTTTGCTATATCCTACAGGTTTTTGTAACTTGTGTCTCCATTGTTATTATGTTTGAGGAATTTAATTATTTCCTCTTTTATCTCATCCTGAACTCAACTAACATTCAGCATATGGTTGTTTAATTTCAAAATGTCTATATGGGGATGAACAGTTTTGTTTGAGTTAAGTTCTACCTTTATTGCCATTTGGTCTGAGAAGATACAAGGTATAATTTATATTCTTTTAATTTTGCTGAGGTTGTATTTGTATCCTAGGATGTGGTTGATTTTGGGGTACATACCATGGGCTGATGAGAAAAATGTATATTCTTTAGCTTTGGCATGATGTGTTCTGTATATGTCTATTAATGTTATTTGTTCTAGGGTCACATTTAAGTCTTTGTATCTTTGTTTAGTTTGTTAAGAGGATCTGTCCAGTTCTGTCAGAGGGATGTAAAAGTATACAACTATTGTGGTGTTATGGGATATTGTATTGCTCAGACTCATCAAAGTCTATTTCATAAATCTGGGAGCATTTAAGTTGGGTGCATAAATATTTAAAATTGAAATATCTTCTTGTTGTGTTGTTCCTTTGAGCACTATAAAGTATCCATCTTTGTCTTTCTTTAGTTGATTTATATTTGCTTGTATCTGAAAATAAGTTTGCAACCCCCTGTTTCTTCTGATTTCCATTTGTTTGAAATACTGTTTTCCATCCCTCAACCCCAGTCTTGTTTTGTCCTTCAAGGCTAGGTGTGTCTCCTGGAGACAGCATATGTATGGCTTGTTCTTTTTTTTTTTTATCTATACAGCCAGCTCACGCCTGTTGAATGGTGAATTTAGTCCATTGACATTTATTGAGAGAATCGATAACTGTGTTGGAGTTCTAGTCATCTTACTTTGTGTAGTTTTATTCTTTGCACGAATGTGGAAGCTAAGTTTTGACCTTTACTTCTGAGTATTTACTTTGCTGCTGGTCCATTGTGATGGTCAGTACTGAGACTAGTACTGACTAGTCTAAGTATTTCCTGTAGTGCTGGTCTTGTGAATTTCATTGGTGCTTGTATATTTGCAAAAGATTTGATTTCTCCACCAGGTTTGAAGCTTACTTTAGCAGGATACAGAATTCTAGGCTGAAAATTGCTTTGTTTAAGAATGTTGAAGATGAAGGGGTTGCCTGTGGTTCAAGGAGTAGGGTACCAGCCCCACATACCGGGGGTGGTGGGTTCAAGCCCCGCCCCTGCAAAAAAAAAAAAAAGAATGTTGAAGATGGACGACTATGCTCTTCTGGCTTGGAAAGTTTCAGTTGAAAAGTCTGGTGTCATCCTAATGGCTCTCTCTCTGTAGGTCAGTTGGTGCTTACTCCTGGCTGCTTGCAGAATTTTTTCTTTCATCTAGACTTTGCATGGTTTCTTTACAATGTGTCATGGAGAGGCTCTGTTTGAATTGAGATGACCTGGGGTATGATATCCATCTGAAAGAAGTGTGTCTGGCTCTTTAGTAAAACTTGGGAAGTTTTCACTTATGATCGTCTCCAGGGGCTTCCATTCCTTTGGGACATTCTACCCCTTTGGGAATCCCTATTGTTCATATGTTTCAATGCCTTATGGAGGCTTACAGTTCTCCAAGCCAGTTCTGCTTTCTCCCTCTTCTTTTCTGCCTCTTTAACTAACTGGGTTAACTTGAAAACTTTATCCTCTAACTCTGATTTTCTTTCTTCTCCATGGTTTAACCTATTTTGATACTTTCCACTACATCTTTACATTCTCTAATTGTCTCCTTCATTTTCTTAAGTTCCACCATATCTTTTCTATATTCTATGTATCTCTCATCCAACTTTTGGTTCTGTCTTTCCATTTTCTTATCCATTCCTTTTATTGTCATTATCATCCAAATTTTAAATTTCCTTTCTTTGAAATATAATAATTCTTTATAGGTGGAATCTTCTGTAGTAGCTATCTTGTGTTCCTTTTGGGGAGTTCCTCTGTTTTGGCTTTTCATGTCACCTTAATTTTTCTGTTGGTTCTTCCACATGTGTTCTTTCTTTTTGTTCACCTCCTTGTCCTCCTTTTTCCTTCTCACTTCCTCCTTTGCTTCAAATGACCACAACTCAGACCTTAGGTCTTCAAGTGGCCTCAGCCTGAACAAAGCTAATGTCTTTGTCATGGCCAAGTAAACAGAAGTTCTTGCTCTTGATGACAATATTCTGCAATATGTTGCTGGGATACCAGGTGGTGCTATGGTTTTTAGTATAAAGAGAGCACTCAAGCAACCTCTATGATCCTTATTCTGAACTTAGTTGCCTTTGATGATTGCCTGATTGTTTTCTCAACATTTGGACCCTGCCAGGTTGGGATCTTAAAGTGCATAAGAATCCTTCAGGGGCAGTTCTCACAATGCACACTTACTCCAGTTCTTGTGGGTTGCAGGAGTCCCTCAGCTTTCCCAAGAGTGGAGTTCTGCTCCTGGCAGGTGGAATTAAAACGCCTTTGCTTTAGGCCCCTGCTAAGACCTTGTCATGACCTTCCAATAATGGTGGCCCTCTGGCTGGAGAGACATTTTCAGTATAGCTGCCTCCTCAGCCACCAAATGTATGGAAATCCACTCCAACTGGCATTCAGATCTGGTTACTGAATACTGTTTAAGTCCACCCACCTTTCCAAGTTTTGTACTCAATGCACAGCTTCCCCCAACAACTGAAAACTCTGAAAAGGCTTCTGCCTATCCTAGACCTCCTTGAGGGCCCAATTGATCCCAGCCAGTCACAATCAGTTGTGTAATTCATCAGATTTCCACCACTCTGGATTTTACACTGTATCCAGTTCACCTGGATTTCTGAACTATGACTATGGGAAAGGTTCCCATGCTAGGTACACTGTGTTCTTTCTTTTTCTACAGTCATTCTAGGAGAGCTCAGCTGAATGATGAGCTGGTCTGCCATTTTGCTCTGGCCCCCTATGTTGTTCTTTATCATAAGGTTCTATAATGGTTTGTGATACTGTCAAAGTAATGTTTTAAATTTTAAAATAATCAGAAATTTTATAAAGTAATTATTGTGATGCCAATAAAGTGAAGCTTGTGAAATTGACATGAAACATTAAAGTGAAATTCTAACTATATGGTAGTTAATATTGCTATCTGATTAAGATCTTTACTGTGCAATCCTTGTTCACATGTATGAGGTCACATGTAGGAATTTATTTAAAATACTGAATTTTAACTGAAACTAACACAGCAAAATAATAACGCTATAAGGTGTTATTTTTAGAGACTAGAAAATAATGTGTTTTGAAGACTTTATTAATTTGCTCACTGTAGATGTTTGCTGTTTTGGTAAAAGAGCTATCAGAAATATCTATTACCTCATCTAAAATATTAATAGACTATTTTTGAGCAGTTTTAGATGTTCAGAAAAACTGAATGAAAGGTACAGAGTTCTTGTCAATCCCCCTACCTAGCATTCCCTGACTAGTTTCCACTATTATTAATTTATTCCCTTGGTGTGGCACATTTGCCTTATCTTGTTTATAATGACCTTAAACAATTATTAAGTCACCTTCTGCTATGACTTGTTACTATTTTTTTCCTGGAAACTTCTTGCCATTTTACCTTCAATGACAAAAACTAAAATTTGAAAAAACTAGAGTGTGCATATATTAAAATAAAAATAAGTGCATAATTTGTTGGCAAGAAGTAACATGATTAAAGAAAATAAACATTTTTATTCTGGAAAATAAATATGTTTATACATATTTTAAAAATAAAATGTTTAATTTATAATATAAGGCATTATCTTGATTTGTATTTAAATATTGACTTCCAAAAGAGAAAAAGGAATCACTCAATAATGATAATAAGTACTTAAAATAAAAACATAAAAATACCTAATAACTATTTAAAACATTTTATAATATATAATTTATTATTAAACGATGACAGTTATAAGTCTTTTTGCTCTTAAATATGAATCATTGTCTGAAGTTCAAATTATAAAATATTAAAAAAAATTAACTCCTTCCCACATAAACTACAGGTTATAGTTGCTTTTCTCTGTAACTTTTAGCTTTTAAAAATAAGAAATTATTACATTTATTAGATAGGCCCCAGAAGGTTCCCAACATGTAGCCTTCACAGGCTGCATGTAGATTATGTGAGGACTTTTTTGCTTATCTGTGGCAGATATCATGAAAATTATGCATCACACTTTACTTTTGCCCATCAGCTTTTGTTAGTATGTATACTCATGAACTCATCTTGGAAATAGTGCTACATACTTCATTGCTGAATATCACTAGAGTCACCTTCAAAGTACTCCCCTTGGGGAGACTATGCACCAGCACCCCTATTCCACCCTTCAAAGCAGTTTTCAAGCTCTCTTTATGGAATGGTCATCAAAGCTGTTGTATTACCCTTGATTTCCTAAATGCCATCAAAATGTCTTCCTTTCAAAATTTCCTTGTCTTTATGTAAAGATAAAAGGCACTGGGGCCAGATCAGTCCATAGGGAGGGTGTTCCAATACAGTTATTTGTTTACTTGCTAAAAACTCCCCCACAGACTGCCATGTAAGCTGGTGCATTGTTGTTATGTAAGAGCCATGAGTTATTTGCTAAGATTTTCCAACCATTTCACTATTGATGTTTATTTGTTCTGCTATGCTTCTCACAGTCAGCCTATGAATTTGGTGCACAATTCAACGAATTGTTATCAGTTCTACTCATTACTGGGTGCATTGACCACTAGTGATGCTTTGTCTCCCATCAGAAAAATATTTAATCAATTTGTACACTGCTTTTTACTTCATAATAGCATCCCCATAAACTTGTACTGATATGTCCTTAATTTTCCTTCTACTCTTGACTAGTTTAACAAAAAATTTAATCTTTGCTCATTGCTCTAATTGAAGCTCCAACATTCTCATGATGGTATACAAAAACATGCAACAACAGTTATGAATGCCACTCAGCAAGACACCATCACACATTGATATCAAGACAACTGTGAGACACTGATATACCAAGGTTATGAAACTTGACCGAGTTGTTTGTATAGTGCTGCCAATGTAAGAACATGGTGGTGAATTTGTGAACCTAATTGTCAGACCTCATATTTAAAGAGTGGCCCAAGGAAACTCTTTTTGTCTCAATGTGGTGAAGCAAGCAAAAAGATTGGACACCCCCTGAGAAGGTATTCAACCAATGAAGCCTTTGTAAGAGCTTTTTTTCTTTAAAATAATTGAAAAATATTTTATTATATTTGAACATTTTGAGTTGTTACTGTCATGTAAAGAATTCTAATTTAAGAAAGCCTAAGCTATGATGCTATGTAGTTAAGTTTAAGATTTTGAAGATTTAAACTTTTAAAGATCTCTTAAGGGTAGCTGGAATCAGAGTTACCATGTCAAATAAGACGGTATGTGTGTATGTGTTGTATGTACACATGTGCACAGTTGTGTTACATATGATGTGGGAGAGATTTTTTAAAAGTTCAGATTAATATGAGGGTATAGATGATTAGGCTATATCGTTTGCATTTGTTGGGTAAAGTCCAAGTTTTAGCTGTGCTCCTCACCCAGGAAGTGTACCATATAACTTTACATTGTGCCTACTAGGTGAGAGCCCCCTAAGCCCCCTCTGCCCCCTTTCATGACTTGAGTTCAATTGTGTTTTTCTCTTGTGTTGGTGTGTATTTGTTCATTTACTGGATTCATATTAGTATTGAGTACACTGAATTCTTACTTTTCTATTTTTGTGATATTTTACAAAGTGTAATGTTCTCTAACTCCATCCAGGTTAATACAAAAGAAGTAAAGTCTCCATCTTTTCTATGGCTGATTAGTATTCCATAGTATACACATACCATAGTTCATGTATTGATAGGCATGGGCTTGATTCCACATCTTGGCAGCTGTGAACTGAACTACAATAAACATTCTGGTGCAAATGTCCTTATGGTAAAATGACTTTTTAACTTCTGGGTAGATATTAAGCAATGGGATTGTGGTATCAAATCAGAGGTCTAATTTGAGTTCTTTGAGGTTTCTCTATACTTCTTTCCAAGGAGGCTGCATTATTTTGCAATCCCACAATAGTGAACAATGTTCCATACCCTTGCCAGCATCTGCAGCTTTGGGACAGTTGTGGGAGAGATACTGCTGTGAAGACAAGGCTTTCTAACTTCCCTGTGCATTTGCACATGGTATGTGCTCTTTGTTACTTCTCATCCACCCATTTCTTTTTGCTTACTATGAAGAGAGATTTTAAAAAATTATAAGGAGTTAAAGCAAAAGTAAAGGTGAAATAAGTAAAGAATGAATATACTAAAATTGAGATGACATAACACTGAAATGGCTTGATCTCAAGTTGCTAATGACTCGAGTTTGCAAGTTTTAGAATCCTCATCAGCTTTCAATAGATATACTGATAGATTTCTCAAGGAACACAATGACGAGCACCACTTTTGGAATAGTGGAGTAAGAATATAGAACAATCATTTCCTCCATAAAAGCAAATAAGACAGTAGAAAAAATGGTTAAAAGTGACTTTTTCATGATTTTGTAAATTAACCAAATGCTTGTCACAATTTTAGGAAAAATACATTTCTTTTCTATTAAAAAGAAAATGCCAGCTGAATTATGATAAATATAGTAAACTTTATGGATTCTCTACTCCCATGTACGTTTCACGAGCTCCACAGTAGCCTTGAAAATCTATTGCTTACAAGTACAGTACCTGTGAAAGCCAGTCATCTGGTGCCATATACATATACAAGTAAAGGGGCTTCACAATTCTACCTCCAGATGATTTTCTTATTCCATGAAAATCCCAGCCTTGGGGTTTGCTTTATTTGATCTTACTGAGTTCTCTGTGTATACTATACTATCCCAAGGCATTTGTCAAAAAAAAAAAAAAAGAAAAAAAAAAAGAAAAAGAATAGTGGAAATTGTTTAACATCACAGTTACCTGAGAAAGGTGTACTATACTAGTTGGGGTAGCAAGCAGATGATAAAAAAACGTAGGAAGAATGCAGGAGAATAAAGTGTCCATAAAGGGATTTTTAAGGCTCCTAAATGTTCCTAAGAACCTAGAACATCACTAAAATGTATAGGGTTGTGCATATGCTCAAAAAAAGATGTGAAAAGAGGTTAATTAATCTCTAACTCCTGCTGATTTACAGGTTCTGTGTTAGCAAGAAGTGAAGGCTAATGTAGAACTATAATCCTCTGTCAGAGGGTTAAAAGTTGGTCCTTGAGCATACCAAGAGAGCCTTCACAAGCACTTAAAAAATTAAACAAAAATAATTAAAGTCACCAGATAGGTTAAATATAAAAGACTGTATAGATGTACTTTGCAACTCTATTCTATATGATTTAAATAGTGACGTCATAACTCAATAATTATGAGACTATGTTCATTATTTAAGATAGTCTGGGTCTTGGCATTTACTTATGAACTTTTGGAATTTTTTGTCAATTTCTATAAAAAAGCTACCTGGAGTTTTATAGGAGTTGATCTGACTCTGTAGGTCAATTTGAGAAGGATTCCTATTTTAACAATATCAAATTTTCAAATCTAGGAGCATGTCCTTCCATTTATTTAGTTTTCCATTAATTTCTTTCAATAATGTTTTGTAGTTTTCAGAGTAAAAGTTTTACACATACTTTGTTAAATTATTTCCGAGTTTTATTCTCGTGACATTATTGTAAGTGGATTGTGTTCTTAATTTTCTTTTTTATTGTTCACTGCTACAGTTGATTCAGAACAATTTTATAGGAATACAATTATTCACTGTTTAGGTAACATGGAGAATAAGTTTGGCTTTAGAAATGGAAAAGATAGATTTACCAAAGTTTTTATAGTGACCATGATTCAATGCTGCTGAAATTAAAAATGTTTGACCAAGCCACAATTTTGAAAGAGGGGATTTGAGATAGGTAACTACATAAATGTTCCAATGCTGGAATATACTTTTATGATGGCTGATACACACTTCACCAGGTGACCACTTCGGTGTGATGACATAGACACTGATGGAAATGCAAGTCAGATGCTCAGAAAATGTGGTTTCTCTTTAACAGAGTTCAGTAAGGATTTTGTGAAGTGGTTTGTGAGAATTCTGATATCATTTGCTGAAACATATCTCTGTCTATTTTTGTTTTAAAACCTTGCTACTATCAAAATAAAAAAAATATGAATTCAAGAAATAACAGAATGAATTCAATGTGCCATTTACACATATATTCAACTTTTCACATGATGCTAACAATAGCAACTGTCTATTAAAATTAACGTTTACAAAGAAACAAATTTTAAATTTGCTTATTTGTATAATTTACCATTTTGTTTTTTGAGAAGTGAGCAAGATTTTGTGTGAAAAATTAGAATGAGAATATCATAATTCTTCCAGCACTGTCTTTATGGCTTATCTGGATAAAATCAATTTCCAAAGAATAAACATTAAATGTATGAATCTTTTGTGGGCATACATTCATGTCTCTATTATTGGCTTCTGAATAGGTCCCAAATATCTAATAATTAGAAACCACTGATATATATATACATATATATAAAATTATGTTAATTTTATATATATATGTGTGTGTGTGTGTATGTGAAATTAATTCAGTATAGGCCCCAAGAATTCCTTTCATTGTAGAATTATTGATTTGTATCTTTTCTTTTATTGTTCTATACTTAGTTGCTTACTCAAAATCTACATTTAGATATGATGCATTCACTAAAATTGCTACATTAACATTGTTGATGCTGACCTCCTGATTTGCTCCTGCTAGGAAGCTCCTCCTATGGTTTTCCACATCTCAGTTAATGACAGCATTAACTTTTGGTTGCTGAGGAGAAAGCCTTAGCATCAATCTTGAAATCACTTTGCCATATTCCACTTTTCTGATATACCAGAAAATTATGTTAATTTACATTTATTTTGTCATTTAGCGCTAACAAACCTACAAAGTATATATTATATTTCCTAGTTTTAGATACACAATAAACTAAAAGACAATATTGGTCATCGCATTACTGTTTAGTAGGTGCTCTCCAAATCGTCTTACTTATATTAGCTCAAATCATCCTACTAATGGCTTTATGTAGCAGGTACAATTATTGTATCCATTTTACATATGGGAAAACCAAAGCACAAATGGTTAAGTATCTTGTGCAAATTCTCATCATTAGTGAGTGTAGGAGCCAAGTTACACTGAAATACAGTAAGCACTTGTAGCTATAAGGGAGAAGTTTTAGACAAAGGAGAATAAGCTGCTTCATAATTAATGGATACTTAACATATGGAATTTTATTTTTCTTTACTTACTAATATCTAGCAGACATTTACCTACTTCTTGATATGTGTCATACATTAATGCCCAAAGATGACTATAAAGTGTTTTTTGCCCACAGGAAGATCACAATGATGCAAGAGAAGAGAGACTAAATTAAAAATGAAAGAATAAAGGTTTTTTTTTTTTTTTTTTTTTGAGACAGAGCCTCAAGTTGTCACCCTGGGTAGAGTGCCGTGGCATTACAGCTCACAGCAACCTCCAACTCCTGGGCTCAAGCGAGTCTCCTGCCTCTGCCTCCCAAGTAGCTGGGACCACAGGCGCCCACCACAACGCCCAGCTATTTTTTGGTTGCAGCCGTCATTGTTGTTTGGCGGGTCCGGGCTGGGGATTCGAACCCACCACCTTACGTGTACGTGGCTGGCGCCTTAGCCAGTTGAGCTATAGGTGCCGAGCCAAGAATAAAGTTTTTATCATTATTAGATATGTAAAATATATGCATTTGGAGGTAGATATACACACATATAAAAATATATATATACATACATATACATATATGGAGAGATAGTTAAATATGTTGCAATAACCACTTGCAATACACTAATAATAGTTTATAAATTAGAAGTAATCAAAGTATTTACATAGGGAAGAATATATTTTATTCTTACATGTCTGCTCATTCTCCTCCCTGAGAGTGTTTTATATCTAAATTGACAGAAATAGAAGATCTTCATGACGCCTTAGTCATTCTAAGTGCCCAGACTTTAGAAATACTCTATTCTCTTTTTCACTCAGAAACACAAATACTGCATCTACATGATAGAAAACTAAATGAAAAATTTGAAAGATGGATTTGCAACTAAACAAAATACAACTTTTTTTGGTATATGAATACATTTAATTTTTTGTGTAAAACATTTGGCAGAGAAAAACCTAGTATACTATTGTATAGTGCTATTATGTGAGGTGTTAAATATATTAAATGCAAAAGTATTTAGCCAAAATCCTTTCTCTTTTATACCCCAACAAGTCACATGCAGAGAAAAGGTGGCAATTGATAAAGAAATTTTGAAATAAGAGTCTTAAATATTTATAAGTTTTAGAAAAAGCAATATTTTCAATTCTCTACGGCATCATGTTTAAACTTCTCAAGTTATTCGTATCTATCTTTGTTTTCCTAGCTATCAAACACATGGTAGAGAAAATAAGAGAAATTGCATGAGAACTGCAAAGAAGTTAATTTTATCTGTAAGTAAATCTTGCCGCTTGAATACTTCCTTTCAAATAAACAAGATTCTCATAAATTTCTCACACCGGAAAAGACCAGTATAGTAGAACATAGTACATGTGTTTTCTATGTAAATTGCAAAGACGGAAAACATTTTACATCATGACATTAATGTCACAGGTCAAAGACAAGAGTTTATTGCCAATTCAGAGGAAAATCTCTTTTCAGTGACATATGGCATGACCTTCAACTCCTAGTAGTTGTAGAATGGTTAAGGTCAACTCTTCGTACATTCAGAAAATCCAAATGATGTACATGACAAATGGTAGAGTCTATTGTAACTGATTTCTGGGGCAAACACAGTAAAATATTGCACTGTGGGATGAAAAGTTACTGACCTTGTGATATTATGTCTGACACTAATCATTATTCCCCAATCGAGCTATTTGAAAGGATAGTCAATATTTTGTTTGTTATACTTCTCTTTCTAGTTTATATGAATTATAAGGCTCTGTCCCCTCCCTGCAGCCCGTTAAATGGAATATGGCTATTTCTGTTGGGATTTCAAGTAAGGATGAGTTTTATTGAAGAGCAGAATATTTTTATTTACTTTCTTTCTGTGCAGTTTTTCTTTCATTTTGTGTATCTTTTTGAAAGATTTTTTTCTGCCTTACACAATAGAAAAAAATATGAACCTTTAAGAAATAAAATCTCAATGTTAATAGTTTAATTGATAATCCAGAAAGAAAAACAGCAATCAAGCACCCATATTTTCATGTACTAAAACCATATTGATTTTTTTTTCTTTTCTCTTTTTTTAATTTTTTAGAAAGCCTCAGCAGACAATGCTTTGGACACACTTAATCTGTCTTGTCCCTAAAATGTGTTCTGCCTCTGGATTCTGTCAGTCCTGCCAATGGACATGTTTCTACCTACTGCTCATCTCCCATTTTCCTTTCCTGTACCCTCCAGCAGTCCAATTGCCAATTAGCAATTGCTACTCTGGGATTTTCTCATAGCACACTGGTTTAAGGCCTTCATCTTATTTCATGATATGACCCATTTATTATGGCACTTTGGCTTTTCAGTATTTTGAAAGCTTAATACATCTGAGCAACACACAGGCATTCACCTGCTACTCTTTTTGTGTAAACCAAGGTCCACATTTCTCTGCACTAGAAATTCATTACAGATCATCATTTCATTTTATTTTAGGCAATCAGAGATATGACAAGGAAGAAGTACTACTTAAATTAATTTGCTTGATTTCAAAAACCCTCTGCAGGGCAGGATTTGGGAAAGAGATGTTTCAGAGCCTGTCATGTAATTGTTTCACTAAGCTTCTTATTTCATCACGTCCATTATTCTCAGAGTGTACTTGACATGACCTGAAGCAAGTAAACTTGAACCATTCAAAGTACCCATGTAACCTCAGAAAGTAGGCTTACTCTGAGGCCACTCACTATTCATGAGATTGCCAAGAGAGAGTCCTTGGAGCTGTAGTTGCAAATTAAACTCTGCTGTATCTTCCATTATGCAAAGTTTGTCTTTAGTCATTTTCACTATTATTATTATAACCTTTCCTGCTATTATGTCAATTTCATGTTTGTTACTTTGCCTATTACTGTTATTACTTTTTGTTTTTATTTTTTAAGTTTCAGAATATGACAGGAGGCACATATGTTTTGTTTACATGAATTGCTTTTGTACAGTTTGAGATAAAGTTATAGGTGTGCCAATCACCCGATAATGCACATTGTGCTCATTAGGTGTGAATTTGTTACCCTCTTGAATGCTGCTATGCTCTTGTCTTTGCAGCAAAAAAAAGAGAAAGTCTTTCTTTAATTTTAAAAACCAGTAACAAAGAGACTCTATAAGAATTTGAAAAGTGGGACAGCAAATATCTTCATTAATTTTCCCCTAACCTTGGTCTGAGCTACTAGTAATTGTATATCACCACAATATAGCAAGAGAAAGTTAAGTCCAGCATATTCATCAGAATATGATAACATCCAGGCTAACTGGAAGGCAACCCCTTCTTTGAAGATGTTGCAAGAAAGGAACTGAAAATGCCTGTTTCCTTTTGTAAGAAGACTGGTTAAAGAACAGAAACATCACAGTCCAGAGAAAAAACAATCCCCATCTTGTCTGCCTTCTCTCCATTACAGCATCATTCACCCATGGAGGGTGTTTTGAGAAGCATTCATCTTTGTGAAGTGCTTTTATCCTAATTGGTTAATTAATCTACTAGAATCACAGTCGTAAATGACACTGACGATACCTAAAGCAATTTGCTTACAGCAGCCATGACTGGATTGTTGTTTGGGAGAAGATAAGAGGAAAGACCTTTCTGAGAACAGAGGCTTAGTGAATGAAAAAGAGGCATATTTAAAAACTAAAGACGACAAAATTGTTATGTTCTTCAAAATTTGGTCTGTGATTAGCCTTGTCCTTTTCTTCACCATAATGCCCCTTTCTCCCCATATTGAAACCTCACTGTATGAAGAGTACAGTTTCTTCATTATTCTGAACCCAGTTCAGAATGATCAGTTGCTACAGTTCCACATGTCAATCTGTTAAGCTCTCTTGACCACTTTTGTGTGAAAGAAGCAACCTGTATAAATGAGGACTATGATGGTTAATTTTAAGCATCATAAAATTGACTGGGTTACAGATGCTCAGATAACTGATAAAACACTCTTTCTGGGTTTGTCTGAAAGGGTGTTTCCTGAAGAGCATAGTGTTTGAGTAGAAAGACTAAATAAAAAAGGTCATCCTCACTGATGTAAGCTGGCATCATCTAATTCGTTAAGGAGCTAAATAGAACAATATGGCAAAAGAAGGGTAAGTTCACTGTCTCTGCTGGGCTGGGACCGGAAGATGGGACACATTCATCTTCTCTTGCCCTCAGACGCTGGATTTCTGGTGCTGGAGCCTCTAGACTCAATCTTGGACTTAAATCATAGAACTCCTCATCTGTTCTCAGATCTTTGGCCCAGGATTTAACACCAACAGCTCCCCTGGTTCTTCATTTTGACTGAGTTATAGCCACTAACTTTCCTAGTTCTCTAGTTTGCAGATTGTGGGAGTTCTAAGTCTCCATAATTTCATGAGTTAATTTCATAATAAATCCCATCTTAGGGATATATATATGTGTGTGTATGTGTGTGTGTGTGTATAAAAGGTATAGAGATGTGTATATATAATCTTAGTTCTGTTTCTTTGGAAAACCTTGAATAATATAGGGACTTTACTAATGACTATAGTGGTTTTAAAATCTGATGACACCTTGGGCGGCACCTGTGACTCAAAAGAGTAGGGCGCCGGACCCATATGCCAGAGGTGGGGGGTTCAAACCCAGCCCTGGCCAAAAACTGCCAAAAAAAAAAATCTGATGATGCCTCAAATTACAATAAATTCTGATGCCCCTAAACCTTAAGTTATTTCTCTCAAGACACAAAGTGAGTATGTTATAAAGCTAGAAATGAAACCTGAAATATTGATTATTAGTTTGGTACTCAAGTCTACATCCAGCATATCAACTGCTTTTTCTTCACCTCAGTTAGCCAAATTGTCTCTTAGTTAAGATCTCTTACAAATGCCTATATTTTTAATACTATGTTAAAATGAGGAAATTATTCTTGAATTTTGTTTTGTGTATGTTAGTAAAGTGATAATTATTTTCATATCTATTTCTAAGATAGATAATCTGAAGCTCTAGGAATTTTCTGGGCCAGATCATGTATCAAACTACAGTCTATGAATTTTTAGAAAACTATAGACTTTTTGTAACCTACATTTTTATACTTGCAGTAATAAAACTGGCTTCAAAGGGAGAAATAATTTATGAAAATTAATAATGAAAGAAATATAGGAATCTAGGTACATTTTATGTGCTGCAATCATGCCAGTTTCATGGACTCTACCCTCCTGGTTTGGCGTGATCCTATAAGAAAGGCGTCAAAAGCTTGGCCGAGTGCAGGGCGCATGAGTTGTAACCACAATAGCAGTTAAACAGAGAAAAGAGGTATTATCCAAGGATACTACAATATAGTATCTCTCCACTTGAATTAATCATTTTCAGAAAATAAGACCAAAAGTACGGTTAAGAAGCAACAAGGGCAAAAGAGAGATTTACTGCTGATAGAAATGGACTAGTAATTCTTTGTTCATCCCCATAAAAATCACACAGTGCAGCAAGGGGAAGAAATTACAGGAGCATTGAGAAGGCCAGTGGCGATGGTATATCACTGTGGAGAAGAAAGAACGAGAGCATGTTAGGTGAACCACAGCACCAGGGAGAGGGAAGCCGGTCCCCTGTCCTCCTCCGGGCCTCTGTTATTCATCACTGGGAACTTGTGTACACAGCATGGAAAGTGCCTTCTTGTAGGAAAAGGAAAGAATTGTGAAAGAATCACATAAAATGTTTTATATTCAATTCTTTAGGTATATGCAAAAACACGTATCTGCTGCCAGAATTGGAAAAGGAACCATGTTTGTGGTATTCGGTAAAATGTTAAATTTTTGTTGAAAACAGAGTTGACAACAAAGATATGCATATTGGGTGGAAAAGATTACTTTCGCTGTAACTCTTGAAAAATAAATATCTTTATGGATGTTTTAGCTGAAAGCCCACTGCTTTCATGTCTTTTATCCCATCCACCTCTTTGGTTATGCATGCTGGGTAAGTGTCTGCTTTGTACTGGGGAAGAATCAGCAGATAAAGCAGACCTTGTCCCTGCCAGTGGGAACTTGTATTTTCTTTTTTTTTTTTTTTTTGAGACAGAGCCTCAAGCTGTCCCCCTGGGTAGAGTGCCGTGGCATTACAGCTCACAGCAACCTCCAACTCCTGGGCTCAAGCGAGTCTCCTGCCTCCGCCTCCCAAGTAGCTGGGACCACAGGCGCCCGCCACAACGCCCCGCCATTTTTTGGTTGCAGCCGTCATTGTTGTTTGGCGGGTCCGGGCTGGGGATTCGAACCCACCACCTTAGGTGTACGTGGCTGGCGCCTTAGCCGGTTGAGCTATAGGCGCCGAGCCGGGAACTTGTATTTTCATGGCAGGAATATCAAAATGAACTACTAATAAATGAGAAGTTTTGAGAGTGATATAAGAGGTAAAATAAGATTCACAAGAGCGTGAGTTCCTAGTAGGGGCTAATCTAGGTAGAGTCTGGGAGGGTCATATGATGAGCGGACTCTAGAATGAAAAGGAGCCACCGTGGGAAGACTAGTTTTGTTTATTTTAAAAACAGGTGCATTAACAAAGGTTCAAAAATACTCTTTTGAGTAGTTTACTGAATAGGAAAATGAGACACAGAGAGAATAAATGACCAAAGGGAGCTCAGTCCATTAGTAAGCAGAGCTAAACTAAACCCAGGCCCCTCTCTCTCAGTCCAACACCAGTTTTGTTACATGACAGATACTTGGCAGGTTAAGATTTACGGTGTGTGTGGATTAGTAAAATAAATACAAAACAAAGGCGGCGTTCATTATTCTAGACTAGTGATGTACAGTTTTCAGCAGTTATGGAGATGTCTTCTGTTTTTTGTTCTAATGCAGTTACGTCTATTTGTGTATTTTGAGCTTGTGCTTTAGAATACTGATTTCTTCAACTTAAAAAACTTCCAGTAAATTTAAATAAACTATCATGCATGTTTAATAGTATGTATTTTATCAATGGAGGACAGCGATTTCAAAACAGTTTTATGTTAGCAAGGACTCAAAGTAAAATACATATTATTTTTTGTCCAGAGCCTTGTGTCCACAGTTTGAACTTCTTGTACATTTTGAGAATCATCCACAAAAGGTTTGCTTGCCAGGTACTCAGTAGCCCAGCATCCCTTTTTGCTTGCCTGGGCCGATTTAGTGCATTACCCCGGATTCTGAATTGGGAACCAGAAAACTGAAGAGCAAGGGTAGAATCATTTGCAGGGCAGGTGGTGGCCCAGAGCTAACACATTCTTATTCCAGGAGCAGCAAAGGCAGCAGAGCCAGTGCCACAGCCAAGCCTGCAGCCAGCCACAGTGTTGGCACGGAGGCAGCGTCTGCGGCTCATTCACCCACAGTTTCTCTTCGGTTGAGCTTTGGGGTGTAATCTTGCTTGCTGCCCTGGCTCTCGCCTAGCTTTTGTTTGGTTTGTCCATTTATGAATATGCTAATCAGACTGTCCAATAATTCGGTGAGCAACTTATATAATATCAATGAACACCTTCTCTGGTTAAGTAGGTCAGAAGTGATTTCTGTGTTTTAAAACATTAAAGTCATGTGTAGATACAGCTTCTCTGAAGGAAAATCATACTTTTTAAAATAGATATCACTTCTATCAGAAATCTCAGGTTGGGGATAGGCCAGAAGGAGACTGATACGTACAATTAAGAAACTCTTCCCATGTAATTCTGGCAAATTCTGCTCCTATTGAGAACCTCTGAATTAAGACACCTTTCTGCTATTTTAAATGTTACATGGATAATTACTAATTTACTGGGTCTTGAGGCAGAAACCTGGGGTGTGGTGAGATCAAGAGAACATTTGATTGAATTTTATCTTTTGTGGGCACAAGGTCCTAAACTTTATGGAAATGAACTCTGAGAACACATTGGTGGAGTCTGAGATCAGGGAGATGCCATGTGTATCAACAAAACCAATCTCAGTTACAAGCCACTGTTAAACCTCTATGAAAATATAAGCCTGAAATACTCTTTTAAAAAGAGTTCAGAAAACTACACATAGTACACATTGTATGTGAAATGAAGTGGACGAAATGAGAAAGGCTTTCTTTAAGAATTCTTTTCTACTGGCTCAGATCTGTATGATTTACAGAGTCTCATATTCAGGGGAAATGACAAAACTTTCACTAAACTAAATAAAGTAAAGTAAACAGAAACCTAGTAACTCCTCTCTCCAAAACAAAAGGAGAAAAAATAAACTACTATCTATATCCTGGACAGTGAAATGACCCAAACCTCCCAATCTGAAGTAAGGGAAATAGGAATAGTACCAAAGTGTGAAATGTCTGCATTTCTTTAACAATTTTCCACTTAGGAAAGGTGGGTGGATTTGGAGATGTAAAGTGTATTAGAGAAAAATTTATTTGGGGTAACTAATTTCAAACCAGAGCTTGAGCTAAATGTAGGAGTGTGCACTAAACTCACAAAAGCCCAGAGAAAGAAGTGTTTTGGTTATTGATTTTATTTTTCAGAATCATATAAACCATAAACTAGAATTAGCAAAGATGCACTTGCCATTTTTATAACATAGTATCAAATATAGTTTTTTACTTCCGCTATCTGCCTATTATGATTATATTAAAACTTGGCATACGATTTTACTTGGCATAGAAGCTAACAGATAATTAACGACCCAAACACTTTCATGGATCAAGATAATAGTTTGTTCTGAAAGGGTGGTTCTGTTACTTATGTTACAAAAATTACATATTCAAAAGACAGGGTAAAATTGTCATTTGTAGGGCATTACTATTTCTCATGTATTTATTTACATTTCAGGTCCTGGATGATAATAATTTAACTTTCAGTATGGTAATCTTCACTTAAGGTACCAGTCCAAAGCATAAGCACAAATGCAAATTTATTTTTTAAAAAGACATTATAACACACATCTATTAAAGAATTTAGTGAGCATATTCTCATCATGCATTACAAATACAAGCATTTCATCCTTTGCCGTAATGTAGTTCTGACTCGTAGGTCAAGGACTAGGCTTGCATTAATACTTGCTAATTTAGATTAACAGAGGTTTATCTAGTAAGCAGTGAAAGATGGATCAGAATGCCGCAAAGAACTGAACAGTTGTTATATGGAATCCCAGGTGTATTGGTTGAGTCAGGGTCCAGGGACCACCAAGGTGGCTTCTAATTCATCTCTGCCCTGCTCTGTACAGGACACTCCTGCAGGTTTGCAGACAGTGATTTTCCCTGAGTGTCAAGGTTAAGTTAATGCAGTCAGGGGACACACAGGAGGGCTAAGGAGACTGCCCTATTATCCACAGTCAGGGAATTCTCCTCTAAAGTAAGGATTCCAGCGTTTAGTTTCTTAACATTTATTTTTATTTTCTGATACTGTTCCATTTACCTCAAGGTAGGAATTCCATCAAAGAAAATTAGCCTTCATCAGTAAGTCCTAGATTTCATTGTTAAATTAAATTAAATTTAGTGATTCTACAAAGAATTATATTTAAAGAAACAAAGTATTATATAATACAACTGACAAGAAGTAAAAAATAGAATGTAGGACTTTAACTTAAACCTTTCAAAAACTTGAAAGTAGATGCAATTCAAAACACTCTGCCATGGTGGTTCTTTTGTGCTTCTTCTCCATCCCGTCAAAGTCTCTTGCACTCCTCCTTACCTGGAAATCTTTCATTTTCCAAGTCTCCCTCGGATCATCCATACACCCAGCTTTGGAAGACTGCTGTCATCTCTTTCCCGCCCTTCCCTTCTTTATCTCTTAACTTTTGCTCTTGCTGCCTTCCTCATCCCACCTCCACGATTCATTCTTTCTCTGCCAGTTCTTTTAGTTTTTTGTTATATTTTAAAATTTTTAATGATTAAAAATTTTTCAGAATATTAAGGGGTATGCATGCTTTGTTTGCATCCTTTATCTGTGTACACATTTAGTTTTATAGTAACAAACCAACTTGTCCACTATTTTTTTTTTAATTTTTTTTATTGAATGGTAGCTATGTACATTAATGCACTTCTGGGGTACAGTGTGGGGTTCTCACACACAATCCAAAATACTTCCATCAAACTGGTCAACACAGCCTTCATGTCATTTTCTCAGTTATTGCTTTAAAACGTTCACGTTCTACTCTTAGAAAGATTCATTTGTACCCCTGTAAGATAAGCCTCAGAAGTGATCCCTCCAATCCCCCTCCCTCCACCCATTTCCCCCTCTCCTCTCCCTCCCACTCCCCATATTCTTAGGCTATTTGGTTATAGCTTTCATATAAAAGGTATAAATTAGTTTCATAATAGGAGTGTGTACATTGGATACTTTTTCCTCCATTCTTGTGATACTTTGCTCAGAAGAACATTCTCCAGCTCCATCCATGTGAACATGAAGGATGTAAAG
>NW_003852412.1:25098121-25318766 GCF_000181295.1 Otolemur garnettii
GGAATAGATACAGTTTTATACAGTTTTACAGTTTTATGCCTGGCTGGAGGGTGCTGTGGCACACCAGCAGGGGTAGGAGGTCCAGTTTTTAGGGGGTCTATCCTGTGGGATAGAGTGGGAGGATGTTTGAACTCTGCTCGCTTGTTTGCATGGAGTAAACTGCGAGCCCTTGTTGTGGGGGAGGGGGTTCCTGTCTGCTTGGTGGTGGATTTTGTACCTTTTGGTTGTATTTTGGGGGTCGTAGCTTGCCTCAGGAAGGTTGAAGTGCGCTCTTCAATCTTCTCCCTTAGCTCTGCTCCAAACCATCAGGTAATTTGCTAAACTTCTGTCCTTTCAGTCTCATTCTGGACGGGAGCTTCTGCAAAAAGCTGGCTGCAGTCCTCCATCTTGGCTCCACCCCCCCCCTCGTGACTTTTCAATATTTGAAATGTGTCTAGTTCAAACTAAGATATGCTATAAATATACATTTTCAGCAGATATTAAATATTTATCATAAAATATAAAATATTCGATTATTTTTAATAACTTTATATTGAAATAAAAACATTTTGGATACATGATGTTAAATAAGAAATATTACTAAAATTAATTTCACTTTATTTTTACCTTTTTTATTTTTTTATTTCTACCTTTTTGATGTAGGCATTACAAATTAAAAATTACATTTGTGGTTTGCATAATACTTTTATTGTACAGCAAGTGTACATTGGTATGTTCTCTGAGTTTTTGTATATCTGAAATCACCATTATTTTGCCTTCTTTCTATTATTATGAAATATAATAATATTATAATAATATTATATTATTATTATAATATAAATTAAATAGGGTTAAATATAGCTGTATATCTTTATAGGCTACATGTGATGTTGTCATACAGGCATATACAATGTGAATTATTCAAATAAGGGTGGGTAATTTGCATGTCCATCACCTCAGGCATTTAACATTTCTTTGTGTTTGGAATATTCTAATTCCATTCTTTTTAATTTTTTTTTATTAAATCATAAACACATAGATCATGTATACATTAATGCATTTATGGGGTACAATGTGCTGATTTCATATAGAATTAGGAATGCTTACATCACACTGGTTAAAATATACCTCATCTCATTTACTTAATTATTGTGCTAAGACATTTATACTCTATACTAATAGATCCGACATGTACCCTTGCATTATGCACCATAGGTGTGATCCCACCATTCACTCTCCCTCGATCTGACCTCCCCCCCCCTTCCATACCCTCTTCCTCCCTCCTTCATCTTTGGCCGTAGTTGTGATCTATTCTTCATATGAAAGTGTGAGCGATTTTAAATTGGTTTCATATTAGTACTGAGTACATTGGATATTTTTTATTCCATTCTTGAGATACTTTACTAAGTAGGATATGTTCCAGCTCCATCCATGTAAATGTAAAAGAGGTAACGTTTCCATCTTTTTAAGGCTGCATGATATTCCATGGTATACATATACCACAATTTATTTATCCATTCATGGATCAATGGACACTTGGGCTTCTTCCATGACTTGGCTATTATGAATTGAGCTGCAATGAACAATCTGGTGGAAATATCTTTGTTATAAAGTGATTTTTGGTCTTTTGGATATACTCCTAGTAGAGAAATTGCAGGATCGGACAGCAGGTCTACTTTTAGATCCCTGAGTATTCTCCATACTTCTTTTCCAAAAGGGACATACTAGCTTGCATTCCCACCAGCAGCGCAGAAGTGTTCCCTTTTCTCCACATCCACACCAACATCTATAGTTTTGGGATTTTGTTATGTGAGTCACTCTTACTGGAGTTAGATGATATCTCAACGTGGTTTTGATTTGCATTTCTCTGATAATTAAAGATGATGAGCATTTTTTCATGTGTCTGTAGGCCATGTACCTATCATCTTCAGAGAATCTAGAAACTCCAAGGACTCAATCACAAAATCCTTAGAAGTGATCAAGGAATACAGTAGCATCTCAGGATACAAAATCAATACTCACAAATCAGTAGCTTTTATATATAACAATAATAGTCAAGCTGAAAAAATAGTCAAGGACTCTATTCCCTTTATAGTTGTGCCAAAGAAGATAAAATATTTGGGAATTTACCTAACAAAAGATGTGAAAGATCTCTATAAAGAGAATTATGAACCTCTGAGAAAAGAAATAGCTGAAGATGTTAACAAATGGAAAAACATACCATGTTCATTCCATTCTTCTAGTTATTTTAAAGTAGGGCCTAACTTAGTGTTGATTATAGTCCCTTTGCTGTGTTGTCAAGTATTTTTCATTCTCTCTATCTAACTATATTTTTGCACCCATTCATCATCCCCCCTACATTCCCCCACCTTACTACTCTTCCCAGCCTTTGGTAACCATCATTCTTCTCTCAATATCCATGAGATCAAATATTTTTAATATTTACCTTCCCTATATCAGCGAGAACACATGAGATTTGTCTTTCTGTGTTTGATTAATTTTATTTAACATAAAGTTGTCCAGTTCCATCCATGTGGTTACAAATGTCCAGCTTTCATTCTTTTGTGTGGCTGTATAATATTCCATTGTGTATGTACTACAATTCTTTATCCATTCATCTTTTGATGGACACTTAGGTAGATTTCAAACCCTGGCTATTGCACATAATGCCGCAATAAACATGGGGGTGTAGATTATGAAATTGAATTCCCCTCCTTTGGATATATTCCCAGCAGTAGGGTTGCTGGTTTATGTGGTAGTTCTGTTTTCAGTTTTTTGAGGAACTTTCATACTGTTCTCCACAGCGTTTGCACTAATTTATATTCCCCCTTTCTCCACATCCTCACCAGCATTCATGATGGCTTGTCTTTTTGATAAAAGCCATTTTAACTGGGATTAGGTGCTATGTCATTGTAGCCTTGGTTTACATTTCTCTGATAAATAATGATATTGAGCATTTTTCATATATCTATTGGTCATTTGTATGCTCCTTTGAGAAATATCCATTTAGATCTTTTGCTTTTAATAAATTATTTGTTTTTTTCCCATTGAGTTATTGGAGCTTCTTATATATTATTCTATTATTCCTCTCTCAGATGAGTAGTTTGAAAATATTTTATTCCATTCTGTGAGTTGTCTCTTCTCTTTGTTGATTGTTTACTCTGACAAGTGTTTACTTAGCTGTACAGAAACTTTTTAACTTGAGGGGATGCCATTTGTCCAGTTTTGCTTTGGTTGCTTGTACTCAAAAAATACTAGCCTAGGTAAATGTTTTGAAGCTTGTCCTCAATACCTACATTTAGTGGTTTCATATTTTCAGATCTTAATTCATTTTTATTTGATTTTTTACCTGGCAAGGGAAAAGGATCTAATTTCATTATTCTGCATCCAATTTTCCCTAGCACCACTTATTGAGAGACTGCCATTTTCCCACCCTATGTTCTTGGGAGCTTTGTCAAAGATAAGTTCACTTTAGGTATGTGGATTCATGTCTGGATTCTTTATTCTGTTCCACTGGTCTATGTGTCTGTTCTTATCCCACCATCATGCTGCCTTGGTTACTATACCTCTGTAGTATAATTCAAATTCAGGTAATGTGATTCTTCTAGATGTTTGGTGTCCCCCCCCCCCGCCACCCCCGGGACATAATTGGTATTTTGTTGGGGAATGCACTGAATCTGTAGATTGCTTTGGATAACATGGACATATTAACAATAATGATTCATGAGCATAAAATATCTTTCTTTGGTTAAGTTTATTCTTAGGTATTTTATTTTATTTGTAGCTATTGTAGATGGATTTACTTTCTTGATATCTTTTTCATATTGTTTACCATTGGGGTATAGAAATGCTACTGATTTTCTACATTGATTTTGTATCTGCAACTTTACTGAATTTATAAGTTCTAATAGTTTTCTTCTGAAGTCTTTATATTTATCTAGATATAAGATTATAGCATCTGCAAAGAAGGATGATGTGATTTTTTTTCTTTTCGATTTGGATAGCCTTTCTTTCTTTCATCTGTTTACTCTAGCTAGAACTTCCAGTACTATGTTGAATAACAGTGGTGAAAGTTGATATACTTATCTTGTTTCAAAACTTTTCATCTCTGATTTTATTGATTTGAATGTTCTCTCTATTCTTTTTAGTTAGCCTGGCTAACAGTATGTCAATTTTGTTTATTTTTTTCTTAAATTTTTTTTTTGTTTCATTGATATTTTGTATTCTTTAGTTTTAATTGCATTTATTTCTGCACCCCTTTTATTATTTCTTTTCTTCTACTAATCTTAAGTTTGACTTGCTCTTATTTTTCTGGTGATTTGTGTATCCTTAGGTTGTTTATTTGAAGCTTTCATTTTTAAAAACTTATTGCGATAAACTTTCTTCTCATTCATGCTTTTGTTGTATTCCATAGCTTTTGGCAAATTGTGTTTCATTTTTATTTGTTTCAAGAAACTTTTTAAAAGTTTTCATCTTAATCTTTTCATTAACCCACTGGTCATTCAGCAGCATATTGCTTAATTTCCATGTCTGTGTATCTTGTTACTGATTTCTAATTTTATTCTGTTGTGATCATAGAAAATACTGACATTATGTCAATGTTTATCAAGTTTTTGAGACATGTTTTGTGGCCTAACATACGATCTATCCTTGAGAATGATCTATGAGCTGAGGAGAAGAATGTGTATTTTGCAGCTGAAGATGCAGTGCTTTATACATATCTAGTAGATCCATTGATCTGTAGTGCAAGTTAAGTTCAATGTCTTTGGTGATTTTATGTTTGTATGATCTGTCCAATGCTAAAGATGCAGTGGACTCCAGCAATTGCTGTGTTGGGGGTCTCTCTTTCTTTGGGTCTGATATTTGATTTATATTTTTGAGTGCTCTGGTGCTGGATGGGTATCTACTTAGAATTGTCATATTGTCTTGCTGAATTGACCCCTTTATCATTATATTAATATAATGGACTTTTTGTCAATTTTCATAGTTTCTCTCTTGCAATCTGTCTTATTTAGTAGAAGTATAGCTTCTCCTCCTCTTGGTTTGATTTCCATCTGTATGAAATATATTTTTCCATCTTTTTGCTTTCAGTCTATATGTGTCATGTGTCTTTTACAGATAACAAAGAGTTGGCTCTTTTAGAGTCCATCCTGCAACTCTATGTTGTTTGATTAGAGAAATTAGTCCAGTCACATTCAGTGTTATTATAGTCAGGTAAGAATTTACTACCATTATGTTGTAATTTGATTACTGGTTGTTTTGTGATCCTTTCTTCCTTCTTTCTTTCCTTCCTTCCTTCCTCCCTCCCTCCCTCCCTCCCTCCCTCCCTTCCTTCCTTCTTTCCTTCCTTCCTTCCTTCCTGCCTGCCTGCCTTCCTTCCTTCCTGTCTTCCTTTCTTTAAAAGTGATTTTCTATGGTAGTATGTTTTAATTTCTTTCTTTTCATTTTTTGTATCTCTTGTAAGGTTTTTGATCTGAGGTTCCCATGAGGCTTGTGATAACCATTTTTTAATAAATCATTTTGCATTTATGACAACTCATACTGAGTAAACTAATGGACTTACAAACTAATGGGCAAGCAAGGAGAAATTCAACAGAAATTGAGCTCTAACTCCATCACTCCTATTTTTTAACATTTTATTGTTTCCATCCATATCTTTTTCTATTTTTCCCATTTAAAAAATTCAGAATATTATAGGGCCAAAACATTTTAGTTACATGGATTGCTTTTGTGCAGATGAGTCAAAGTTCTAAGTGTGTCCATCACCAGGATACCATGCATTGTACCCATTAGGTGTGTATTTACCTGTCATCTCCTCTTCCCTCCAAAACCAAGGAACCTCCAAGTTCCTTGGTTTCTCTTGAGTTTTCCTGTCATATGTGCACATAAGTATTGATAGATTAGCTTTAATTTAATAGTGAGTACATATTCTTGTGATACTTCATCTAGAAAAAAATGGTCTCCAATTCCATCCAGATTGTTACAAAAAGTATTAGTACACCTTTTCTTTAATTGCTAGGTAGTAATTCATGGTATTCATACACCACATTTTATTAGTTTACTCATGTGTCAGTAGGCAGTTAAGTTGGTTCCACATCTTTGTGAATTTAGTGTCATAAGCAATTGAGTGTATGTGTCTCTTCAATAAATAGGCTTTTTTCCCTTTGGGTAAATACTTAATAGTGGGATGACTGGATCATATGTTTGGTCTGCTTTTTAGCTCTTCGAGGTATCTCCTTATTATTTTACAGAGGCTGTACAAGTTTGCAGTCCCACAAACAGTGTATAAGTGTTAATTTCTCTTCGAATGCCTTCTAGTACCTGTTGCTTTGGGACATTTTCATAAATGTCATTCTGTCTAGAGTTAGGTGATACCTCAGTGTAGTTTTGATTTGCATTTCACAGATGATTAGACATATTGAACATCTTTTATATGTTTATTTGCCATTAATCTATTAATCTATCTTCTTTTGTAAAGCTCCTATTTATGTCTTTTGCTCATGGCTTATGGGGTTGTTCATTTCTTGCTGATTTGTTTGTGTTCTTTACATATTCTTGTTATAGTCCTTTATCAGATGTATAGTATGCAAATATTTTCTCCCATTCTGTAGACTGTCTGCTCACTCTGTTGATTGTTTTCTTGGATGTACAGAAGCTTTTTAATTTAATAAAATCCCATTAGTTAATTTTTGTTATTGCTGCAATTGCCTTTGGGGACTTCTTCATATATTCTTTGCTAATCCAGTAGCTAAAGGAGTTTTTCCAAAATTTTCTTCTAGGATTCTTATAGTTTTCCACTGTGGGTTTAAGTTTTATATCCATTCTGAGTTAATTTTTTTAAGTCGTGAGAGGTGTGGATCCTGTGTCAATCTTCTACATGTGATTATCCAATTTTCCCAGAACCATTTATTAATAAAAATTATTTTTCCCAGTGTATGTTTTTGTCTGCTTTGTCAAAGATCAGATGGCAATATAAGGATGCTTTTATATCTGGGTTTTCTGATCTACTCCTTAGGTCTATGTCTATGTTATTGTGCCAGTACCATGTTGTTTTGGTTACTATAGCCTTTTAGTACAGCTTGAAGTCTGGTAAGCTGATGTCTCCCGATTCATTCTTGTTGATTAGGGTTGCTTTGGCTGTTTGGGGTCTTTTCTGATTCCACAGAAAGCATAGAACTATTTTTTCTAGATCTTCAAAAAATAGTGCTGGAATGTTAATGGGGATCCCATTAAATCTGTTGATCACTTTGGGTAGTATAAATATTTTGACAATGTTATTCTGCTAATCCATGAGCATGATATGTTTTTCTGACTCTTTATGGCCTCTGCTATTTCCTTTCTCAGTGTTTTGTAGTTCTCCATCTAGTTTTCCCTCCTTAGTTGAACACGTTCCTAGGTATTTTATTTTATTTGTTGTTACTGTAAAAGATATTGAGTTTTTGATTTTATTCTAAGCTACTATTTTAGTGTATATTAATCCTCTTGATTTGTGTATGTTTATTTTGGGACATGAGACTTTGATGAATTTATTTATCAATTCCAGGAGTCTCTTGGAAGAATCTTTGGGGCTTGCTAGATATAAGATCATATTGTCAGCAAAGAGCAATAGTTTGACCTCCTTGCTCTCCCTACCATTGATTTCCTTCTCTTGTGTGATTGTTCTGGCAAGGAACTCTCGCCCTATTTTGAATAGAAGTAGTGACAGTTGTCAGCCTTGTCTGGTTTCAGTTGGAAGGGGTAGTACTTTCAGTTTTTCCCTATTCAGTATGGTATCAGCTATGGGTTTGTCATATATGCCTTTTATCACTTTGAGGTTAGTTCCATCTATGCCTGTTTCATTAAGAGTTCTTATCATAAAAAGGTGCTGAATTTTGTAAAATGTTTTTTCTGTGGCTATTGTGAGTATCATATCATCTTTGTTTTTACTTTCTTTTTATGTGTTGAATTACATTTATAGATATGTGTATGTTGAACTATTCTTGCATTTCTACTACTTTATTGTGGTGGATTATATTTTGATGTGTAGCTATATTTGGTCTGTTAGAATCTTATTGAGAACTTTTGCATCTATAATCATAAGTGATATTGGTGTGCAGTTTTCTTTTCTTGTTGTAGCTTTTTCCTGGCTTTGGTATCAAAGTGATATTGTTTTCATAAAATATGTTGGGGAGGATATCTTCCTTCTTGAACAATTTCTACAGTGTAGGTAACAATTCTTTTTATAGTTATGGTAAAATGTATATGTGAAAATCTCTGGTCTGGGATTTTTTTTTTTAGAGGCAGAATCTCACTCTGAAGCCCTGGGTAGAGTGCCATGGTTTCATGTTTCGCAGCAATCTCAAAGTCCTGGGCTTAAGCCATCCTCTTGCTTCAGCCTCCTGAGTATCTGAGATTACAGGCACTCCCCATAACACCTGGCTAATTTTTCTATTTTTAGTAGAGATTGGGTCTTGCTCTTGCTCAGGCTGGTCTCAAACTCCTGATCTCAGGTGATCCACCCATCTCAGCCTCCCAGAGTGCTAGGATTACAGGAGTGAGCCACTGTGTGTGCCCATCCTGGTCTGTGAATTTTGTTTTTGTTGGAAGATTTTTTTATTGCTGCTTCAATTTCAGTACTTGATATTTGCATGTTCAGGAATTCTATTTCTTTGTAATTGAGCCTAGGGAAGCTCTGTGTTTCTAAAAATTTGTTCACTTCCTCCATAGTTTCAAGTTTATGTGCACAAAGGTTTTTATGGTATTTGGAAGAAATTTTGTATTGTATAGTCTTAGGTGTGATTTTTCCTTTTTCATACTGATTGAGATTATTAGATATCTTTCTTTTATGCTTCTGGTTAATCTAGCAAGAGGCCTTTCAATTTTACCTTTTCAAAGAATAAACTTTTTGTTTCATTAACCTTCTATATAATTTTTTGTTATTAATTTCATTTAGTTCTGCTCTAATCTTAGTTATTTCTTTTCTTCTCCTGGGTGTGGGATTGGTTTGCTCTTCTTTTTCCAGTTTCTTAAGATAATTCAATAGATGATTTGTGATGTTTCTGTATTTTGTGTGTAGGCAGTTAAGAACATGAACACTCTTAGGACTGCCTTAGCTGTATCTCACAATGTTTTTTTTTTTTTTTACTTGTGTCCTCTTTATTATTTAGTTCAAAGAATTTTTTTTATTTCGTCCTAATTTCCTCCTTGACCCAAATGCCATTCACCAGTAGGTTGTTCAGTTTCCATGACTTTGTGTAGAGATGAGTATTTCTGTTGGAATTCATTTCTAATTTTTTTCTCCATGAAGGTCTCAGAAGATACATGGTATAATTTCTATGTTTTTTAATTTGTTGAGACATGATCAATCTTAAAGAATGTTTCATGAGCTGATGAGAAGAAAGTATATTTAGTGGCTTTGGTGTACAATGTTCTATCAAGGTCTATTAGCTCAATGTTCTAGAGTTTTTGTTTTGAGACAGAGTCGCAAGCTATCACCTTGGGTAGAGTGCCATGGCATTACAGCTCACAGCAACCTTAAAATCTTAGGCTTAAGTGATTCTCTTGCCTCAATCTCCCAAGTAGCTGGGATTACAGGCACCCGCCACAATGCCCAGCTATTTGTTGTTGTTGTTGTTGTTTCAGCTGGCCCAGGTTGGGTTCGAACCTGCTAGCATTAGTGTGTGTGGCCGGCACCCTACCCACAGAACTATGGGCCCACCCTAAGTCTGTTACTTCTTTCTTTGTTTTCTGTTTGGAGGATCTATTCCATTCTGTCTAATGGGTATCAAGTAGTACCTGACTATTGTAGTGCTGCTGTTTATCGTTTTGTTTAGATCAAGTAGTACTTGCTTTATGAGCCTGGGCACACTTTTGTTATGTGCATAAATATTTTGAATTGTTATTTCTTTTTGTTGAATTGTTCCCCTTACCATTATATCATAACCGTCTTTGTCTTTCTTTACTTTTGAAGTCTATGTTATCTGTTATGAGAACAGCTACACTAGCTTTCTTTTTGGTTACTGTTTCATGGACTATAGTATTCCATCTCTTCATCTTCAGTCTGAATAAATCTCTGGTGATTAGATGTGATTAGATGTCAACAGATACTTGGTTTGTATTTTTTTTTTTTTATTCAGCCAGATTCTGTCTTTTAGTGGGGGGAGTTCAAGCCATTCACATGTACTAAGAGAATTGATGAGTGGTGTGGATTTTTGTTTTTAGAATAAATCTCGGGTGATTCTCTGTGATTAGATGTCAACAGATACTTGGTTTGTATTTTTTTTTTTTTTATTCAGCCAGATTCTGTCTTTTGGTGGGGGGAGTTCAAGCCATTCACATGTACTAAGAGAATTGATGAGTGGTGTGGATTTTTGTTTTTCCTGTTGAAAAACAAAACTTAATTTTTCTGTTTTACTTCTTGAATAATTTGGTGACTGGTCTTTGACATTACCTTTGGGTAAATTTATATTAGTGGGTAGCTATTGTGCTCATTCATGTATAGTACTCCTTGCAGGGCAAGTCTGGACTTGGTAAATTCTCTGAGACATGTGGTTCATGTCAATTCCCACCCAATATGTGGTTGTCTGGGAAGGACTTAAGTTTCCAAATGTGAAACTTAGTTTTGCAACATACAAAATGCTATATTGGCAGTTGTTCTATTTAAAAAAAGTGAAGACTGAGGCCCACTCACTTCTGGCTTGTAAAGTTTGTGCTGAGAAGTCTGCTGTTTTCCTGATGGATCTTACTTTGTAGGTTAGTGATTGCTTATATCTACTGCTTATTGAAATTTGTCTTTCATTTTGACTTTTCCAGGTTGAATATAGGAAAATTACCTGTTTGCTATACATTTTCCCAGTGTTTAATGACCATCCTGTATTTGGATGTCTGGATCTCTCCCAATACGGGGGTAGTTTTCCAAAATAATTCTCTCAAATAAATTTTCCATTATTTCAGCATTTTCTTCTTCTCCCCTAGGAATATCTATACTATAATTCATATGTTTATTTACTTCATGTAGTCCCATATGTCTCTGATTGCTCTGCCTTTGTTGTTCTCTTTTCTGCCTCTTTAAATGTTTGAGTCAGGGGGCTGAGGTTGGCTTCAGTAGCCCTGGGACTGTGGCCCTCTCCCCACTCCACTCAGAGTCTGCTGAAGTGGTCACCTAAAGCCCTTTAGGTGAGAGCATACTGTGCCCCAGCATATAAGCCTCCAAGCTCAGATTGCGGTGTAGCCAGAGGCAAAGCCTTTGAATAGGGTTTCAGACCCAGAGGTGGGACAATTCAGATGGTGGGCCAATTTGACCTACAGGCTGGAGTCAGAGCCAAGCAAAGAGAAAGCATCTGGAGCCTGGAGTGTGGGTTCAGGGCTGAACGAACAGTATATTGCTCCTCAGGATCAGAGTTTCTGTGGATGTCAGGTCAGGCATTCAGAGCTTGAAGCTTTCCATGCCCCACTGAAATGGTTGCCTAAAACCTTTCAGCTTGGAGCATGCTACACTCTGGTGAATTACTATGCCCAGATCTATTGTGCACTAAGGGGGAAGCACTAGGCTTCAAGTTCCAGAGTATAGCTCAAGGAAGCCACAAGTCAGTGTACTCCCATATCAGCACCATGTAGATCTGGCACAGTGCAGCTAGGAGTTCAGGATAGCTTTAATTTTTGCCTGATTCCTACCATGCTAGCTATCTAGTGAAATGGCTCTGCACAGACTCATGATGGGAGCCATTTTGCAGTTCAGTCTGTACTGTGCCAGCAGGGCAAGCATGACACTCCAGCACACTATTCTACTATTAACCATGTCATCTCTGACCTGTTACCTGTTTTTCCCATACTAAGAGTCTCTTGCAGTCCATATGTAGGCACCTGCCTGCACCTTTCACTCCTTTTCTTGGGAGCATCACATTGGCAGGCAGCCTCTAGTCCACCATTTTTTTCTCCTACTGCATCCATATCTTTTTCAACTATCTATTTTTCAAAAAGTTGTGGTAGTTATTTTTGGTAGGTTTTCCTTGTAGGGTTTTACTCAAGATAAAAGTGATTTCTGCACTAAAGTCAAAGCTCTAGAGTATTCTGTATTTGTGTACTGACTGTTACCAGTTTGTTGTATACTTTCAGATGATTTTAAAAAATTTTTCATTAACATCTTTATCTTTCAGATTGAAGAATCCAATTTGGCATTTCTTGTAGATTAGATCTAGTATTGAAATTCCTCAGCTTTTGTTCATTTGGGACAGTGTATTTCTTCATATTTGAAGGGCTTTCTTTTCAGGATATAATATTCTAGGCTTTGAATATATCGTGTCCTTCTCTCCTACTTTGTAAGGTTTCCACGGAGAAGTCTGCTGCCAGATGTATTGGATTTCCTTTATATGTACTTTTTCTCTCCTTTTTTCTGGCTTCCCTTAAGACCATTTCTTTATCAGTGACCTTTAGAAGCTTGATTGTTAAATGTCTTGAAGTCTTGCTTTGGTTAAATTTGCTTGATGATCTTTTTCTTGAATTTTGGTATCTTTCTCTAGATTCAGGAAGTTTTCCACTATTATTTCAATAAATATTCTACTCAAATTTCTTTCTCCATGTCCTCTTTAAGGCCAGTGACTCTTAGATTTGCTCTTGTGAAGATATTTTCTAGATCTTATAAGCATGCTTCCTTCCTTTTCATTCTTTTCTTCTTTTTTCCTCTTCTGATTATGTATTTTCAAATAGCCTACCTTCAAGCTCACTAATTCTTTTTTTCTGTTTGGTTAATTCTGCTATTGAAAGACTCTGATACCTTTCTCAGTTATTTAGCTCCAGAATTTCTGGTTTATTTTATAATTTTTAAAAATCTCTTTGCTAAATTTCCCTGATAGGATTCAAAATTCCTTCTCTGTGTTGTCTTGCAATTAATTGAACTTCTTTAGAACAGTTATTTTGAATTTTTATCTGAAAGTTTTTCTATCTCCATGGCTTCAGAATTGGTCACTGGTACCTTATTTAGTTTGTTTTATGAGGTCATATCTTTTTGACTTGATGTTCATAAACACTTGTTTATGTCTGGGCATTGAATAATTAGGGATTTATTTTAATCATTACAGTCTGAGCTGGTTTTAATCCATCCTTCTTGAGAAGGCTTTCCAAATATTCAAAGGAAACTGAGTGTTGTTATGTCAGTGTTTGGTCACTGCACATATATCAGCACTGGGCGTGCCCCCTACCCAGACCAGATCTCACAGTAGTGCCACTTGCAGACTCCTAGTGGTACTATTGTGAGGTATTTGGATTAGATACAGTAGAGTTCTTCCTGGATTGCCAGGCAATGACTCTCATTCTCTTCCCTCACTCTCTGGGTTGGGCTGCTGCAATTGGGAGAACAGTAATGTGGGCATTACCCCATGGTTTTCTGTGCCAGGTCACACTTGAAGCTAGTCCAAACCTGTGGTGACTGTTGCTACTTCTGATCTTTATTTAAAGCTTGAGGTCTCTTTAGTCACCAGGTGGTGAATCCTGCCAGGATTATATCTTACCCTTGAGGGAATCATGTTTCCTTTTGACCTAAGATGGATCTAGAATGCATCCAGGCTTGGACTCAGGGGCTTCAGAATTCTGCTTGGTACTTTATTTTGATGTGGCTAAGCTGGTACCCATGTTGGAAAACAAAGTCCTTTGAACTTTTCTCTTTTCCTCAAATGAAAGAAAACTCCCTGAGCCACACTCTTTGTAGTTAGGGAGAGGGAATGACAGAGCCACTGGCTTGGCCAGTACCACTAGTGTCTCACTGGTCATGTACTCTCCAAGTCCACTGGCTTTGAGCCAGAACAGTGAAAGAAACTGCCAGAGGACTATAGCTTTTGTGGCCTTGAAAGCTTTATAATTTAGTAAAGGCCCAAGGGTGCTTTTTGCCAGTAGAGTGCTTTTTGGGGCAGAGGATTTCTGTCTGGCCAGTCTTGTCTACATGTTCTTTCTGTGGGTACCTGTAGAATTCTGCTCTTCTGTATTCTCCTGTGCCAGGGAAGTCCTTAGGTTCTATGTAAAGTCTTAAAATTATTTTACTCTCCCTCCCAGAGGAGCACATATTCTCTTTCTACTTGGCATGCTGGCGTAGCACTTCTGGGTCATGAGGGAGGGGTGGTGTAGACAATGCAAGATTTTCTTTACTGCCTTCTTCAGTGCTTCTTTCCTTGATATAATACTAAAACAAGGTGATATGATCACTCATCTGATTTTTGGTTCTTCTGAAGTTGTTTGCTTACGTGGATGTTTGTTGAATTTGAGTTCATGTGCAGGGATGATTGCTGGACATTTTCATTCGGCCATCTTACTCCATCCACCTTGCCTTCATTCTTGAATGAAGAAATGTTAAAAACATCCTTCAGGCAAAAGAAAATGATACCAGATGGAAATATAAATCTAAATAAAGATGAAAAGGATTAGAAATTTTGACTATATAGGTAAACATGATTGATTTCTTATTTAAAAATTACTTTATAAGATAATTGACAGTTTAACATATCATAATAGTGATGTATTGTGGAGTTGTAACATAGACAGAAACAAATACATGAGAATAACAGCAAATCCAAGAATGAAGTAATGGAGTATGCTGTTTTAAGATTTATGTACTGTATGTTAAATGGTACACTAGCACTGAAAGTAGATTGTGATAGTTAAGGATATATTTTATCAACTCTAAATGAACCTATAAAAAGTGGCATAGTGAATAAATCAGCAAAAAACAAAGTGGAATCATACAACCTATAAAATTAATCCAAAGGGGGCAGACAGAAGAGAGAATGGTATAAGGAAAAGATGATAACCACAGCACACAAATAACAATTTGGTAGATTTAAATAAAAAAAAAAATGCCAAAAATACACCAAATGCAAATGGTATAATTGCCTCAATTACACTTTTTTTCAGATTATCTTTCAGATCTTTTTTTCAGTTGAAAAAAGAATAAGATCCAACTATGTACTGTGTATAAATGTGTCAAAACACAGTCAGGTTAAATGTAAAAACACAAAATAAAGCCATAACATTTTAACACAAATCAAAAGAAAACTGTAGGTTTGGCGCCTATAGCACAGTTGTTACGGTGCCAGTCACATACACCAAGGCTGGTGGGTTCAATCCTGGTCTGGGCCAGTTAAACAACAAGGATAACTGCAACAACAACAAAAAAAATGGCTGGGTGTTGTAACAGGCACCTGTAGTCTCAGCTACTGGGGAGGCTGAGGCAAAAGAATCACCTAAGCCTAAGAGTTTGAGGTTGCTGTGAATTGTGATGCCATGGCACTCTACCCAGGGCAACAGCTTGATACTCTGTCTCAAAGAAAAAAAAAAGAGAGAAAAAGAAAACTATAGTGAATTGAAGACAGATACTTACACAAATACTTATATGTAAATATTTACAGCAGTACTATTTATAGATTTGTTTCCCCTAAAATGTCAATTAAACATATATCAGCAGACCTCTGATCTTAACAGATACAGAAAAACATTTGACCAAATTCAATACCAATTCATGATTAAAAGCTTCTGCAAACTAGGAGTAGAAGAGAGCATCATTATCTTGATAAGGGACGTCTACACAAAAAGCTTCAGCTAACATTTTACTTTCCTGTGAGAGATAATATTTCCACCTAAGATTAGGCAGAGATATTTTTCTCATTATTCCTATTTGAAATACTATGGGAAGTCCTAGGAAGTTCAATAAAGTTAAAAAACATTAAAAACATTAAAATTGGAAAGAAGAAATAAAGCTATCTCTGTTCACAGACAACATATTGCCTACATAGAAAACCTCTGAGGCTAAAGAAAAGTTACTGAAACTAAAAAGTGAGTTTATTAATATTGCAGCTTGCCATGTCAATATACAAAAATTAGTTATAATTTTATATCTTAGCAATAAACAATTGGAACATATTACTTATAATTGCACCAAAAACATATATACTTACATGTAAATCTAATAAAATATGCAAGATTGTATGCTTAAAATTACAAAACACAGATCAATCAAATAAAAGAAGACACAACTAAATGAAGAGAGATGTATTTATGAAATGGAGAATTCAATATGTTTAGATAACATTTCTCTTCAAAATAATCAATGAATTCAAAGCACCCCAAAGTCTAAGTATGATTTTGTAGACATTGTCAAGTTAATTAAAAAATTTATTTTGAACACCAGAAGAACAAAAGGAAAAAGAACAGAGCATAGAATTTATACTAATTTATTTTTTTCTCTTTTTTTACTAATTTATTTTAAGACCTGCTATGAAACTAAAATAATAATCTAGTCAATGCAATATTGATGAATTGATAAACAAACCAATGGAATATTGGAATGGAGCCTTGAAAATAGACCCAGGCAAATATAGTTAGTCAGTTTTTGACAAAGATTTAAAGGCAATTTAAGGGAGAAAAATTGTCTTTTCAACAGATGATACTACAAAAATTAGATCTTTATTTGCAAAACCACACCAAACCAAAACAAAAACTGTGACACATACCAAAAATTAACTATTTAATTTATTTAATATATATATATATAAATATATATATATATATATATGTATGTATAGACACAGAATTTTACTGTCACTCTTGGCAGAGTGTTAGGGTGTCAGGGCTCACAGCAACCTTAAACTCTTGGGCTCAAGTGATCCTCTTGTCTCAGCCTCCTGAGTAGCTGGGACTATAGCTGCTCACCACCACACCAAGCTACTTTTAGAGATGGAATCTTGCTCTTGCTCAGGTTGGTCATGAACTCCTGACCTCAAGCAATCCACCCATCTCAGCCTCCCAGAGTGCTAGGATTATAGGTGTGAGCCACAATGCCCAGCCATAAAATAAATTTATCCTTAAGTGTAATACATGCAACTTGAAACATTCAAGAATAAAACTTAAGGAATCTTGTGATTTGCCTTAGGTAAAAATTCCCTAGATAAGGCCAAAAAATGCATGATTCATTAAAAAAATGACAAATTGAACTATAATAAAATTAATACATGTCTTTGAAAGATGCTGTTAAGAGAATGAAAAGACAAGTGATAGACTGCCCACAAATACTGCAAATATGTACATAAGAAAATACTGGAATAAGGAGAGAATTCTAGATGTTCATATCTAGAATATATGAAAGAATTTCAAAAGTCAATAATGAGAAAAAAAGTATGTTCAAATAATTTGGATAGGCACATTATCAAAGAAGATACACAGATGGTAAATATGCACATAAAAAGCGCTGAACATCATTAGTCACTAGGGAAATTGAAATTAAAATTACATCTTGTAGTATGGGAAAAAAATTAGTAAAAATACAAACCAATGAAACTGAGCTCAAGGGTGTGGAAATCTCACACTGGTGGTGAGCATATAAGCAGCATAACCACTTTACAAAAGTGTTTCTTCAAAAGTGAACATAATATGTATGAAAATATGTATAATGATTTTATTTGTTATCCACATACATATACACAGAGACTGAATCTAACATTATTCAAAAGGATTAAAAATAAAAGAAAGGAGCTCTGCTTCCATCTGTGATGGATAAGGTGTTGGACTTAACCTTCTACTGTAGACAACTAGAAAATGAGGAAAAATGTATGAAACAACTGTTTCACATAATAATGACAATGGACTCTTTTCCCTGAGAAAAGGACAAAAAGCTGGTGACCCCGAATGTCACCCAGGTTTTCTTTTTAGTAACAGTTTAGACTATGGGCAGTGGGGAAAATCCATATAGTCTAGTGGCCTTGCTGAGTTGAGGAGCTGGAAAGTGGCATTCAGAAGACAGCTAGAAGTTTCAGCAAATAGTTCCAAAAAAGAAAGTTATGTATTAGCATGCTAAGAAGTTCTCTCTAGTCGTTTTCCCAATCCAATCCAAACCAAACCTTTGAGTTAAGGCCTCTGATAACACCAGTTGCCTAAAGAAGACATAATGTTAAACAAAACTTCATTAAAAAATTATTGATCAGGGGGTGGCACCTGTGGCTCAAAGGAGTAAGGCGCTGGCCCCATATACTGGAGGTGGCAGGTTCAAACTCAGCCCTAGTGCCCCCCCCAAAAAAAATTCTTGATCAGGGAGGGAGCAAGATGGTGGGCGAGTAATAGCCTGTTGCAACAGGGCACAGTGAGATTGGGGAGAGACAACTCCAGGCATCTCTGGATTGGGAGCTCTACCCGGAAACATCCCTTTGGGGATACAGGGAGACAGAAAGAGACTTCTGGACCCCAGTAGGAGGACAAAAGCAGTGGAGAACAGGCAAGTGGTTGCAATTGGTCAGAGGCTGCAGCAGCTGTAACTACAACAGCAGCAAGATTGCAGACAGGGAAGTCCTTCCCTGTGAGTTGTTTTGTTTTTATGGATTTGGGCACTTGGTTGAATTACCTCAGGAGAACTTGGGCAAGACAGTGGGTCACTTTGTGTTGTCTAGTGTCTGGGACTGAGCCGCTGGGCCCAAATGGAGCTATTATTATTCAGTTGTGGGCTGCACCTGCAGCCATTGTGGGAGAACTGCCCTGCAGGCCCTGCCATCAGGGTCACGGAGGGAGGCTTGGGCTGGGACACCTTAAGCGAAGTGATCTAGTGACTGTGAACAGCACCAAAGATCCAGACTCAGATGTAGGGGAAGAGCAGAGCTTTTAGTGTTTGGCAGTAGGAAGGCTGCCCTGCCCTGTAGCCTCATCCTCAAAAGCATAGAATGAAGCCAATTTTTCCACAGCAGATAAATGGACAGCCACTTCAGGAGAGATCCCAGCTACAAGTGCTTTCCTGGGAAAGCTTCTGCTTAGCCAAGGTTAATTGTTTAAAGTGTCTTTTAAGCAGGCTGAGGAGAGATTTAGGTTCTCAACCCTGTGGGGTTTGATGGCAAAGAAGTAAGCAGAGACCTTTAGTCTCCATCTCATACAGCTGTATCAGCATTGTGATTAGCATCTCATACTCCAGAAGATCACCTGTTTCCAATAATATTCAGCAAAATATATATACTTGTTTGTTTTTGGTTTTATTTTATTTTATTTTATTTTTTATTTCAACATTTTCCCCCTAGATTTTTCTTTTTTTCTTTTATTTTTTCTAATTTAAATATAATTTTCCATTGTTGCCATCTTTAGTAATAAGAACTTCATTTTTGCTAGTGTTTCTGCCCCTGTTATTTGGTTTTTCACCCAGTTTTATCCTGTAAGGTTTTGTTTGTTTGTTTTGGTTTGATTTTTTTTTTTTTTGTTTTTTGTTTTTTGTTTTTCATCTCTATTTGGTGGAGGTGGGGCACCATGTCTGCTCAGGCTGGCAAAGAGCTGCTGAGTTTAAGGAAATTACCCAATCCAGCATCTCCAGAGGTTGGGGGTTTTTAAAGTTGGGCCAAAGTACCCTACTATACACCTTTATTACTCATGTCTCCCTCTTTCTGTGCCTCTATTTTTTGTCAATATTCTCCTTTACTTATCCCCTCTTCTTTCTCTTTTTTCTTTGTAATAGTTTTTCCATTCTTGCTTTTCAATTGTCTAATCCTTTTAGTCCTGTACCAAAAAGATTCATTGAAACCATAGGCCAGAGGCATGGTAACTTAAAGAGCAAGAGAGAATGAAAGGAAAATTAGGGCAAGGAAACAGATAAAAGAAAACACTCAAGAGGAAGAATCAGCATAAAAATCCTTGCAACATGAAAAACCAGTCCAGAGCAACCCCACGAAGGGACCATGAGTTAGCTACTGCAGAGGATTCCACCTATGTTAGAAATGACAGAAGGGGAATTTAAAATACAGATGATAAAAACAATGAAGGAAATTTCTGAGAAGGTGGAAAACAACCAAAAAGCTATGAAGAAAATTGCTGAGAAAGTGGAAAATAACCAAAAGGAATTCCAGAAACAGAATTAAATAGGAGATGAACAATATGAAGAATATAGAAAGGGTATAGCAGAGGTGAAGGAACTGAAGCAGTCAGTTAGGGAACTTAAAGATGCAATAGAAAGTATCAACAACAGATTTGACCATGCAGAAGAAAGAATCTCAGAGGTAGAGGACAAAGCTCTTGAGATAACTCAGATAGTTAAACAGGCAGAAAAAAAGAGAGAGAAAGCAGTACATTCACTGACAGAATTATGGGACTTTTTGAAGCATTCAAACATATGAGTTAAAGGTATCCCAAAAGGGGAAGAAGAATGTCTTAGAGGAATGGAAGCCATATTAGAGGATATTATATATGAAAATTTCCCAAAGATCACCAAAGATACTGACATACTCCTTTTAGAGAGATATCGGACCCCAGGTTGCCTCAACTCAAATAGAGCTTCTCTAAGACACATTGTGATGAACCTGTCCAAAGTCAAGACAAAAGAAAAGATCTTAAGATCTTGCAAGCTGCCAGGAGTAAGTGCCAATTGACCTACAGGTGCAAATCCATCAGAGTGACTGCAGACATCCTTAATGAAACTTTTCAAGCCAGAAGACAATGGTCATCTACCTTTAGTCCATTTAAGCAAAACAATGTCCAACCCAGAATTCTATATCTTGCTAATCTAAGCTTTAACATTGACAGAGAAATCAACTCTTTTTCTGATATGCAAACATTGAGGAAATTTGCCACAAGACCAGCTCTACAGGAAATACTTCAACCTGTTCTACACATTGACCATCACAATGTACCAACATCAAAGTAAGAACTCAGAAATTAAGAGAAAGAACCTATCTTCCACAATGATGTAAAGGAGGAATTAAGTAATGGACTTTCACAAAATAAGATGAATAGAATGCTTCCACACTTATCAATTATCTCAATAAATGTTAATGGCTTGTTAATGGGTTGTTAATTCCCCACTGAAGAGGCATAGGTTGGTTGATTGGATTAAAAAACACAAGCCATCCATTTGATGTCTGCAGGAAACACACCTAGCCTCAAAAGACAAATTAAAAGTTAGAGTTAAGGGTTGGAAGACAATTTTTTGGGCAAACAGAATTCAGAAGAAAAGAGAGGTTGCAATCTTATTTTCAGATACAAGTGGATTTGAAGCAACTAACACTAAAAAAGACAAAGATGGACACTTCATATTGGTCAAGGGAAAACTACAACAAGAAGATGTTTCAATTCTAAATATTTATGCACCTAACTTAAATGCTCCCAGATTCTTTTTTTTTTTTCAGTTTCTGGCAAGGCCAGTTTTGAACCTGCCACCTCTGGTGTATGTGGCCAGTGCCCTACTCCTTTGAGCCACAGGCACCACCCATGTTCCCATATTCTTGAAATAGACCTTGCTTAGTCTGAGTCTTAATATCCTATAACACCATAATTACAGAAGACTTTAACCCTCCTCTTACAGAGCTGGACAGATCCTCTAAACAGAAATTAAACAAAGATATAAGAAAATTAAATGAGAACCTGGAACAACTGTGCTTCATCGATGTATATAGAACACTTCATCCCAAAGCTAAAGAATATACATTCTTCCCATCAGCCCATGGAACATTCTGCACAATTGATCATATCCTAGGACACAAAACAAACCTCAACAGAATCAAAATAATTGGAATTTTACCTTGTATCTTCTCATACCACAAGGCATTAAAGATGGAACTCAACTCCAAAATAAAAAAAATGTTCAATCTCATACAAAGGCATGGAAATTATACACCTTATGCTGAATGATGGTTGGGTGTAGGAAGAAATGAAAGAGGAAATCATTAACTTCCTTGAGCATAACAACAATGAAGACACAAGGTACTAAAACCTATAGGATACAGCAAAAGCAGTCATCAGAGGAAAATTTATCACTTTAGATGCCTACATCCGAAAAGCAGAAAGAGAGCACACCAACAAACTCACAAATCATCTTATGGAATTGGAAAGAGAACAATCTAAACCTAAACTCAGCAGAAGAAAAGAAATATCCAGAATTAGATCAGAGATTAATGAAATTGAAAAGAAAAGATTCATTCAGAAAATTAATGAAACAAGGAGTTGGTTTTTTGAAAAAATAAATAAAATAGATAAACCTTTGGCTAGACTAACTAGAAATAGAAAAGTAAAATCTCTCGTAACCTCAATCAAAAATGATAAAGGGGGAATAAAAACTGATGCCACAGAGATACAAGAGAGTATCTCTGAATATTATAAGACACTCTGCCCAGAAATTTGATAATGTGAAAGAAATGGATCAATATTTGGAATCACACCCTCTTCCTAAACTTAGCCAGGAAGAAATAGATTTCCTGAACAAGCCAATTTCAAGCACTGAGATCAAAGACACAATAAAAAATCTCCCAACAACAACAACAACAACAAAATGCCCTGGTCCGGATGGCTTCACACCAGAATTCTATCAAACCTTCAAAGAAGAGCTTATTCCCATACTGCAGAAATTATTCCAAAAATTGAAGAGGAAGCAATCTTCCCCAACATGTTCTATGAAGCAAACATCACCCTGATACCAAAACCAGGAAAAGACCCAACTAAAAAGGAGAACTTCAGAATAACTTCAATAATGAATTTAGATGCAAAAATTCTCAACAAAATCCTAGCCAATAGATTACAGCTTATCATCAAAAAAGTCATACACCATGATCAAGTAGATTTCAACCCAGGGATGCAAGGCTTGTTTAAGATATGCAAGTCCATAAACATTATTCATCGTTACCACAGAAGCAAAAACAAAGACCATATGATCCTCTCAATAGATGCAGAAAAAGAATTTGATAAAATGCAACATCCTTTTCTAATTAGAACACTGAAAAGTATAGGCATAGATGGCACATTAGTTAAATTGATGGAATCCATCTATGACAAACCCACCGCTAATATTTTACTGAATGGAGTAAAACTGAAAGCTTTTCCACTTAGAACTGGAACTAGACAAGGTTGTCCTCTATTGCCACTACTATTGCCAACATAGTGCTGGAAGTTCTAGCCAACGCAATTAGGCAAGACAAGAAAATAAAGGGCATCCAAATAGGAGCAGAGAAGGTCTAACTCTCCCTCTTTGTTGACGATATGCTCTTATACTTAGAGAACCCCAAAGACAAAACCACAAGAGTCTTGGAAGTCATCAAAAATTACAGTAATGTCTCAGGATATAAAATCAATGTCCCCAAGCCTTCGCATATGCCAATAACAGCCAAGATGAGAGGCTAGTTAAGGACACAACTCTCTTCACCATAGCTTCAAAGGAAATGAAATACCTAGGAATATACCCCCAAAAAGAGATGATTAAGGAAAATTATGAATCATTAAGAAAAGAAATAGCACAGGATATTAACAAATGGAAGAACATGCCATGCTCATGGCTGGGAAGAATCAACATTTTTAAACTGTCTATACTTCCCAAAGCAATCTACAGATTCAATGCCATACCTATTAAAATAACAACAATGTACTTTCAAAACTTGGAAACAATAATTCTTCATTTTGTATGGAACCAGAAAAAAACCTGTGTAGCTAAGGCAGTTCTTAGTAATAAAAACAAAGCCAGGGGCATCAGCATACCAGACTTTAGGCTGTACTGCAAGGCCATAGTGGTCAAAACAGCACAGTACTGGCACATAAATAGAGACAAAGACATTTGGAATTGAATAGAATACCAGGAAATAAAACTAACACCTTACATCCACCTAATCTTGAATAGACCAAAGACATACACTGGGGGAAAAAAATCTCTATTCAATAAATGGTGCTGGGAGAACTGGATATCCACATGTAAAAGACTAAAACTGGACCCACACCTTTCTCCACTCACAAAAATTGATTCAAGATGGATAAAAAACCTAAATTTAAGGCATGAAATGATAAAAATTCTCAAAGAAAGCAGAGGAAAAACACTTTACGATATAGGCTTGGGGAAAGACTTAATGAAAAAGACTTCATTCTGGCAATTGCAAGAACAACAAAAATAAATAAATGAGACTTCATTGAACTGAAAAGCTTCTGTACAGCTAAGGAGACAACAACCAAAGCAAATAGACAACCCACACAATGGGAAAGGATATTTGCATATTTTGAATCAGACAGAAGCTTGATAAGTAGGATCTACAGAGAACTCAAATTAATCCACTTGATAATTGGGATCTATGGAGAACTCAAAATAATCCACATGAAAAAAGCCAACAATCTGATGATGTATCAATGGGCAAGAGACATGAATAGAGAACCTTCTCTAAAGAAGACAGATGAATGACGAGCAAATATATGAAAAAATGCTCATTGTCCCTAATTCTTAGAGAAATGCTATTCAAAACTACCCTGAGATATCATTTAACACCAGCAAGAATGGTCCACATCATAAAATCTCAAAACTGCAGATGCTGGCATGGATGTGGAGAGAAAGGAACACTTACACTGCTGGTGGGACTGCAGACTAATACAACCTTTTTGGACGGAAGTATGGAGAACCCTTAAAGAACTCAAGCTAGACCTTTCATTTTATCCTGCAATCCCATTACTGGGCATCTACCCAGAAGGAAAAAAATCCTTTTATCATAAGGACACTTGCACTAGACTATTTATCACAGCTCAATTTACAATCGCTAAAATGTGGAAACAGCCTAAATGCCCCCCAACCCAGGAATGGATTAATAAGCTGTGGTATATGTACACCATGGAATACTATTCAGCCATTAAAAAAGATGAAGACTTTACATCCTTTGTATTAACATGGATGGAAGTAGAACACATTATTCTTAGTAAAGCATGACAAGAATGGAGAAGATGAATCCTATGTATGCAATTTTGATATGAGGACAATTAATGACCTGGTACATTATGGGGGGTAGGGGAAGGGGAAAGCAGAGAGAGGGAAGGTGTAAGGGGGGTGGGTTCTTAGTGTGTGACACTCCTTTTGGGGGCAAGACAGAATTATAAGAGGGACTTTACCTAATGAATCCTGAACAATAAAAAAAAAATTATTGATTAATAGACATAACAGATAGCTATGAAGGTGATGTGGCAAAGGCGAAGAGATAGACACACGAATCAGTAGAAGTATAAGGAGAGCAAAAACAAAAATGTTACATGGGTATGGTCGTTTGGTTAATGACAAAGATGCAGAAGCATGTTAAATGGGAGAAGATGGGTATTTTAAATAAATAGAGTTGGAACAATGGATTATCCATTTGCAAAGACATACCTAGACCTAAACTTTACTCCTTATACACATAGATCTGTATTTAAATCATAAAACTATGACATTTTTAATGTGGTTAGAGCAACAAATTTTAGAAACAGCACTAAATATGATCTATAAAAGAAAAATAGTTGAAAAATTGAAGTCCATCTACATTAAAAAATTTTGCTTGGCCAAAGACACTATGACAAGAATGAAAAAAAATACAGGTTAGGGAAAAATATTTGCAAGTCATTTCTCTGACAAATATAAAGAATTCTTAGACAAGGAAATAACTCAACTAACAATAGATAAAAATTTCAATGGACACTTCACCAAAGAGGTTACAGCATGGAAATTAAGTGCATAAATTATATTCAACATTATTATCCGTAAAAAACTTAAATTAAAACCACCGTTATATAAAACCACGCTTCTTCCTGGGAGGGTTAGTGCATATGATGTGGACCAAGGACATTTCTCTGGGGCTTTTTTGCTTCTGTCCTTTAGGTACTAGAGGCCTTGATTTCATTCCTCCTTCACCTTGGCTTCTTCAGGCCACCCATGTGGTGTGCTCAGAGAATCTCTTGACAATCACTCATGGGACACCCATGGGGATTTGACTGCCAGGCAGAGCACAGAAGTCAATGTTATCAAGGCCCCCAGCCTACAGCAGTTTCCCCTCCCCCCTTATCTGCAGTTTCAGTTACCTATGGTCAACCACAGTATGAATATATTCAATGCAAAAATACAGAAATAAACAACTCTTAAGTTAAAAAAAGTGGCTGGCTAGTAGTTTTAGAATGGCTAAAACAAAAAATCCTGATAATATCGAGTGTGGTAAAGATACAGAGCAACTGTAATTATCATATACTGCTAGCAAGGATGCAAAACGGTGCTTGTATAAGTGGTCTAGAAAATGGATTGGCAATTTCTAACAAAAATTAAACACATACCTACCCCATGATTCAGCAATGCCACTTCTACTCATAATCCTTAGAAAAATTAAAATTTATATTCACATAAAATGCTATACACAAATAAATGTTGATGTCTTATTTGTGATAGTCAACCCTCTGCTGGGAACAGTGGGAGAGCAGAGAGTAGCCAAGAACTTGCTTCAGGGAACCTGTTTCAGGGAAGTGCAGAGAAATAGGATCAAACATGAGAAAAGATCTCAATCCCCTAGCAGACTCCCAATTGTCCCATCAGAATTCTCTTACAAAACACGAAATCAAATGAAAAATCAACTTCCTTTCCCCAGTGTACATTGTTGTCTGCTTTGTTGAAGATTAGTTGCTTGTAGGTAGATGGGTTTATATTTGGGTTTTCTGTTCTGTTCTCTTGGTCTATGTCTCCACTTTTATACCAGTACCAGTTTGTTTGCTATAGCCTTGTATTACAATTTGAAGTCAGGGAATGTGATGCCTCCAGATTTGATCTTTTTTCTTAACATTTCTTTGGGTACTTAGGCTCTATTTTGGTTCCTAATGAAGCAGAAAATTATTTTTTCTAGGTCTGTGAAATATGCTATTGATATTTTGATGTGGATTGTGTTAGATTTGTAAATTTCTTTAAGCATTATAGACATTTTTGAAATGTTGATTCTACCAATCCATGAACCATGAGATTTTTTTTACATTTGTTTGTGTCACCTTTGATTTTTTCCAATAGTGTTTTGCAGTCCTCTTTGTAAAGATCTTTTATCTCCTTCCTTTCATATATTCATAGGTATTTTATTTTCTTTGAAGCTATTGTGAATGGTATTTAGTTTGGATTTTACGTTCAGCTCGACTATTATTAGTATACAAAAATGCTACTTACTGATTTTTGATATTAAGTTTGTAACTGGAGACTTTACTGAATTTAGTGGTTAATTCTAGGAGTCTTTGGTGGCGTCGTTAGGGTTTTCTAGATACAAGATCACATCATCAGTGAATGGGGATAATTTGACTTCTTCTTTCCCAAGTTGGATACTTTTTCTTTCTTTCTCTTATCTGATTGTTCTGGTTAGGACCTCCAGTACTATGTTGAATACAGGTGGTGACAGTTCTTAAGAGGAATGGTTTCAACTTTTCCCCTCTCAGTATAAGGTTGGCTATGGGTTTGTCATATATGGCTTTTATAATTTTGAAGTGTGTTTACTCTTTCTACAACTAATTCATTAAAGGTTTTTAATCATAAAAAAGCAGACAACAACATTTACTGATGCAGAGAAAAGGAACGGTTAGACACTATTGTTGGGCTGTAAACTTTTACAATGCTATGGAAAGCTGTATGGAGACTCTTCAAAGAACTAAATGTAGATCTATCTTTGATCCACTACTGGGTCTCTACTCAAAGGAAAATAAGCCATTTTCTCAGTGGGACACCTAAACTTGAATGTTTATTTCAGCATAATAGCAATATTTATTGACGTAGAATTTACCTAAATGCCCATCAATTCCTGAGTGAATAAAGGAAATGTGATATACAGGGTGTCTCAAAAGTTGTCCCTAAAGTGGCCATGCATAGGGAAACTGGAAAATAGTAGCTAGATGTACCTTTATTTGCAAAATATTCATTATAAAATTTTGCAAAGAAATGCCCAACATGGAAAGAATATTTTGTATATATAGAGGATGCCAAAAAATGTGTACACATTTAAAAAAAGGCAAATAAAAACTACCCAAATTTTAAAATTCAATATACATTAATAACAAAGAATGAATACCAGTCACATTGAGTTTCTCTTATAACTGTAGAAATCAAACATGACTTGAGTTTTATAAATTTAATACTTTTTTTTCTTTCTTAAGATGTGTATAGATTTTTTGGCACCCTCTGTATACACACACACACACACACACACACACTTACACACACACATACACAGGCACCATGGATACTACTCAGCCATAAAGAGGAATGAAGTAATGTCCTTAGCTGCAACTTGGAAGGAACTGGAGACTATTATATTAAGTGAAATACCTTAGAAATGGAAAAACAAACACCACATATACGCTTTAATAATTGATGGAAAACAGGGGCTCTGGAAACCAAAAGGAAAGGAGAGTAGAAGAGCGCGAATGGAAAAACCTTATCTATCAGGAATAATAAACTCCATTCTCGTGAGGGCACTCTAAAAATTCAAATGTAAGCCTTTACAAATATCTAGGTAACAAAAACATTTGTACTCCCTCAGTATTTTGAAATAATAAAAAATTAAAATATAGAATTCAAGATGGTCACTACAGAGCTTTAAATCCCAAGCATAAGGCCCTTTTTTAAACTGGAGCCCTATGGGGCCACATTGGTTATGTGCCTATGAATCCAGTTACGATTCCATGTCATGTCCTAAAAATGAATATGCACATGTTCCTTTAGGTCACTTTCTTCTTTTTATTGTCTAGGAAACAAACAGAATTTGAACAACCATCTTGACCCCAGAATAGAGGCTGATAGGTTAAAGATGGTGGAGTTCTCCTATTACTAGTTGATGTCCCAGTTATAGATGTTATATAAAAGAGAAATAAACTTCTACAATGTTTCATCCAGCATATATTTTGGTGGCTATTTTGTTATGGCCTATCCACTTGTTACTAACTAATGCATTTTTTCTTCCTGGCTTATGTTTACTAAACCTTAATCTTATTGCAGATATGGTAGGTGTCCTGGAGGGTTTGAGGAAAGAAAACAAGGGAGATGTCTCTCAGGCTAAAAATATTCCCAAATACTTGGGGAGAAAAAAAAAAGGATATAAGTCACAAAATTTGCAGGTTTGGGGGTGGCTTCTCACACACTAGCACAAAGAAGGGAATTGAGACGATGGAAATGAAGAAACTGATAATATTACCAGGAGTGGGAAAGAAGATATTCTGATAGTTGATGCTGACTGATGACCATGGTAGGAATACCATGTTGGAGGGAAACAAAATAAAATGGATATAATTAATTTTTCCATGCTTCAATGAGATGGGGAAGAATATAAGTTATTGTTTGAAAAAACAATGAGAGTGATTTTTTTATGTGCCTCATTTATGGCCATAAATTTATCTTCACTACATTTATAAAATCTTCCCATATTTTATTTTTAAAAATTGTAATTGAAAACAAGTGCTCAGAGAAATAGGCAAAACATTCTGTACATATTAAAACAAAACTTTGTCATATTTAGTTTTATTATCTTGCTTTTTGAGGAATTATTTAGTCCTGACACATGAAAAATTAGGGCAGAATATAATTCTTGATACAAAAGAAGAATACATAAACTATTAACATACTATTTTTAATTTTTTTCTTTTATAGTTCATTGACTGTTGAATCAAAATTTGTACATGTATTTATCCAACAAATATTTAAGGGAAATCAACTATGTTCCTGCTATATTGTAATGCAATTTTCTAATTCTTGTTTCTTTTAGGAAAAATAAGAAGGAAAACACATTTTATATTTTGTCTGAAGATACAATTATCTATAATTAATATTTCTTAAAATTCCAACATAGATTTTGGGGTACCCACTAAATTACCAGGTATTATCTGTTCATCTTTAGTAATATTTAAGAGTTTCTGGGGAAGAAATGAACTACTTCTAAAGTTAGATCTATCAGTCACCTTTGACACAGTAGATAGTGGTATATTGTTAGATTTTCAGAAACGTGAGTTGGAATTTCTGAGACAGCATTAAATTAGTTTGAAATGTAATTATCTTTGTCAGCAGACACAGCATACTATATTGGGTAGCAGTTCATCAGAAATAGTTACTGTAAAATGTGTGGTCCCTCAGGGCTCTATTTTTTTCCTTTTATTTTTATATTTATATGCTTCTCATGGCAGTGTCATTAATAGATCTGGATTTGATTATCATTATTTATGCCAGTCTTATTCAGATTTACTAACTGGTTCATGTAGAATCAAGTCATATGACTTCCCTACTCCCTTACTGCTTTATTAAGACTCAGAATTAAATGACAGAGGTAGTTTCTTTAAAAGATTGTTCAGAGGGAAGCTTTCATATTGACCTATCCAAATTACCTTATGAATTTTTTTCCACATCACACTTACTTCAGCTATATTATAAGATTTCAACTGAAAATTGTATTAATGGATATTATACTTTCCTTATTGGGAGGATTCTTATTTTTGTGGGGTATAGGAACTTCATCGAAAATTTTTTCATTGTATTAGTAATAGAAGTTGTACAGAATTATGATTTTTTTTTTACTCTGGAATTCTATAATTTTTAAACCAAATGCACAGTTATGTAAATCCAGTGGGACCATCCAATTCTCTCACATTATAATAGAGTCACTAATAGAAATGTCCCTACAGCAAATTTTATCATTCTCAAGATTTGAAGTGATTACAAAAGTGTGATGGGTAATATAATGTGTTTTGAAAAATAATCTCACCATAAATTCTATGGTGGCTTTATCAGGCTTCTGGGACCAAGTTTCGACTCTGAAGGATGGCCTTCAAGGCCTCAACTTCCCATTTTGTTCATTCCTCTCAGTTTTTTTAATACATTTCTTAGTTTCTATGTATGGATATGTGAATCTTATACATCAAATCAGGGGTTATTAGGTTACCCCTAAGAGAAGAGTAACAGAGATTCCTTGATTCTAAATTTTCCTCCTAAAATATGGTGCTGAATGAATATCTCACTTGGTTTTCTTTGAGGCCAGAAAGGCCATGACTGTAAGAACCAGCTATTTCCTCATCCTAGAGGGAGGGGCTTTGCTATCTCTGTGGCACATGCCAGGCTGGTTCTAGAACTGCTTCCTCACCCATATTAAGCTGTGATAGAATACTGAGGTCTGAGGAGAGCAGGGATTTCTCTGAAAATGATTTCTAAATGTGTTTTGGATTCCGCCTCCCTTTCAAGGAGCGTAGGGAGATAATGTCTTTTCCCCTTCATCTCAGATCAAGTGAAAGGACCTTCAACAGGACATGTCGGGGAGTTTAACATTATTTCTTCAGAATGTGAAAGGTACTATGAATCATTCTTTTCATACCTGAAAAGGAGAAAGAATCTGGCTGAAAGTGCTCCTTCCTGCTGACGTAACACAGAGAAGTAATCACATTTGCATGAGCTTTGATTTGAAATTTTGGAAAAAACAAAGTGGGCATTACATGGGGAGCAGATGCGGACTCCACAAAAGGTATCAAAGTGAATAGAAGTATGCAGCTATCTCCACAGGGGGGAGATTGCAGACAGCCAGTCTATGCCAGTGTCCTGGGAGCTGTAGCTGGAGAGTCCCAGCAGAAGCGTGTCTGCAATGCACAACATCACTCAGGGAGCGCAAATAACAGTGACTCCCTGGCCACTCAAGGGGCATCCATGCTGTGGGATAATGCTACCACTCATACTGGACTCCCTTCCCTGTGCCAGGGGTCCTGGGCCTTAGAAACTGTTTAACTTGGATAGTAATATAAGGTTATCAAAGTATGTTGGGCTGGCCGGAAGTTATGGGGTTTTTGGAATGGACAGGCATTTCTTTTATCTAACAGTAATTGGAAAATCCATGGGACTCGAGATTTTATTCCAGGGACAGTTAAAATTGGATCTACACAGTGGGTTTTCAGAACTCATCATGAGAAATAAGAAACTTGCTCCTTTCATCTCTCCAGTGAAGTGCAGCTCGTCCCTTAACAAGCAGTCTTCCTTGTCCTTTTTCCTTCACCTCTGGATGCCCAGATCAAAATTCAACTTTCTAAATGAACTTTTGGGTGGAAGTACTTTCTGACTTTGATAAATCATGATAAATCATTTCTCATTTCTACATATTTCCAACATACTTTGAACTTCTGTCACACTGACCTGTCTTCATGAATCTAACTACTTTATAAAAAATAATGATTAAATAGGCAGATAGGGTCTCTCAGGCTCAGGCTGGTCTTGAATGTCTGAGCTTAGGCAATCCAAGTGCCTTGGCCTCCCAGAGTGCTAGGATTACAGGTGAGAGCCACTGTGCCAAACCTGAGGAAGTGACTTTAAGGTGAAGAGTGAAGAATGAAGGCCTTCTTCATTACTGTGGCTCACGCCTATAATCCTGGCACTCTGGGAGGCTGAGGTGGATGGATTGCCTAAGCTCAGGAATTTAAGACCAGCCTGAGCAAGAGCGAGATCCATCTCTAAAAATACCTGGGCATTATGGCAGGTGCCTGTAGCCCCAGCTACTCGGGAGCTGAAGTGAGAGAATTGCTTGAGCCCAAGAGTTTGAGGTTACTGTGAACTGTGATGCTACAGCACTCTACTGAGGGTGACAAAGTGAGACTCTGCTCTGTTTAAAAAAAGAAAATGAGTGAAGAATGAGTAGATGTTAACAACCTGAAATCAGAAAGACAATGTGATTCAGGCAAAAGGGTAAAACTGAGAAACTGAAAATAATTTATGGTTACTAGAGTAGAGAGAGTAAAAAAGAATGACCATGCTAGAGAGGCAGGCATGGATGTAGCGGTGGCCTTGTGATCCTTATATAAGAGCTTTGGTCTATACAATACCTATTTACTTTTCTTTGGTAATAAAATACCCAATTTTCAGTTGGTAATTTTATATCCCGAAATAAATATTACATTTTTCAACCTCCTTACTGGCTAAATGTGGCTTTCTGGTTAAGTTCAAGGCAATGTGGTGTGAGAAAATGAAGTGCATCAATTCTGAAATATGTTCTTAAAGGGCAAGGCTGTCTTCCCACGTCTCTCTCCTCCTCCATTGAGCTGCTGGAATGTGGTTGGGGTGGTGCGCCATCTTGGACCATGAGAGCCAGGGCAAAGCCTGAGGAATGGGGAAGCAATGACATGGCGATACAGGAGTGAGATGCCTTGTGGTCAGGTGGGACAGGGCTCAAAAAGATGAGGCAAACAGATAACAGAGTCACATGAAAGTGACTATGCTTAGCAAAGATAAATGCAAACAACCCTTTAGTTATTTTACTGTAGCATAATATCCTCAAGGTAAATGGAGGGAATTCCTTTAACTGGGGCATGCCCATAGTTAAGGTGGCAGTGTTCTTAAATGAGGTACTCTGCCTAACATAATAAAAATCACACCCACCATCCCCATGACAATTTACAAATGTCATGGCAACTTCCAGAAGTTGTACCCTACAAGGTCAAGAAAGGAAAGTGTTCCTGGTTCTAAGAACTCTGCCCCCTTCTCAGAAAACTGATGAATAGTCTACCCTCAGTGTAACACATTATTAGAGTTTAGCATAAAAGGACATATCCTAATCTGGGGTGACATTGTTTCTTCTTGCATTAGGAAGAAACACTCTTCTGCCATCTCTAAGAGTGTACTATGCATTCTGTATTCTGTCTTTAATACATACTTTTGCTTTGCATGTGATGCTGCATTTGAATTCCTTGTCTTGGGAAGGTCAAAGACCCTTTCAGCAGCTGGAGGTTGTGGTCAGTGCTGGCCAAAATAAATAGAAAAATCCTGGATTCCTTGATAGGGGAAGCAGTGCAGCTGATATGATCCAAAGCTGTCTTTTCCAGACTGTTACATCTTAGAGAAATTATTTTCTGTCTTATTTAAGTCACTCACATTGGATTTTGCTATTCTCAGCTTAGCCTGACCCAGCACCAGGTTAAGGATTTTTTTATTTTACTGTATAGGCAAGCACTGAATCATTTTTTGCAGATAAAAGCCAAATACTAAAAAATAGAAAATGGATGGAGAGGGGACATAGATTAGATAGTATTTTTCAGAAAAATGGATGATTTACATGGCACAATGAGCAATACAGTTTTACAAAAGGAATGTGTGGACTTACAGAATTGGAAGAGAATGTGAGAAATAGAACTGGGACTGGAATATAGGAAAAGATTAAGACAGTCAGAGCTGCTGCTGGCTGTTTCCTGTATGCTGTTCACCAATGTGAGTAAAGGTGACTTCTTTGAAAGACGAGTATTTGATGGCTGGGACCTCTTTGGGGAATTTCTTCTTAAGTGGAAAAAAACAGATAAGGGATTGGGGAGGTAGTGCAGGGACGCTACTCTCTCCAGCTAGAAGGAGTTGATGAAGCCCATATATGCACTCGGGAAGCCCATGGGATCCTCTGGCCCTGGAGCATGGCTAACGTGGTCATCCAGAATTGACACTGTGGTCTGTGGCAGGGGTTTCCCTCCAAATTCTGGAGAGGGATTTATCAGATCTATGGCCCACAGATAAAATGAATGGTAACAGTTGCAAGAGCTCTCACTCAGCATCTTCTAAACTTCTTTCCTCTGAGTAATGTAAGAGGCTGTAGATGACTAACTTCATTGTTGAAGATTCCTGCCCACATGTCCCACAACTCACTCTGGAGAGCTGAGGATGTGGCCTAAAGACAATATAAGGAAGTTCATCACTTGTGTCAGGAAGGGTGACAGCACACGTCCCCTTCTTTGAGTAGCTTTTGGAGAAGGAGAGGATGGTGAGTCTCAGGAAAAAATCCCTCTAATTGACAGACACTCTTTATGGTGAGCCGGCCAGATTGATTGTGCTTGTATCTATACCGCAGCACCTGAGCAACAATATCTCTGTAATCATGAGACAAAGAGTTGTGTTCTGACGCTGTGTTCCGGAGTTCCAGATGCTGCAAAAGGCTTCCATGATTGCTTAAATACTTAAAGAATAGTTCTGTGGTTTCAGCTTGTCACTGAAGCCAAACCATTAGAAAAAAAGAGCAATCACACTATGAGACCTCAAGGTCAAACCTTACCCAATCTTGTACCAGCCATAGGTGGATGTTGGAAGGCAATGTAAAAGCACAACTCTCTCTGGGCTTCCAGCTGCATCTATAGGGTCTGGGTAGAACATGTACAGTCCCTTGTAAGTGACAAATTTGCCTGGAGACCTCCATGAGTGCAGGGCTTGGAGGGCTGAGAGGCAGGAGGTGCAGGTGCAGGTGCCCTGCTAGCAAGGGCACAGCCAGCAGCCCCACCTGGACCCACCACTCCAGTTTCCTGATTCAGAAAAGTTTTTGGCCTTAACCTTGTTTTAATTAGTTTGTATCTACAATTAAGTGTTAAAGCAAGATGTAAAAAAAAAAAAGATAGTGTATTCAATCTCATGTTTCACACATTAGTGGTCAACGATAAGCACAGAATGTGTTTGGGTAGAGAGAAAAAGCTTGAAGACTAGGTGAGGGGTTATTTCTGGTTTCTTTCTTTTTTTTAGCTTTATGTAAAAAGCTCACTCTTTCCTTAAACCAGGTGCATTTGTGTGAGTATTGCAATAACCCAAAATTAAAATAAGAAAGAGCAAGGATCAGAATAGTCATGGAAAAATGGTAGCTCTGAGATAGATTTTGAGTGCCATTCCCTTCATGGTAGTGCTCAAAATGTGTCTAGAAGTTTCGTGGATTGTGGCTGTGATATTTTAAACTTTTACCTTACGGTTAATCAATCTGTATTTGAAACTCTTCTGTGATTTTAACCTTGGGCTCTTAACTTTTCTGGTTCTCCTATGTCTTTAAGGTTAATGAGTGTTGTGACAACATCTTAGAAATGCAAGGGAACTTGAATTCTCTACTCAGCAATACCCACTCTCAGTTTTATAACTTTTAAATCTTATGTCCCCTATTTTATAGATTGATATTTTAAATAATTATTTTGTCAATTGGTCATAGATAGAGAAAGAATTTTGTAAGATTGAATATGCTGATCAGAAGAAGTAGATATGTAGGGTGGGATTTTCTTTACAAAGGCAAGTATTCCTTCCAAATATTGATGACTTAAGTTATGCTTGCCCTTCATTTGCTCACTACCATTTTGGCATGCAAAGAATTAAATTCGAGGGGTGGTGCCTGTGGCTCAAAGGAGTAGGCTGCCTAGCCCCACATGCCAGAGGTGGCGGGTTCAAACCTGGCACTGGCCAAAAACTGAAAAAAAAAAAAAAAAAGAAAAATTAAATTCCATATTATAGCCTGTAATAGTCTATTATAACTATATTATGGTCATGAAATCACTTGGTTTGGGTTCCCCTTTCTGGCCTTTTAGATGCTGATGTTCTATGTAGAAGAAATAGTTAAATTATATTTTTGTGTTTGTTTTTTAAGGGTAATTTTATTTATAAAATCTATTACAGAATAATGTAGGGAAATATATAACACCAACTCATTTGTGAATAGTTGAAAACAAATAAAAAATCTAATGGTAGATACATTTTAAAACAAATAAAATGTCTGAGGCTCTTAATTTATAATAAATGAATGCAATCTGGTCACAACTTTGAGGTGTATGAACCTTTCCAGGACAGGAGATGGGGAGTGCCGTTCTAAATGGAAAGTTTATTTTCACCTTCAAATTTGGGAAATTCATTTCCTTTTCATAAATTAGTTTATATCTAACTAAAAAATGATCTGCAAGGGAACCAAAGATAGTACATTATTGAAGAAACATTTGTAATATCAAAGTAAAACACATCAAGTGCTACCAGAATCTTTAGAGAACATTTAAAACCAAGGAACAGCTGATCCACATCAGTAAGAAAAGAAGTATCTGGTTACTTGTTGATAATCTCACTTTCTGACTTAATATTTACCTGTAGATTGTTGTTTTGATTTTTTTTATGACTATGTTATGAAGGCTTTTTCTAAAAAAATCATGTGAGAGTGTGTATGTGAGAGTCTGTGAATTGCCAAAATGAGCATTTTCCTCCCCACTGCCTGGGAGATCACACTCAATCATTAGTATTTACATAGCACTTGCTTCCACCGAATTCTAAGAGCAGAGGGATTCTGTTTTAAAGTCATTGGTAAGACAGTTTGTTTTTCCATGAACATACTGAAATTATGCACTGGGCAAATTAGTGAGTTTTACCAAATATGTCTCAAGGATAAATATAGTAATTTTCACAGCGAATGTTCTCCATCTCTCAGGAAATCTATGTTTGTCATGAAATGACAAGTTTTTCTGGAGGGTTGGGGGAATGGGGAGCTTGTCTTTAAAATCTGATTTTGAATTTCATTAAATAACAAGGCAAACCTGAAAAATATTTTTCATTTAATGGAAGAACTTCAGCATGATCTTTTGGTGGAATGCAAGTGGAAAAAAAATTTTAACACATCTCCTGACGAAACAGATTTTCCTTTCCTACTCCAGGGTGATCATTATAAACCATAACTTTAAAATTTTAAATTATGAAAAATATCTTATCCTGAGAATGTGAATTTATACCAATAAACCAGTCTTGTAATGTTGTAACTGAGAATTAATGTGCTTTTATAAGATGATAACTTTACTAGTTTTCTGTGCTGTAATGCCAAAAAATAATCAGGCTTAAAATATGACTTGACTTACAGTGTAAATTGGTGTAAAAGATTTCATATTACTCTATCCACTGCTGTATTTTTCTTAAGAATGAAATGAATAAAATACTAGCTGGAGAAGTAGCTAAGATTTTATGCCTACTAAAAGCATGTAAATAATATAAAATCCAATATGTACAGATAACCTAAATTCTTTCTAAATCTCACTATACCTCTCTGAATAGACCCCAATTTTTAAGCCAATTATTAAGACCACAGTGAGGGTTAACTTTGAGAAGGCTAGTATGCTAATTACATGATACTATTACACAGATGTGAACTGAGAAATACTTGAAAACAATAGCTATAATAGAGTTCTCACAATTATTTTTCTAAGAATTGTTCTTTATGGTTGAAATTAAAAAAAAAACATTATCATTATCAGAACAACAGCAACAAAACCATGTTGAAATGTTTGTAAATGACATTTCAAAATCAAATTGAGGGGGCAGAGCTTTTACTTTCTTTTCATTTTAGGAAAATGCCAATCATGGAAATGTTTTTTCCATTTGCTTTGAGTAATATTTCTGTAGGCTTTAATAATTAAATGCTCTTGAAGCCACCTGTTTGCTCCCCCTTATTCTCTTGTTTATGTGACATCTGGCTTAGGGGGACCTTACATTGTGTCCCTGTTTTCTTCATGTGGATTTCAGTGGTTAGTTTTTAAATATTTGACATCACAGTGGGGACAGTCAATTCATACCTGAAGTCAGTGTCAGGTTAGAAAGTCTAATTAAGACACCATTCTTAATGTAGAAATTAAGGGGCAAAAAACTCAGCATTTTTTTTCATAAAATTTCTATCTTGTCAGTCCGAAATCATGTTACAAGCAGCTCTCCTATCCTGTCCATGTGTACAGAGTTCTGATTGACAAGAAAAATTTTATAAATTGGTATGATTCATCATCAGACTTTAAGCAGAGTTCTGACTGACAGCTTGACAAAAAGAAAATGATACCACCTAGGGTTGGGAGTAGTCATAATAATAATCATTTTAATTTTAGGAAATATTAGGAAAGCTGACCCCAAATACGTTGTTACGTATTTTCTCTCACTAATCTACTACCAATGTTTATCTCTATAAAACTGATGCCACCCATACAAATGTAATTGATCATGATTGACAAAATTCCACAACAGTGGTTTCAATAATTTATAAGCTAATTCATTATTATTTTCCTAGCAATTGGCAGAATTTTGCGTTGGCTCCTGGAGGATGTCTGCGATTCAGCATAACCTGGGTTTATTTTCTGTATATTGCAAAATGCAGGATGTTCCCTTTAATAACCTGAAATTTTAATAAGGGCCTAAGAAATAGTTGAAAAAGTGAGTGAACTTGTATTTAAATTAGGTCTTTGAGAGCTTGGAGAGTCTAACTTGGTGAACTCTAATTAAATCCCTTAAGGCCACTGGGTCTGCCTCCCTAGTTCTTGATGGTGAAAATAAGGTCTTTAGAAAGAGTCCCTTGGCAGTATACAAGTAGAGGGGAAAAGAATCCTGAAACCCTTCACTGTAGCATTTTATAAAGCCAGAATTCCAGAAGGAGTTCCAGACAAGGAGAACAATAGGGACCGAAACCTGAGAACTAGCAAAGCAAGGAAAGCAGAGAAAGAAGAATTTGGAAAGGCTATAATGCAAGACGAACGCTGCTCATTCAGACAGCAGTGCAGAATGCGGAGTAAGACAAAGGGGCCAATGAGAGGTATCAGCACTGGTAATGACATAGCAAATCTTAGTGGGCACATTTTTCAATTAACATTTCCAGAAAGAAATGCTCAAATATAAAAATTGCAAAGTTTTAATTCTGACATTATAGTGGCTTTTTCCTCAGGCACATTTTCCATATAAATTTTTAAGCATTTTTTTTTTCTTTCCAACTAGATTTCGGTACTCACTTGCCTGGCTGAGTTTAACTGTGACTGTGGGAGCAAAACAGGTATTGCATCTACTTGGAGCCAAGGCGAAATAAATAACGGCTGACCGAAATGTGGAACTTAAACTTGACTGTGTTTCAAGAGCTCTGCCTGTCCAACCAAATAAACCACCTAGTGGACGCTTGTTTATTTTTGTCAATGTGCTAGAGGTTGGAGAGGGAGAGAAAACTTATACTTTATGTTTAAAATACATTCAAAATGGTATTTTTTGGTCTCATAAAACTCACAAATGAATATCCTCATCTCATTGTGTACTGAATGCCCCAAATCGCCTCCTAACAATAAGGAGCAAGTCAACCTTGCAGACTGTCCCCGCCACGCCCAAAGAGTTTATACCACAATATCCAGTCTGTCTGCAAACACGTGCGGTCGGTTCCTCCCACGTATCCCAGTCTCATTCCTGTGCACTTTTTGGCATTTACACTTTCCCCCTGGTCCTTATTTCAATAGATTAAAAGAAGATAAGGATCTGCTACTGGTGGCAAAATGCCCAAAGCGGTTCCTCGCCCAGTGGAGGCCTGTGAAATTGACAGACAGCTAATTGAAGCGCGGTGGCCGCTGGGCTCTCGTTAGTCTCTGCCCGCGCCCGGCCACGTGGACCCGGGTATTCTTTCATAGCTGACTGACAGGCGATGCCCTCGCACCCCCCATCCCGACCAAACGTTCTACAAAGTAGGAACGATGTAGGAAAACTTGGAATTTATACTTTTGTAGTTTGCTCTACTTTTTTATTTCAAAAGCCTTTTAAAGTCCTATGAACGCTATTTAGATCACTTGTATGTCTAGATGGAAATACTGATTCTTGATGCTCTGAATAAACCCCTAGCCCCAAAGGAATACTGAGCTACTGGGTGCTAGCTTTGTTCTTAAGTACAAGTTCCAGAAAGTTTTATTTACTTTTTGAACTCTTTACCAGGATGAAAGTGTCACAGTGCTTTTGTGGTCTGCCACTTAAGTGGCTTCATCTTTTCTTGGGGGAAAAAAATGAAAGTAACAAGCAAAATAGAGAGGCGGTTTTAGTTTGTTCTCTGATCAAAAGGGTCATTTATTGATCTGGTGCTTAAAAGGAAAAGATCTGTTTTGGTGAAAGTGATTGTACTATCTGGAGTTTGAACCTTTCTCCTTTTATTATCTATTAGAGCATGATAAGTCTACTTTTTTATGTCTGCAGAAGCAAAAGTCACAATTAAAATAAAGACTCCATTATCACTATGACTGTATGACTTTTGTGGTAAACTTGCAAACTGAAAATAAAGAACATACATGTTAATTGAAATGCTGATAATTTCTAATTGGGCTCAGAGATAATTTATTCCAAATTACAGTTTCATGCTACAATTTTTTTTAATTGAAAGAAAAAAGTGTAGTGAAATGCACTTTAAAATTAAATTTCATCTGCTTTCTTACCTACCCTGTCACCTTCCAGACCCCAAGAATTAGCTTGAATATTCTACATAGGGCATTGCAGTGACTGTAAGAATAAACTGGAAACAGAAACTGCAGTCTTAGTTCAACTATAGACTCATTATGTGAACTTGAATAAGTTAGTAGATCCTTTCTATATTTGTTTACTTCTTAAAAAGTAAAAAACCTCTGGTAAGGGCAATAAGAAATCAGAGTTTATTATATGATTAACTAAGGTACACAGGGCATTTCACAGAAAGGACGTGGAACTCAGTAGTGTGAGTCAAAGACTTTTGGCCAGATGTATGACACCTACACAGATGAAGAGGTAGAGAGGCACCTCTGTATTTGTCTGCATGAATTGTTGTTGTAAATTATGTTTTCTGGCATGTAACAGAGATACTGAGTAAATAGAACAGGTGCACTGTGTTGATACAGCTTTCCCAAACTTTGTTCTTTGTAACACTAGTATCACAAAAGATAGGCATACTTCAGGGGAAAAGTATACCTATTGAAATAAGTGTGAATTTTTTTTTTTTTGCTTGAAGAGTCACAATATGAATCAGAAAATTACAGATTCTGAGAAGGAATAAAGAAATAAATTTTGTGTTTCTAGACACACTTGATCTGACTTTAGTGTTTAAGGTAAAACCTTTATTAAAAATTCCATCACTCTTCCAAATACACATTGTGGAAAGAAAACTTTATGCTGGCAAAAATACACATTTTAAAATATCACAGCACTTCTGCTTAAATACTAGTTTAATGATTCCATTGACTGTAATGCTATAGTGAAACTATTTAGCGCTTTCTTAAATGACGATCCTTATTTGCTATTGGCATAGTGACTTACTTATCCTATGCTCATGTTTACAATATATGGGCTGTGTGGTACATCAGCTGACTGTGCATTCTGTTTCTGCTGTGCTATGTTAGATGAGTTTTCTTTCCAGTTTCTCTGTTTTGATATAATTAAATTCAATGTCATTGTTAAGTACATTCCACGTGGGAAATTGTGGATTTTAAGAGGCTGTCAAAGCAATACACACAAAACTAAGAATCAATGCCAGCTAATAATGTATTTGGCTACAAGTGACAGGAAACCTAATTACACTGGCTTAAACAAAAAGGGATTTTGTTTGTTTTTTCATGTTGCAGTAAGGCCAGAAGGAGGCGCTCTAGGGATAGTACATGTGGCAGCATCACTGCTCCATCCTCAGTCCTGTGACTGTCCTCCTTACTGGTCACTTGGTGGTGGGTAGATGGTACTGAAGCTGGTGAAGACAGCGGTTACTCTACCTCTGGGTATCACGTCTACAACTTTAGAGAGAAGGGCTGGGGAAGAGTCAGGTATCAAGGCAGTCTCATCTGTCCTCCTTTTATTTAACCGAAGCTTTTCTGGCATCATCCCAGCCAGAGCTGGGACAGGTGGCATCCTGGCTCCAAGGGAGGCTGGGGAATCTGACAGCAGTGTTTCAGTAACTGCGTTAGACCAGTCGCCACTCACTGCCTCGCTCGAAGCACGTCACTGACTCTAACACAATTGTAGTTTTCCTACCAAAGAAGAGAGAAGCGAAAGCTTATTTATTCAGGTAAATAAATTATGTCACAGAATCTCTTTCAAACGCATAGATTACTATGCAGTATGAAATAAGCTTAGCGTCTGTAATTAAATAATGGCACCGAAAAGTTTCCGTATTTAAAATGGAGACAGTCAACACTAAGGAATTTGCATTTTTAACAATCCCATGCAGTAATTCTAACATTCACCAAATGGCTTTGTTTGCCAGTTTCCTTAGAATATGGAGTCTGAAGTGGTGAGGATTAAGTGCCGATAATGGTTTTTTTGTTTTTGTTTTTTTGCAAATGTGCAAACCGAAGGCAGGGAGAATGAGGGAGAATGAGGAATAAGGGCAATCAGGCAAGGAAAAGATGTGGAAAACAAATTAAATGCTGTACTGATGTATCTGGCTACTGCTTCCCAGGGAGCCGTAGTGTGCCTGGCAGGTGTAACTACTCAGCACAGTGCGTTTCCGGCACCCTGTGTGGAACGATCCATGTGAGGGCGACAGAGAAAGAATAAGAACTTCATCTGAGCGGCTTCCTTTTGTCTTCTCTTGCCCATTGGTCAACACTTTTTCCATAAGGATTTAACTCTTTATCACTTCCAAGTTGTACCATCTAATCTCTTTGCGTGCCAACCACTTTGGATGTAGAATACGGCATATCAGATCTCTTATCCTGGGATGAGGTATTCTATTCAAGTCTTGAAGTAAAAGGGAAAGCACCTCGCTTGCCCAGCTGTGTGGTGGCTGCCAGGGGAGAGGTGCGCGCTCACAGACGGAATACTCTGTTGGGCCTTGTCGGCAGCCAGGCAGTCCAGGATGGGAAGACCACGGGAGTCTGGAAAAGATAATGAAAGTCTTGTGCCATACACTGAATTTGAGAGTTGTTTTTGTTTGTTTGTTTTTTTAGAGTTTGATATCTTTGGAGTCCATGCTAATTCTAGGACCAGCAGACCTTCTTGCTAGATGGAGTTGTCCAGTAATTTCCATGAAAGCCTTCACTGTAAACTGTGTTGCTGGTGGACAGTGGACCACAGTGGTTAAGAGCGAAACTTCGCATACAGTGGGACTTGAATTTGGGCTACGCTGTTGTTTACCTTCATGTCCTTGGACAAGTTGTTTTTCTATTCAGCCTCAACTATTTTTTTCTTCTAAGAAAGTAAAAATGTTAACAATGTTTTTCCTTAGGCTGTTGGGAGGATAGTAACTGATAATCTATTTAACAAATTTGGCACAAACTCATCCATTACTGTTCCATTTGCTTCCTTCTTTCTTTTTGAAGATCATTACTAAATTTTCGGGAGCTTTACTTGTCAAGTGAATCATACTTCGGCAGTCCTCATGGCCACAGGGGCTGGGAATTTCTGTGTCATATCTTGTCCTCTAGTCCAAATAGACCAGAGAACTCCCAGACCAATTCCACTTTCAGAAATGCAAACTGCTGAACATATTTTGCTTTCCTTGGGGGAAAGGCTCAGGTGACACGTGAGGATGTTGAAATAACACCACACCCACTTACCAGAGCAGCTAATTTAAAATCACTTGCAATCTGGGAAAATCTGTCTTAAAATCTTCTTGTAAGAACGTACAGCTAACTGTTTGCTGAAAGGTTTCCTGAGAATAGGATCTTATCCAAGGCTTGTGACAGTGGTGGCTTAGAAGGAGGCTACAGAGATCTAATTAAAAAGGTGACTTCCTAACATATGGAGTGCCTGTGTGAAGTCAAGAGAATTCGCTGTGCTGAGAAAGACGCTAACCCTGTAAATTCTTATGACATTAGGCTTAAATCTTAACTGCTAAACACCTTTCAAATATTTATCTCTCCCCAAGTAAATGTACTCCCTGCGAAGCTCTATTTGTTGACTTTTACTCCAGTTGGATGACTTTGGGGACTGCATCGCTGAGACCTGTGCATTAAGTGGTGCATATGTTGAATAAACAGCCAGACAGCTACCAACTGTCAAGTTGCTTTACCAGAGTATAAAAAATAAGCACATATGCCATGTTGAAAAGCAAAGGAAAAACAAAAAGTTTATAATAGAACTAGGAAGTGGCTCAGGTAAAATGCGACTACATGCTTTTGTGCATAATTATTTTTGAAAATATCACTAGAATATTTTCCATGGAGAAATCATAATCCAGGAATGATCTCAAAGGCAGCATTATAGATGCTCTCTCTTCTGATGGCTCATAATTCATTAGCGAGGTCATAAACTGAGACAGGGACAAGCCATTTTAATATAAGCAGAAGCTGGAAAGTGTGCTCAGAGAGAAATTACAGGTTTGCTTTTCTCACAAGCAGCAGATGGGAAGGGAGAGACAGGTTGTTCCTTAACAGGTATGGATGAAACAACAGAACACACCAGCTTTTCTGGCAAGGAGGCTGGAAGTATTTATAGATTGTTTTCCATCTTGTTGCCACCAGCATCTCTCTCCTATAATTCCCTGATGCAGCAACATTGACTCTGCATCCCAGGTGGCCACCTGCTGAGTAGAAAGAATCCTGATCACCAGCAGCTGAATGGCATGGGAAACACAGTAGCCTTGTTCTGTTAAAGGATGTCTTGGTTATTTTGGTAAGAAAATGAATTAAACTCCTTATAAGTATTAAGAATGTCAGTTTAGCTATTCTGGCAGCAGATACCAAGACGTGGTTACACGTGACAAAACCATGTATTGGAGATACTGTGCGTGCAAGATAAGGGGGAGAGGGAAAAAGAGAACCGTGTAAACGAAGACTTCAGACCATAATGTGGACGTGATGTCTGTGGATGGGAAGAAGGGGAGGAGGGAAGGAGAACTGAGCAGAGAAGAGCCTGGCGGGCACTGCTGCCCTGAAAAAGTGTCATCCAGCCCAGTGGGGACATTAGAACAAAGATTGCCCATTGCCATGGTGGCAAAAATGGCCAGCCCTGGAACTTAGGGTTTTGCCATTATTGGCTGGAGCAGCCGGTAGAAAACTGGTATTCTCAGGTTAAACACCAGTGTGGAAACCACAACTAGGGGTTTTGGGTTTATTGTGGTTTGGTGGCAAGTTTTCCCTTGAAAGGAAGGGACAGCTCTGTGGGCTGAGAGATGGTGCTGGAGTAGATTTCTTTCCTCTTCTTTTTTAAAAATAGATTTCTAAGAGGGAATCGCTTTCATACATTCATTTCTAACATAGGACAAAGATGACTCGCTAATATGATATTTTTGCTGTTGCTTATAAATTTCTATGCATTAAAAGACCAAAAGTTGTGAAACACTCTGTATCATCCTCTACTCACTTTCCTATCTTTTCTTTTCTACATGATTTGGAAGCAAAATGTACCAGATAGTCAGGAAAAGATTTTCCTAGGGTGGAAGAACACCACCAAATTCTAAGAATGCAGATGTACTTTGCTGGTTCCTTAACGAATAGCCAGAGGAATCTAAGTTCAAGTTCTGGTTTTAACATTCACCAAGATCTTCAAAACTTGACTGACTTCATTTCCCACATTCAAACAAACAAACAAACAAACAAACAAACAAAAACTGCTGGGTGCAGTAGCTCACACCTGTAATCTCAGCACTCTGGGAGGATGATGAGGTGGGTGGATTGCTTGAGCTCAGGAGTTCGACACCAGCCTGAGCAAAAAGCCAGATGCCCCATCTCTACTAAAAATAGGAAAAAAAAAAACTCAAAAAACTGAGGCAAGATGATTGCTTGAGCCCAAGTCAGAGGTTGCTGTGAGCTATGATACCACAGCACTCTATCCAGGGTGCCAGCTTGAGAGTCTGTCTCAAAACAAATAAACAAACAAACAACAAATCCCAAACTACAAAAACAGTACAAATAACGTTAATATGGGGAGTGATATGTTGAAAAATTTTCTCATTCTAGAAACTTTTATTCTTATAAGATGGTTGCGTACTTTGTAACAAGGTTAGACAATCCATTTATGATATTTTCACTACAACTATGAAAGACTTCAGAAGAATCACAGCTCAAAACCAATGACAAGGAATATACAATTTTTTACTGGGCCTTTCCTTAGTTCCCACCACTAAGAAGGTCTATCTGGCTAACCAAGGGTAATGTCCCCTGGCAAGATCTTTAATTGAATCACATCTCCAAAGTCCTCACCATGGAAGGTGAAGGTATTCATATGTCCCAGGGATTAGGACATAAATATCTTTGTGGGGAAAAGAACATGGTCAGGCTGTAGAATTTGGGCAAAATAAGAAGGGTTTTACTGAAGTAAATTCTTTTTTATTAATTAGTTGCGTGTTTAGTTAACGATCTCCAGAAAGGTAAGCAGGGGTGGGAAGCAGATGTGCTACTAAACCTCCCTGGGTTTGCTGTTGGCTGCTCTGGGGTGCACTCTCCTGACAGATATGGACGCCATTCCTTCTATCCCCAGATCTGAGCCGCTGATTGGACTGACCGGCCAAGGCTCCATTCGTCTAGCCGAGCCTCCATGTGTCCCTGGCAAAGGTTCTTTTGTTTCCCGTCTCTATGCTTTTTCTCATGTTTTTCCCTGTTTCGAAACTGATCGCAGGCATTGGTTCCACCTTTTCAAATCCCGGGTCATATTAAGGTTCTGCTAAGAAGTCCCATCCTTCCTAAAGACTTTTCTTGCACCAACTCACTACAAGCGCTTATAGCTGAGAATTCCAATTATCTAGGAATAAGAGACTGGCAATTTAGCTCAGAATGTTTCATATTAGCAATATCGCCCCCAATCCAAACAGTAAGCTCCTCAAGAGCAGGGACAATCTGTTGTGTATCTTTTGTGTCTCATTCAGCCAATGTTACACAGCCAGAGCCAAGTTGGTGCTAAATTAATACTTTGTTTATTGAGAAATAGTCAACATTTAAAATACAAATGCTTCTAGGAGTTGATTACGTCCCTTTAGCTATTAACATTTTGCTGTGGTTTACGTAATAAAATGAAGTAAATTATTTTTGTTAATTAAATTTTAATTGACAAAAATTGTGTATATTTATTATGGACAACATAACGTTATAAAATATGTATATACTGTGGAATGGATAAATTACACTAATTAACATACATTACCTCACATACTTATCAGATAGGTATCACCTCTAACGAACTTGCATTGATTTTTAAGAACACATTACATTGTTATTAACTATAGCCACCATTTTGCACAGTACATCTCTTGAACATATTCTTCCTATTTCCTAAAAGTTTATACGCTTTCACCAGCATCTCCCCTTACAGCCCTGAGCCCGAGTTCCCAGAAGCCACCATTCTGCTCTCTGCTGCTATGAGTTCAAGTGTCTTGGCTTTCCATTGTGAGTGAGATCGTGAGGTAGTTGTCTCTCTGGGCCAATTTTATTTCATTAAGCAGAATGTCCTCCAGGCTCAACCAAGTTTTCACAAATGACTGGATTTCCTTCCTTTTTAAGGCCAAATAGTCCTCCATGGTGTGTATATATCACATTTTCTTCCTCCATTCATCCATTGACAGATCTTAGCCTGATTCCCTATCTTGGCTCTGAAGAGGAACTAGTGGATTTTCTAGGAAGCCAAAAGGAAGCTTGGAAGCATTGGCACTCAGTGGAGCAGCTGAAGACACCAGCTGGGCAGACAAAGATGGGGAGAGGGAAAGGAGAAGGGCCAGTTTTATCTATTCACAATTTCACCTTGAATGTCCATGCGTTTAACATATGCTGGGATTCATGAAGCTTAAGATCTAAGAAATGAAGTAGTTGATAGGATTGCAACTGGGACAAAATGTATATTTCATCATGAAACAGATGGATTTTAGAAATTTGGTTTATGAAGTGGTAGAATTTGGCACAGTGTGAATGTTTGCATGTACAAAGGAAATATTACCTTGTGGTACTTCTCATACCTTCTTGCATTTGAAATTAACTGTGAATTTATATAGTCTCTCTTGCTCTTGCTCTCTCTGTCTCTATCTCTTAATATACACACATATACATATGCATATATATAAACACATCATCTATTATTACTTTCTGTTAATTATATTGCTAACATATGATGAACATTTTAATATTTTAATTTTAACACTTATGAAAAGAATAACTGCATACAAATAAAATTAAATATCCAGCATATGCTTGTTTCCAGGTATGTTTTGAAAACGTGTATGTGCTCAATTATAATATATTTATCCATCAGTTATCTAAAAATTATTGACTCTAAATCGTTAATGTTATGTAAGCAAGATGGAATTGCAAGAGATTTTATTAGTAAAGGAATGTTTACATTTCATTCTTCCTTCAATGGTTTCATAAATTAAATTAATTTAACATGACTTATAGTGAAGAAATACAGTATTTGATTTTTATTTATTTATTTATTCATTTATTTTTCTGAGACAGAGTCTCACTCTGTTGCCCAGGCTAGAGTGCCCTGGCGTCAGCTTAGCTCACAGCAACCTCACACTCTTGGGTTCAAATGATCCTCCTGCTTGAGCCTCTGGAATAGCTGGAATTACAGGTGCCTGCCATAGTGCTCAATTAATTTTCCTATTTTTAGTAGAGGCAAGGTTTCAGTCTTGTTCAGGTTGGCCTTGAACTTCTGAGCTCAAGGGATCCTCCAGCCTTAGCCTCCCAGAATCCTAAGATTATAGGTGTGAGACACCTCAGGCAGCCAGCATTTACATTATTTTACTGTAAAATTTTCTTAACAAATTGGAGTGTTATTTTTGTCCTTTCCCATTTCCTTATACACTAGTGAGTCACATTTATTTTAGTTAATTCTCATTTCCCATAACTAAATAACCCAGACAAATATTAGTTTGCACTACTGAAACAAATACAGATATATTCCTGGTAATGTAAGTTCTCTAAGTGTTCTTACATCAACCACTTTTCAAAAACCATTGTGTCATCATGTCATAAACAATTCAATGCATTTTTATCCATTCTGAGTGCACAGAGATTCCTAAGTAGCCCTTGCCTTGATGAGCCCACCATAAACTGTGAGATTTAACATGTGAGCTAAGTTTTATGAATTTGGTTTGAAAATGAATGACAATGAGATGTAACAGAGAGGTTCACAGTGATGGAAGTCTCCACCTAGAGGGTTTTAGCTTCTACACGTGTTGCTTGTACTCTCTTTGTCCTTATCACCTATGAACTCAGGAACTTACAGCCATTCACTTAACTGTGTGTGTCCTTCTCTGCTTGTCATCTGTATTTTGAACTGAGAAGCAGGTTTGCATCCCTTTGTGCTCTGATCACAGAAAGCTCTGAGCACGAGGTTCTCAGTGAGCTCTGGGTCCTGCCACACTGAGCGCGGCTGTCAGAGCCCGTCTGGAAGTCCTCACTAAACCAAAGCATGTGGAGAAACCAAGTCCTTCTGGTCCTTTTGAATGCCTTCAGGAAAAACATAGTGGGTTGGTTATCTGGAGTTAGCCAAGAAGTCCTCGATTTCCAGAAATCATCCAATGTAATATGAGCTCCTTATACCATAAATAACCAGCTTTGAAATGAATTATTATTTATAAAATTCATTTTAATCTATATTCACTTGTCTTCCTCTTTCTTACAGGTGACCACTATGTTGTTGCTGGTGTCTGGCAGAATGTTCCCTACTTATTGGGGACCTCACTAAGTATTAGTTGAAAAAAGAAAAAAGTGGAGTATTAATGTTAATAAATGATCAATCCGGTGGTAAACTAGTCCAAAGGATAACTGGTATTTGCTAGGATGGTCATTGATGATAATCTCCAGTTACTTTAGAAAAGGGGCCAGTGCCCCAAAGGCCTATTACTTTATCAGTGATTTTGGCCTGGTGTGCCATGAGATGATTTTAGGTGTGCTGTGAATATGTTTAGATTATTAATTAAATTATTTTAAAAGACGTTCAAAGCACAGTAAGTATATTCTTTTTCTTACTCTTCTTTTTGATCATCATAATTTCAGTGTGCCGCCCAAGTTTAATCATAATGTTCTGTGACCTAAAAAGGCTGAGAAACACTGCGTTAGACTCCGCCTACCATTGGAAGCCACTCACTTAAGCCCATTCTAGTCAACGTATTTACCGTGTTTGCAATTTGAAGTGCCACAACTTACCGTCAGCCAGATATTTCCTGACTCTCTTCTTTAGTAATTCTAGAAGGCTTAAGACTTTCTCTCTAAAGTGTACTGACTTAAAAAATTAGGCTTCCTAGGAGACTCTGTGCTCTAAAATGGACTGTGATGTGTTTCTAATAGAGGAATTTAGACAGAAATATGGGACATTTAAGGCTCTTGACACCATAGAAACTTTTTGTATTATGTTTCTTTGTCTCCAAAGACAAGGGATGGTGGCACAAATACATATAAATGAATTGTTGTTACTGGGAGAGGGATTCTGCCACAGTAAATAGTTGGTGAGACAGTAGTGGGGTGAATGAAATCAAGTTATAGCTGAATTTGGAGTGTGCATTTTTGGTTCAAAGTAAGAGAATGTACACAGTCTAGTCAATGTGTGATGGTGTTACATTGATTTGTAAATTTAAATGAAAATTAAACTATAAATATGATACTTTCTGGCCCCCTTTCCTGTGGCTTCTCTAAACTGTAGGAATTTATTAGGCTTACACCTGGACGTTTGCAGAACGGGGGTGTGATATACTGCAACGAATAATATCCCCAAAAGTCAAAGTTACAGTGATAGTAGCAGGAGCCCATAAAACCAAGCATGGTGCTCTGTTCCTATGCTAGGGCTACAGATGGAAAGACTATGACAGTGAAATACACACACACACACACACACACACACACACACACAGAGTCAGTAATGAGGTCAGTGATCAATCTTCTGAGGTCTTCCTCTGTCTTCAAAATTACAAGGCTTGAACCTACTATTTTTTTAAGCTCTCAAGTTTCATTTGTAAATAAAAATCTTTAAACTTTCAATAATTTTTATCAACAAAAATAAAATTTAGGACAAGAGAAAGCTAGTTATAGGAATGATCTGAGATATTTTCATTCCTATAATTTTAGAGTTAAAAAAGTTTATCAAAATAACAAGTATGCACCAGGGTCTGAAGACAACACTGTCCCGTGGTGACCCCTCAACTTCTGGAAATGCCTCTTCCATATGTGCAATTAAGAAGACAATCTCTGCTTCACAGTTCTATCAAAATAGTGCTTTACGGTTTGGCTGTTTTGTTCTTTTAATTTTTATTTTTTTACTGAACAGTGGGTTTTGCATCTTCTGAATCTGTGCCCTGGTTATGCAACAGATTGGCATGGCCTCCTTTCCAGGCTCCTTCAGGGGAGGCAGAACCAGACTCACAGTTCACTGGTAGTTAGGGAATATTCACTGCTGAAACATCAATATAACGTTTCTGAGAAGACAGTGACCTTTTTCCAGCTGGTAAGATTCTTTGAAATCTTTGGGGACATTTTCATTGCTATATTGATACGTTCTATGTGCTTTGCCAAAATTAGGCAGGGATATTTCTATTTCTTTTCCCTCTTTTTCAACCACCCCTGGGCTTGCTTTGCTCCCCACACTATAAACACGGAACATGGTGTCTGAGTATGAGACACGTATGGGCGAAACACCTGGGAGCCTAGCCTCCCTCATTCATTTTCAAAACCGGATCACAGACACTGTGGTGTTCCTGCCGGTTCCACACAAGGAGTAGATTTCCCAGTTCTAAGATAGTTTCACAGACCATTTCCCTACATATCCAGCTGTCAGCTATTGTTACTTCTTACAATCCAGAAGAATATGCTAATTATGCTGACACACAATGCAATGTGCTTTAGAACATGCCATTCAAATGCGTGGCTCTCGGGAGAATTGTACCTTCAAGAAACTTCATTTATAAGGAAATAAACCCTTTTGTGAAAAAGGTGTTAATAACAGAGGGGAAGGCTAAAATGTGATTTACAGCACACCACAACACACTATAATGAGATTTAACTTTTGTGTAAAAACATATAGATTTAGGTTAAATTTAAATGGATGGGAAGAAAAAAAGGAGAGAGGAAGAAGGAGGGAGAGACAGAAAGAGAGAAAGAGGTGGAGAGAAGGAGAGAGAGGGAGAGAGGAAAATACCAGATGACTTCTAACTACAAGAAGTTTTCTAAGAAATGATAGACTAGTTAATGCATAGATTTCAAAGAAAACTACTGTTTCATACTATTGAGTATTGAACCTCTAATTTCTATAAAAATCTCCATTTTTTTTCACATATTAAGTCAAGGAACTAAAAATGTCTTCTGTGGATATTTTTATAATAATATTTTCTGTTATAAAAAAGGCATTGCCAGACACCACCATCTGTCGTGTAGACTGACAGTGTATGAATCTGATGTCTTTCTGTGACTTTCTATCTTATATAATTGGAGATTTCAGCCCAGAATGATACTTCATTTCCACCTAAGGACAACCAAGTTTGAGTTTGCCTAGAATATTTTAATCATTTTCCTGCTATGCGCTGATAAGACTAGTACTTGGTACAGTTAAAAGCTATAAATTGTCTATTTCAAGGGTGTTAAAAATTCTCCTCCAAGCTTCTGGCCATCATCCAAAATTATTACCATAATACCTTCAGAAATAAGACAGAAAACATAATGCATTGTAATTGATAAATATTTCATTTGTACTTACTTTATTTTGAAAATTTGAAACACTTAGAATATTTTGGCTTCCGCATCATGGGGAAGGTTTTATTTTACATTTTTTTATTTGGATGAGAAAGCTGTTTTTGCAAATTTTTTTGGTAAAGATTAGATATTTATCTACTATGTTTTAAAAAGAGTTCAAGGACATGAGCTCTACTGTCCTGACTCAGAAGTGTGCGTGTGTGTGGTGGGAGGGGGCACATGTAATCATCCCAGCCCCAGTCAATGAGACAAGATTACTGAATAACTTCTGTAGTTTTTTATTCAAAAATCACACCTTTTTCAATAAAAGAGAAATCGTTATAGTTAAAACCTGTTAATTGGAGATAATGTCTGTGTAACTGAGTGCTGTCCAAAGGTAATGGCCTCCTGCGGCTAAGCCTGGGAAATGCTGACAAGGAGCCAACACATTTGTTTTCAAAGCAGGAGACGGTGGGTCTTTTGACACGATTCTATTAAAATGACTTTATTTTTGTTGGACTACTTAATAGATAGAAATCTCATCATTCTAGGCCGCATTATCAATGTGCTTCCATTTCTGGACCTCCCAAATATCTTTGCAAGTTATACTTTCACTGCTGCTAAACGCACCAATTAGCACCTTTGCTTCTGCTGAGGGGCTGATCTCCTAATAATGTAGCGTGAGCTCGGCTAATTCTGGAGGTTGCCAAAGAGGGCTGAAATGAGTTAGTATTCATTAAGGTCTGCCTCTTGGTACAATGGAATAATGCTTTATAATTCACTGTAGCTGGCAAAAATAGGCCGGGTAATTTTTAAAGAAACAGCCCAAAGCGCGCGGCACTCCTCTGCCTCCAATCTTAACACGTTGTATTTGCCTAATGTATAAAAGCTCACTTTAAAAAAATTCTGGGCTGATTGAGATTTTTATCAGTAGAAATGAAAGATCAAGAACTGGTTTCCTTATAAGGGATCAGATACACAGGAAGGAGTGTCAGCATGACGTGGGAGGAAAGGATTGGAAGTGTTTAAGGCCCACTCAGAATACTCTTTTTTAAAAAAATTTTTTATACAGTATTTTATTTATATTTATTTATTTATTTGCAGTTTTGGCCAGGGCTGGGCCTGAAACCTCCACCCCTGGCATATGGGGCCGGTGCCCCACTCACTGAGCCACAGGTGCCGCCCCAGAATACTCTTTAGATACGTCCTGGGTGGTGACCCCTGAAACACTTCCATCATGATTGTGTGAAAGAGTCAGTTGCAGCGATTCTTTTTCTAGCTACAGGAACAAGATTTATAGATAAAAAATCTATATAAATGCCCTGGCCCCATTCTTAGAGATTTTGATTCTGTTGTTTTGGGTTAAGGCACTGGCAGTCATGAAGTTGTTTTTTTTTTTTTTTTTTTTTGAAAGTTCCACAGGTGATTCTAAGACTTAGCCAGAGTTTTCCGACTTGTGGTTGAGTCACGTGGAGGTTTGTTGAAAGAGTGGGCTGCACCTCTTACTCCTTGAAAGAGCTTCTAATAACAAGAAGTCTGGAACGGAGCCTGAGAATTTATCTTTCTAACCAGTTTCCAGGCAATGCTGATTCTGCACTAGAATGTATAGGAAGTTGTTGAAATGATGTCCACTTGGCCATTTCTTTACTCCTGATGACTTTCAAAGAAAGAAAAGGGAAAGACTCAGTACAACAGCAGAAAGGACCAACCTGGGCCACATCAGGTTGTGTTTTCCCATTAAACACCACCTTTTGGGTGCTAATTCTTTTTTCTTTTTTTTTATTGAATGGTAACTGTGTACATTGATGCACTTTGGGGGTACATAGCCTTCATGTAACTTTCTTAGTTATTGTGTTAAAACATTCATATTCTACTCATAAAAAGATTCACTTGTACCCTTGTAAGTGGTGCTAATTCTTATCCTGGTTTCTGATTCCTTTCAGGTTTTCTATTTCTTTGGTTCATATTTTTTAAAAACAGTAACTTCATAGCTAATGCTTATTGAACATTTAATAACCACCAGGATTCAAACTAAATCTTGTTACATATTATCATGTTTAATCTTCACCATTAAACAAATGCTATTATTATCATAATCCATATTTATTTTCTTAAGTCACACAGCTAATAGGTGGTAGAGTTGGAATTGGAATACAAGCAAACTGACTCCAGAGCCTAAACTCTTTGTAATTTCTCTGAACAGCTTCTGCATTCCTAATGATTTACAAAACATGTCTTACAACTTGGTAGTGGCAAATAGATTATCATCAAATTATTCCTGATGACAGAAAAATGATAAAATAATACCCATTTATTGAATGCCTACTTTGGGCCATGGATGATATGAAAACTATTACCAAATTCTCAAGTGTTTAAGCGATGACACAATTAAATGGTGAAATTAGGGTTTAATTTACACCTTCTGGTGAGTGTTGGAGTTCTGCCCCTAAAAGGAGCTGGTTGGGTTCCTAATAATGTTCTAGTTTCTGATTAAAAATTCTGAGGAAACTTAGCTGTGCTTCCAATAACATCCCTGTATAAATCTGGTAAATTTACTTTTGCCTAAGAATGTCTGATGCAATTTCTGTTTCTTACAATAAAAAAAGCCTTGACTAAAATGGTGGTCCTTCTGATTTGAGAATGTGCTCTCCCTGAGGCTTGGAGAGTTAGATGGATTAAATGACTTAATTAGTATCACCCAATCTGTGAACAACAGAAGTAGGAATAGCACCAAGTCCACTGATGATTTTTAGGCTCGTTTTCTTTCTGCTATAATAATCTATTCCTCATTTCAACTTCTATGCAAAATGCTCAGGACATAGAAAAGATTTCGCACCTAATCTTAGGTCACCTGCCAGAGGAGGTGTGAGAAGATCATGGTAAGGACAATAAATCCTTAAAATTTGCCTCCACACAGCATTTATGAGCTGGTCCAATTAGTCTTATGAGCAGATAGAGGGAAGTATTGCGGCTACTGTGTTTCAAGAGCTGTGCAGAGCCCTCCAGGAACCATTGTCTGGACCTCACTAAGCTGTTGTTAGAGACAAATAAGATAGCAGATGCTAAGTGCCTGGCACTTGGGAGGCACGAGCTCAATAAATGGTAGCTATTCCTGGCATTGTCCCAATGCAACAGGAGCAGGGAAGTGAGGGGGAAGAACAGATCTCGTAGTAATGACTCAGGTGACTCTAAGTTTCGAAGATATCATCTGAGTCCTAGAAAACATTTGCTTTGCATATAAAAGAAAATGAAAATTTTAAAATGTGGTCATCAGTCATTTTTACACATTTGTTTATAAGATTTATCAAGTCATACCAACAGGTTCAATTCAATTTGACTCGCACATCTTGAGTGCATATTGAGTCCCAGGTGACGTGAAGGTTCATTATTGAAAGAGAGCTGGTACCAGTAACTTGGTGCTAAGGAATGTGGTAAAGACACGGAGGTGTGGGACTCTATGTACAAATGCTCAGGCCCAGAAGAGATATTTATTATATTTTCTGCCTGTTCTATCGTATTTATTTTATTTGTTTTCTCTCTCTCCCCCCATTCCCACTTGCTCTCCCTTTGGCTAAATTAACTTCCCAATTTCTTTCTTTATTGAAAAACATTCATTTGCAATATTGGGGGCACTACCTTGTGAGATACTAGAGCGTGTAAGTGAATTTAACATAAATTGCTCAGAATATTACATATTACTTAACCGTGACTGCTCGTACACACTGCTGTGCTTACTTGATAGTGATGTGGTTCTGAATTTTAAAGGTTAGATGTAATGTGTTCTGTGATTTAGATAATTCCTTACTCACCAGATACACAAGTCCTGCTAAAGTCAATGAGTGTATGTGAATCCTGCTGACACAAGGCAATACTTAGAAAACATTTGTTATTGATTTTAGTTAAAATGTTAAATGTCATTTACCTATTGCCTTTATGTTTTGACCCTTATTGTTCATCATGTATTTATTTTGATTATGATTTTTTTCTGATTGAATTAGTGTGAATTTATTGTAGAAAACAGTAATGTGAATAAAAAACATTTTATTATCTCAGTGGAGTCTCAGTGTGTGACACATCTTGTACCCTCAATGAATTCCCAACAATAAAAACAAACAAAAAAATATTCCAAGATAGTGATTAGAGGTTAAAAGTGTTTGGGGGGGATGATGATATTTTTTATCACAATGCTTGCATATCAGATTCTAACAGTCTCAATATGCAACCATTTTAAAGAAAATACAGATGTAGAGAAACCACCAGGGAGAAAATTTGAAAAGCAAAACAAATCTAACAGGTACAGGCACACACACATGCACAGACCAAACTACTAGTAGGATTTTAGTGTATTCCACAGCAGTTATATAGAAAGAATTTAAAAATGTACTTAAAACACAATCACATCCATATAATTTTGCTTTAAGAAATACTTAAATAGCCTTTATTCTTCAACAGGCTTTACAATTAACATCTAAAACAACCAGATATTTTATTCAGTGGATTAGTGATAACATACTAAACTTTCCCCTGTGATTAGATGTTGAGCTAATTCTAATTTGCCTTCATGTAATGCTGTCTTCATATATTTAATTTTTTCTATATTTTGGCAGGTTTCTTTGGGCTCGATTCTGGAGACTGGGAATGCCTTTGACAAGATATTTGCCAAATTTCTTTCTACAAGAACTATACTAATTTATGTTGTCATCAGGAATGAATGGGAGAGTAAATTCTCTGCACTTCCACTGGCATTTTGGACATTTATTTATTTACTTATTTTTGTAGTTCTGCATGTCTTACAGTACTTATTTCAATTAACACTGTCTGGCTACTAGAAAGTTTTGACATTTTCAAATCAAAATAATTATTCTGATTAATGATATTTGATCATTATTTTTCCTTTATATGTTAATTACCTGTGTAAGCTCTTGTCTGTTTGCCTATGATATTCATAATGACTTTAAAAAATTTTTTTAATTTTTTAATTTTTTGCAGTTTTTGGCCAGGGCTGGGTTTGAACCCACCACCTCCAGCAATGTGGCCAGTGCCCTAATCCTTTGAGCCACAGGCACCACCCTATTCATAGTGACTTTTTAATCAGAAGTTTGAATACTGTGTGTTTTACATGCATTAACCCAGTGCCACATTTGACGAAAAATTTCCCAGACAGTATAACTTCTTATTTTTATTTATATACACATTTGAATATCATAACATTCATTGATATTTTCCTTTGTGTATTCTTTACCCGATTCAAAGCATAGAAAATCATTCCTTGTCAGAGTTTTGATAAATATTCAATGTAATATTCTTTACTTTCTTTGATTTAATTTTCAAAAATATCAAACTTTTAAATACATCTGGAATTTGTTTCAGCATATGGTGTGAGGTGAACATACTTGAATTTTAAATAATTGACTATGCTATGGCCCAGATGCCTGAGTTCTCTTATAAGTCACCAAATGCCCAGTAAAAGAAGAATGCTCTTTTATTTGGTGTTCACTGAGATAACATCTGTTATTTTAGTAAATGTGCCAGAATTTTTTTTACCAAGGAAGTTATGTCTTACTTAAAGTTTACTTTCAAAAAGTTGAGTTAATTCTTTCAGATAGAGGGCTATAACTTAACAAAATATTATTTTGGCATTCTTTATGCTGTCCTGTTGGTTACATGAGTACACCTTAAAAAATAACATGAGTACATTTGCTTTATCAGAAGTACCTTAGCTTATAAATTTTAATATTCTCTAGGTAAACTTGAATATAATATCTAAGTGTGAATTATGTCTCAGCAACTGGTTATATGATTTTATACAAACTTTTCAATCTCCTGAATCTTAGTTGTTTCTGTAGAAAATAGGGTTCCTTCCACCTACCTTATGGGAGAATGGTAAGGATTAAATGAGAACACTGAAAAGTCAAATGCTTGAAGATCCCCTACTAAAGAAGAGACCTCACGGAGTCATTCTTGTCTCTCCATTTTTATATAATATCAGCTATTGACTCTCTGAACTGGGGAAACAGAACAATGCTCTTAGTAGAATCCATATGGTCAGCTCTGGATTTTGAAATACATCTCATTTAAATTATGAGTGTAATTGCATCTGGTCTTTAGGAAATTTATACAACATAATGAAATTATGTTTCTGGGTCCTTTTAATTTTTTTCTTGTGTTCAACTACATACTAAGAAAAGATAGCTCATTTTAAAACTTCCCTAGGGCAGAAATGAAGGTAACTATTTGAACTTCAAAGAATTTTCCTAGTCAGACGAGGACTATATACTGAGTAAAAGTAAATAGAGAGGAAAGAGACCAACAAAGATAGTAATTAAGGTATGTAGCTCAATAGATAATTATGATATTTGCCCTAAAAAATCCACCTGTGATTTCTGTTTAGTTATCTATGTAATATGATTTTAGAGACATAAGAAAAACTCCTCTAATAAAACATCCTGACTGCCAGCCATAATGCCTGCTGCACATACCTCTATTATAACACACATCTCACTGGGTCCAATTATTTCTCTGGTAATTTAAAAATTAGACCTAACCTGGACTTTATAACAGCAGAGACCAAGTTTTACACTTCTTTGCATCAGTTCCAATGATTGTAGGACTCTTCATGTCAGAAATTCAGCATTTCTATATTTAGAGCATTGTACTATTGTGCAGAGGATTACAGTTATTGTTGTCTCAAACTTTATGCAAGTGTAGGATCATGGGCAAGGATTTGGCAGGCTGGGGGCTAGGTGAGGGAGAGAGTATGAAGCTAGGTGTTTGGAAAATAATGATGCAAATAAGATGCTTTAGGTCAATTCTTTAAAAAGTACAACCTGAAGTAAGTATTCAGAGGTTATTATTTCAGGGGAAGATACAGGAGAAAACCAGAAGCAAACCAAGGGAAACTGCAGAGCAATTAATCCACAGTCATGACACTGCTCACACCACATGCTAGGGCTCTGTGAGGTACTCCCGTCGCTCAGCAGATGTATTAATTCAACACACAGGATGTCTCCAGAAATGTGGCAAGAATGAATCACACCTAAGAGCGAGAAAGGAGGAGAAATGTGTCTCCATCATCTCTCCAGTGACCCATTCACCAGATCCCACAGAGAGTTTTTACCGCTCTCTTCATGGGAGAGCTCTCTTCATCATCTGGCTTCTCAGGACATTCAGGGAGAGTGGTACCTGGTACTGTAAGTGTTTCCTCCAAGTTCAAAAGCAAAGTAGTGACCTAACATGAATGGGGCTTGGCCAGGAGGGGGGTGAAAAGTTGGTCAAGAGAATATGAGATGGTACCCAAGGGTTTTTGTTTTTCCCCTGAAACATAAAAGATGTAGAAAATGGAGAAGTTGGGAGCATTGAAAACTAGCTGTAGGCTGATAAAAGTGATTTCATAGCTGTATTGGTCAGGTGGGGAGTGCGATGTGTTGAGCAAACTGAACCCCCAACTGTGGTAGTTTAAATCACCAAGAGCTTTGCTTCTTGTTCGTGTACCAGTTCAGTATGGGTGGAGTTCCTTTTACTTAGTGGCTCTGCCATTTCTAGGATTCTTGAGATTCCAGATTCCTCCAGTACCTCTGTGCCTGCCTGCTGGGTGAGGGAAGGTGACGAGAGCCTGGGAAGTTGCATGGGGAACATCCTGTGGTCTCACTTAACTTTGAGGAGTATAGTCTATTGGAGTGTGCAGATGGGAAAGAGGGAGGGCATAAACAATTAGCAGTCTTCATTACATATCTAACCATGTTTTCTCAAGTTTTTAGTGTATGGGATTATTCCTTACTAACAATGTAATTTGAGCTTTAATTTATTAATGTGATGCAAAATTCCTTTTTAAAATTAATTTTAATTAATTTTTAATGCTACTCTTTTTCCCTCCGTATCAAATTTTACACATTTGTAAAAAGAAGAGTTTCTGCAGCATTGCCATTTTATCTCTGATTTTCCTAAGAAAAGAGTGATTAACCTGCAAATCAGTTGTCCTTCAGATGCCAAGGTAAATCTAAACCATGGCCAGGGTATTGATATGAAAATAGGCTCATGTAATTCCTAAGCCTACAAGAGTCACCAAACCTGGGCTTCCCACAGAGGGCTACTGTTTTTCCATGCCTGCACTCATAACCGTCGCAAGATAATTTAGCTAATTTTATATGTACCTTAGCCTGAGACTTTTCATAGTCAATACACTCTTTGATAATTTCATCCCCAACTTTTCTCTCAATGAAAAGATAACTTGCTGATGTTTGCCACGGAAATTACCTTTCTTAGCCCTTTACCACTGCCTGTAAAGTAGCAGTCCCCCAATTTTTCAGCACCAGGGAACAGTTTCATGGAAGACAATTTTTCCAAGAGGTGGAGGGGATCTGGCGGGAGGTGGAGCCAAGTAGTGAGGTGAATGATGGTGAGTAGCTGTAAATATACATCAAGCTTTGCTCACTGGCCCACTGCTCTCTGCTTGCTGGGTGGCCGAGTTCCTCACAGGCCACAGACCAATACCAGTCCACAGCCTGAAGTTTGGGCACTGCAGCTAATGGACTGCTAGGAAAAAAATGGTGATGTGACTAATAATGCTGTCTTTAATGTCTCTCCTAACAGAATCCTCGTGCCACAATTGCCTACAAAAATTGCCAAGTCTGGAATCAAGCTACAAATTGCAGTATTCTCAACAGGGGGTGTTTTCAGCATAAAAAGTATAATTTTGATAATTTTGAGTATACTTACTGTGCAAATGCTTTGCAAAGATTGACTGAAAGTATTTCACATTGTAATATTCCTGAAGCATGAGTCACCATGTAGGAATCAATTTGTCTTTCTAAATTAGAGTGAAGATCATAAATTCAAGGTAGGTTCCTTACATCAGGAATGAAATGGGGGAGAGAAACCTTCGCAACCATCTCAGACAGAATTGCCATGTGACTGGTATTGGCGTTTTGTTTTAAAAATATTGAGATGTGAGGCTTGGCCCCTGTAGCTCAGGAGGCTAGGGCACCAGCCACATACACCAGAGCTGGCAGGTTTGAATCCAGCCCTGGCCAAAAAATAGCGTGTGTTGGGCACCTGTATTCCCAGCTACTGGGGAGGCTGAGGCAAGAGAATCATGTAAGCCCAAGAGTTTGAGGTTGCTGTGAGCTGTGATGCCACAGCACTCTACCCAGGACAACAGCTTGAGAAGCTATCTCAAAAAAAAAAAAAAAAAATTGAGATGCTAGTTGGGGTCTGCCCTAGTTGATGTTGATTGATTTCTTGTTTAACTGTATTTGATCTCCCTGGACTTCTCTGGGGTTGCTTTCAAGGCTTAAAAAAAAAATTCACCCTTGGTTTAAACATACAGAAGGAACTTCCCACTCCGTATTTTCCTTCTGATCTCATCTCACAGGTGCAGTCCCTTCTTTCTGGCCATGTTTTTGAAGATGTTCTCGCCTCTACAACTTCTTTCCTAATTTGCTCTTATATCACACCTGGATCTCCTGTTCCTGTGCTTCATTTGCTAAGTTCTAAAATTTCTAGTACTGTTGTGCTCCAGCAGGCTCCTGGTGGATGTCTGAAATTGTAAGTCATATTGAACACTATCTACTACACATACATACTTAGCATAAAGTTTAATTCATGAATTAAACACAGTAAGAGACTAATAGCAATAATAAAATAGAAAAATTATAATAATATTCTGTCATAAAAGTTATGTGAATGTGGTCTTTCTCAAAATATCTTAATATTTTTGGAATGAGGTTGACTGTGACTAATAGAAACTACAGAAATACTGCCTAACTCATTCCGTGAACCCTCCCATCCTGGGTTTGAATCTCACAGGGGAATTTATAAACAACTCTCTCAAAAAAGTGTAGTAATAATGAGACCTCACAAATAATAATAATAATGAGGCCCAAATTAAAAGAAGGTTCATAACCCAGTCTTGAGCTGTAGATGAACAAGGCATCTGTTTATCTGGGGTTAGAGACGCTGCCATAGATATCGATCACTTTGAAACTCGCCTTCTTGCTGCTTAGTTTTTCTCCTGATGAGGAAAGAAGCAAACACAGGCCCATATTACAGCTTCATGAGGAACTTCAAGGGAACATGAAAAGTGAGTTCTTTCCACCTTTCCATCCAGGTTCTCTCCACTGTTAGCTGAGGGACCTGAGTGAGAGGCAGGCTTTTTGACTCTACCTAAATGTGCAGTGACAAGTGAACATAGGTTCCTTCATGGGAGATGTCAGATCGGGGTGTTTTTGTCTTTGGCAAACCCTGAAATCTCTGATTCTCAGTTTTCTTACTTATTAAGTGGAATAAATAATAGCTTCCTTAGATCACTGGAATATTTTTAAAATCAAATAAAATAATGAATGTAGAAATCCTTTCTCAAAAAGCAAAATGTTATTCTAGAGAAACATAAAACACTGCGAGTAAGTGCCACCCCCACCTCTTTTGTGCTAACAAATGCAGTTACAAATACTCATGTAACTTAATTTCATAAAACTTGGTATAAATAATGTCTTATGGAAAATGCACATTATTTTGTTTTATTGTAGCCATTGGTGACACTTGTCAAATTATCGTTTCAGTCTAACTTTAACTTATGAACCAGGTACATCGTAATTCCTTGTCAATGTGCTTACTGTGGAAAATTACTTAAAGTAATTTGATGAAGAGCTGTGCTAATTCAATTACTGAATTTCATGCCTCATATTTAAAGTCTATAAACAAAAATTACAGAAAAGTACTTACGCTATTGCATTATTTTAATACTCTGAATAGCATTTGTACTTGAGATTGGTAAGGCAGCATATTTAAGTGATGAGCTCATGAAAGTGAAATATTAAAAACAGCTTATGAAAATCTCTCCCATCTGGCAGTTACAATTGATCAGAAATCTACTCTTCAGCATTATTTTGAAAATAGCATGCGTTTTTAATTAAAACTGTTCATTCGATTTATTAATGTAAGTAAAACCTCCCATATGATCAGGTTTAGCTTGAGAAAGTGGTTTTCTAAAATCCCTTTTATGGATTGAGTGATACAATTTTACATAAAGAATAGTTATAAAAGATGTCTGACATTTATTTGCTATCAATCTCTTTTGTGTTGTTAATTTCAGAATTGAACTGTGAATATAATTCTGCTTTCTTAGAAATACTTGATGAATTCATGAGTTTAATTCTAGTATTATTTTAAATCTATACTAGCTACAAAGGATCTGTCTTTTATAAACTAGGTTAATTTAAAGGACCCTATGTATCAATTAATTTCAGCAAAGTTGATATAGATAAGAAATAAGCAGATTATTAAGGTTAAATGTTCTCACTTAAAAACATAATAGGTATTTAATTAATTAATTAATTTTTGAGACAAAGTCTCACTATGTCACCCTCGGTAGAGTGCTCTGGTGTCACAACTCATAGCAACCTCAAACTCTTGGGTTTAAGAGAGTCTCTTGCCTCAGCCTCCCAAGTAGCTGGGATTACAGACACCTGCCACAACACCTGTCTATTTTTTTGTTGCAGTTGTCATTGGTTTTTAGCAGGCCTGGACTGGGTTCGAACCTGCCTGCCTTGGTGTATGTGGCTGGTGCCCTAACACGGAGCTCTGGGCCCTGAGCCAGTAGGCATTTTAATTTTAAATTATCAAATGCTTATTCGGTTACTATGTTCATTATACACATTATCTCATTTAATCCTTTCAAAAGAAGGATTTAGGCTCAGTCAATTAGACTCCAGGTCACAAGTGCATAATATCTGCTCTGTACAAGAGCCCATGGCTCCTGCTTGCCCTCTCTCTGGGAGGCTTGGATGGACAGCTTCTCTAGATGTAGTCATGGCTTCCAGACTCAGTTACTTATCAAAATGGATTATTCAAATAATGAATTGATAAATTATAAAAATGAGAAACAAGTTTCTTCAACTGGTTGACTATTCTGAGTAAATGTCTGTTTCCATCATGTTTTACACTGGTCAGATGTCATGCTGATTGTATTATATCATAAAGTGGGTAATTTCTACATAAGTTTAGTTATGTAGTATTAATTATGAGGTATTAATGGTAACTTTCTCATTTCCAAGTGAAATTATAAAATACATAGAAAATTTATTGGCAATTGAACCCTCTAGATTTTAGAGTGGGAGTGAACAGTCTTGGGAGATATTTCTGCAGCCCACTTAGTGGCTGTTAAAACACACCAGTACAACAGTAATTGAAAGTTGATTTAATTATTGTCAGTATTCTTGAATACACATGTACATGTCTATACAAAGTGTGTATATACACATACATACTTACATATAATTAATATAATCATTCATGAACTTAGAGTTAGAGCCAAAGCCACAAACTTGACGTTCACTGCTACTACTAGACGCTTAGTCTCATTTTACATGGTTTGAAATAAATGTGCCTAGAGGACTTTTCAGGTTATGTCTTTGCTTACAAATTAATCTATAGTCGTAAGACACATGATGTCTGTATTTTCCATCGATTCCTTCTATAAATAAAGATTTGCTCCTACTGTTCAAGTTTTATAATGTAATTGTTTCATACACAATTAATAGTCGTGCTTCCCAGCGTGAAAACTGGTTCTACTAAGTAGAACTGTGTCTCAGCAGTGTTTCTCTGTGAAACTATGCACACTAGCTGTTCTGGTTTTCAGCCTATACCTATAGATTTGTGTTTCTTTATAACTCTGATTTACATATTTATCATCTTACCAACAGCATTGCTTAAAATTATCTTCTTTATTTCCAGTGGCTTATCAAAGAATTGTACTGTTACTATTGTTTCCCAAGTTTTTTTTTTTTAAATTCTATGAGCTCTGAAGCATGTTTCTTAAAAATAAATTGCAGAGTTTTTAGTTTGTAGTTACTTATTTACCAACACTCTGAGTTTTAACAAAAATAATTCATCAGAACTTATAAACGTGAAAGACAAAATGAATGTTGAGTGTGTAAGAAAGCCAATGGAAAAGGAAAATAAGAATAAACAAGTAAAATCAAGCTAGGAGTGAGGTTGGGAAGTAAAAGAACTACACTACACTTGCTGAAGGTAGATCACAAATTTGAGAATTTGACTCTAAGCTTTTTACAAACCAATCACAAGATGGAAATGTGATCACCATCTCCAAGGTGTAAGGAAATAAGTTGATTTTGAAGAATCATATTAACAATTCATGAAAACAAGGTTAGGAAACAATTTTTATATATTTGTATATTCTACGAAAAAATTGAACACCCATTTATCATGGAGTAAGTAGTTTCACTGGTCTGCTTCGCGTGATGTTCCTGCACACTGGGAGATGATATCTGTCCATGGTACAATGCAATCAGGAGCATTTTTATGAGGTGAAGTGTCTGTAATACGTGATCCTGTCAGGCCTTCTTTTTTTTTCTTTTCCCTGATAGACCATCTGGTACTAGAAGAGATTACCGGGTATCCACAGAATTGAGGAACAACATCAGTTCTGCCAAAGGTCCCAAAGCTTCAATTTACTGTACTTCAATTTACAACTTCAGTTTAGCTCACATTCCACTGATCCTTTTTGAAAACTGTTGGCATTGTTGGTCTGAACTACGAGATTCCTCATTCCATCCCCAGCTTTATAGAGCCTATAACCATGTAGTGAGCAGCAAAGATTATCTCTCACTCATCATCATAACCCCAGGGTTACTAGTTAAATGTGAGAGCACGGAATAGGTGATAATGCATATTTATGCTCTCTAGGAAAGCTATTCATTCCCACAAATTATAAAATTAACTATTTGAATGTAGGCAAATAACTTCACATTTGTAAGAAAGTGTAATAATAGTAATCTTGATGGAAGATACCCAGAACAAGATAAATTAACACAGAGGAATACATTGGTCAATAATAAGAACTACTTGCTGAATCAGGAATGATCTCTAAATCACTGTATGATGTAATAGACAAGAAACTGGTGAAGTACCTTAATACTGTCACAATAAATATTTTATTGGCAAAACATCAGTGCTAATATTCTCAGTAACATTAACAAATAATCAAAGTTATAATAATACATTTTGTCTCCCCCAAAGACTTAGTATAGGTACATTTTTATTTTGAATAGAGATTAAAAGCAGTTTGCAGAATTTTTTTTTTTTTTTTGAGACAGATTCTCATTTTATTGCCCTTGGTTGAGTGCTGTGGGGTCACAGCTCACAGCAGCCTCAAACTCTTGGGCTCAAGCAATCCTCTTGCCTCAACCTCCCAAGTAGTAGCTGGGATGACAAATGCCTGCCACAACGCTGGGCTACTTAGTGCTGATCTCAAACTTGTGAGCTCAAGCGATCCTCCAGCCTTGGCTTCCCAGAGTCCTAGGATTACAGGTATGAGATTACACTCCACTGAATTTTTTTTTAAAATTATGAATTGCATAGGTTTTCCTTCAAAGAAAGTATCAGTATTATTTTAAAGTCTGGTATGAATAGATAGCATAGTCTTTATAATTGTCCTAAATATTTTTCCTCTGTATTGAGAGTTTTGAAAGGTATTTAACAGTAGTAAGTTTAAATTTAAGACTATATTACTTGACATGGTAGATTCTAAATAACTATTGTTCAGTATTTGACAATAAATTGATATACAAAAACTTGGTTTCTAAATATATTTGAATATTTCTAGCCTAATCTTGCTATCATATAATCATGTTTCTTAGTAAATAATTTATCTACCTCAATATGCAACTCTTCTATAATAGTTTCTACTAAGCATGGTAACATCTTCTTCAATATTATCTTGAAAATCCAATTTCCAGTATTTGTTTTTAGATCTTCCTGTATTATGTAACTAAACAGTGAGCTATAGATTTCAAGACTAGACACAGGGGGTTTCAGAATCACATTTTACTTGGGGCCTATTCTTGAGCATTTAGAAGCATAAACATAGATATTTGGAAACTACCCTTTGACTAGTAATTCTTCCTTTATTCCATCATTTTGTTTATTTGGAGAGAAAACTCTTCTAGAATTGATGAAAGGAAGAATAATGCTATTTTGGAAATAATGTTAGTACCATATTTCCATCACTTAGGTGCTATATGTATACATATGCTTAATAAAATCATATAGTTTTTTGGTAAACTTTTACTTATGCAAAATGTCAAGGTTTCTACTATTGTCTTTCCTGGTCCATCATTTTCCACAAGATTTTTGAAAATTTTGGTTTTATTCTTGAGAAATATATACCTTTTGTCTAGTTCCTCTGTTCTCTCATTCTTATTAATATAGATATTTCCAAATATCTGCATTTTAAAAATTTTATTATTGAAAATTGTATAATACATTTCAATAAGATCTCCTATCTATTACTTTCCAATCTGTGATTTCAGTTAATAGAATTCATCCCCACCAAGTATAGCTATTTGATATTTTGGAGCCAAATATATTTTTCATGACTTTTTGATTTCAATTTTAAAATTTTTACTTATTTATAGCCTCACCTTACTCAAAAGTGTGGTTTAGATGTTAACTCTGTCAGGCATTTTGGTGGCTATTAATTTGCAAGGATTTCCAACTTTTCACCTTTTGGAGTCAATGATATTGCATCACCTCCAGGCCCTGTTGGGGGTGAAGGGGAGGGGAACACAGAGCCAAAGTGATGTGTGTCACTTCCAAGCCTTCCCAGTGCAGAATCTTCACAGTGGCTGGTGAAGTTTATCATGGCTGTGGTGCCAGAATGCGGTCCTTGAGTCGCCCGGTGGAGCAGAGCCCCCTGCTGGTGAAGTTTATCATGGCTGTGGTGCCAGAATGCGGTCCTTGAGTCGCCCGGTGGAGCAGAGCCCCCTGCTGGTGAAGTTTATCATGGCTGTGGTGCCAGAACGCGGTCCTTGAGTCACCCAGCCGAGCAGAGCCCCCTGCTGGCCTGCAACTGACATGTACATATCCTGAACAAAAATTAAACTTATTTAAGCCGCTGAGATTTGGGGGTCGTTTGTTACGAAAGCATAACCTAATTTAGATTGACTGATACAGCCTCTTGGTTTTGCCAGTTTTTAGATGACACTAGAGAATGTTGGAGATGCAGCAAACACTGCTAGTCTCCTGCTCTGTCCCCGCGAAGCCGCGTGCAGGCCCGCAGAGCGTCTCTCGGCTCCGCGCCCTGCTGCGGGTCGCAGGGTGCCCTGCAGTTCTCTTCAGAACACCGCCTTCCAGTTCCTGGAGCCACTGTCCTCTTCGGAGCAGACAAGCCATTGATTGACTGGCTGGTGAAATCCCAGCGTCCGTAGATCCAGAGAGGGCGCCCTTGCCGTGAACTGACACCCCCACGTTTCCTGGCAAGGTCAGTCTGAAGCTGCAGCTGCCCTTTGGGACCCCACCTGAAACCTCTCCCTTACTCCCCTGCTTTTGCTTTCCATGCCTGGTTCCCTGACTCCCTTCTAAGTTTTTCATGGGAATTCTTCTTAATAAATCACTTGCATTAAGTGGCTCCATGTTAGAGTCTGTTTCTCTGAAATCTTACCTAACACTGGGAAAGAAATGTATAGAATACGTGGTTTCGTAATAACACTTCAGAGAGTATAACTTATTGTGGTATGTAAAAGGACATCACACTTGCCATTGTCATTTTTGAACTATCTAAACCAGAAATTTGACCATGTTTAATGTGCTGTCTTTGAGCAGATCAGAATATATTAGTGGTTAATTTTTTTTTTTTTTTTTTTTTAGTAAGGCGGTCGTGCTTCTTGGATAGTCATTACATCATTTCTCCACTTTGGGTAATGGCTTTGTAATAATTCTGTTCACTATCCTCAAATACCTTCAGAACTTTGAACACATAATAAGATGTTCTTGAGGTTGGGGCAAAGCCTGGGATCACATAACAGGGCAGATTTACAGTCCAGACAAAAGTAAAAGGTACCGATGTACTCTCTTTACTGTAGTGGTCCTCTAGCAAATTTTTATAATTGGCCATTGATGATGATGACATAAAAATAAATGGGAAAAATATTCCTCTGATGTTTTTATGGTGTGAAGTCTTAACTGTTCTTAACATGCATACCTTTTTTGTTGCTGTTGTTGACTTTGTTGCCCTTGGTAGTGTGCAGCAGCACTATAGCTCATAGCAGTCTCAAATTCTTGGGTTCAGCCTCCCAGGTAGCTGGGATTACAGGCACCTGCCACAAGGCCTGGTTATTTTTTAAAGACGAGCTTTCGCTCTTGCTCAGGCTGATCTCGAACCTGTGAGCTCAGGCAATCCACCCCCCTCGGCCTCCCAGAGGGGAGGGATTACAGCCACCAGCCACCAGGCCTAGCCCTGCACAGTATAAACTGTGTCTCACTGATAACAGTTACTGAACAAAATTCAGCTGTCTTCAAAACAAGCTGTAAGTAGGAGACAGTTTTAGAGTTGTCTATAATTTTTTTTCAATTCCATAAAATTCCATTAGCTTTTCCATAAGACTGATCCAGGTTGGTATCTTGGCTCAGTCAACTACTTGGTAATATTTTACAAAGTAGTCCACTTCTCTGGTCTTCCGTTTCCATCAGAAAAATGAAAGTATCCATATCATATCACATGGTTATGGGAATTAAATGAAATAGCATTTGTGAGTCAGGGCATCATTCAGAGTGTGTTTTCAAGAGATGTTAGTCATCTGTTTGGAAAATCCTTGTGAAATATTCTAAGTGAACTTGAAAGTAGAGAGGGAGAGAGCTTTAAGATTAGAGGAAGAAGGTGTTATTGGTAATGACAATTCTCATTACCCCAATTTCAGTAGCTATGTGCACTGGAGTTTTAAAATAATGCCAGCCTTCACTATTTCTCCTTTGGAATCTTAGATTTTTATTTGAGTTTATGATATTTATCCCATCATGGGGGAAAAGCTAAAGATTTTTTTCCTAGAACTCAAGGCAACACATTTGACTGAACCCTATTTAGTTCTTTATTTCATTTAAATCTATTGACATACAACCTCTCTGTTTGAGCTATTTGACCATCATCTTCTATCCCACAGGTGTTACTTCTAAGGTAGGGAGAGTATTGTTCTCCTATCTGCCAACTCCTTGTTTCTATTCCAAGAAAGCCGCTCTCAAGAGAGTTACAAGCAGAGCAGAGGAAGGGCAGGTGCATTCTGTCAGGGAAGTCCCACCCACTGAAATTCTATGGGTGGAAACACAGACCAGAAAAATGTGGGTAGCTATGCTTGGTGGAAATCGCAGTATTTATGTGTGTTATCTCATGTGTGTTATTCAGTCTCATATCAGGGAATGGAGCAAGGAGGACGGGAGAGGTGCCACCTCAGTAACCTGAGCGGCTTGTTTAAATCCATGCACCCGCACTGAGAAGTGACATGGAAGTGCTCAGTAATTTAACTTCTAGCTACACATCTTGGAAAGGTGTTATGTTATGCCTTACTTACTGTTATGCCTTTAGTCAGATTGAGACAATTAATAATTAAGTCTCGATAGGGTGGTTGAAGCCTAAAAATTATATTCTGAAAGATTACTCTAAACCAATTAAAATGTTTTCATTTCCCCTTACCGAGAATTATTATGATAGTTTAGGAATGGGCAATTTGGCCACTGATATATGTGGCATAGTCTAGGAAGTGCTTCTGGCAAATAGTGGCTCACTGCCTCGTCTTACTGAGACACTCAAGAAAGAGTGAGTGTTTATTCCTCTGAACATTTTCAGGATTGGATAAGATGCCTTAAGCTACTGTAGACACTTTATGATCATGAGGGCATCATTTTGAGGACACATAGGACACACTGAAATCTTTGACAATGTTGTTCAGCTTCTGATTATACTAATCCTGAAGTTGTGCTGTGAGAGATGTGTTGAGTAAGGTGATAAATTTTCTTATTGCTTAAGAAATTGGAATTGAATTTTTTGTCATTTGTGACCTTAGGTGTTTAAATCATTGCCTACTTTGGTTAATATTGGATTTGGGTTATGTTTCATAATTGTAAAAGAATTAAACAATGTTTATTGAGTTCATGCACTTTGCAAAAGACAGCCAGTGACAAAGGACACGGATGTAATGTTTTTAGAGTTTGAAATTGAATATGTAATTAGGCAATTAATCTGTGTTCGATGTAAACATGTGTTCGACTTAGAAGACGAGTTTGACCCAGTCTTACATGATCAAAGAAAGTTTTCAAAGAGTAAAATTTCTGTTTTGGGATCAAAATGATGAAGAGATGTTGGCTAAGGACAAGGGGACAACAGTGAGGACTATTGTGGCAAATGGTAAGAGGTTATTGGCCACTGTACCCAGGCAGTCCCATGGCTGTCCCAGCTCCAGTTACGTCAGGAAGCTCAAGTCAACCTCACGGACAACCTGCTCAGTTTGGACAACCAGAAAGATGGAATTACCATTTCAAAGTGTAGAATAGGAACAAAAATTTCAATGGGAATACCAAGAAGCTCAATTTTGGACGTGCTGATTACAAGATGGCAGTTATGTTTCCAGGTAGGGTACTTAGTAGGACATCTGGATATACAAATCTAGAGTTCAGGGAAATTTCCTCAATTGTAGATATGTATTTGTGAGTTGCTATTACATGTACATATGGTATTTAAGGCAAAGAGGTTAGATAAGATCTTTTTAGGAGTAATGATAGATAGAAAACAGAAAAAGTCTAAAGAATGAGTTCCTGGGATCCCTGTGTGCAGTGGCTGAGGAGATAAGAGAAAACCTGTGAAGAATGTGAGAATCAGCAGCAGTGGACACAGGGTAAACATCAGAACGTGGTTGTGGAAGCAGAAATGAAATACGAAAAGTGAAGAGAATTAAAGGGATTTATTTCTACGCCCCCCCCCACCAGCTTACTCCTATTCCTAAATATTCACCCTTCCCTCCTGTGTTGTGAATGGCTCTTTCAGACTCCTGGCAGGGGCCATCTCTTCCTTTCCTGCAATTTCCCATCAGCTTTGAGGTGGAAAAGAACAATTGGAGCTAAATACAGAGGTTGTGCTTTATTTGCTAAGTAAAAGTGAGGAGAAAAATGAACAATATTGTAGAAAAATAAGCAAGTAATAACATACTGCTCTTCTTCTTCCTTTTTTTTTTAGAGACAGAGTCTCACTTTATTGCCCTTGGTAGAGTGCTGTGGCATCACAGCTCACAGCAACCTCCAACTCCTAGGCTTAGGTGATTCTCCTGCCTCAGCCTCCCGAGTTCTCCCTAGTTCTTCAATTCCAAGTTTCAAGAGTTTGGCTGGGGAACTAATATCTCTGAAAGATAATAAGCTTTCCTACAGAGCATGACCCTCCCTCATAACCTTCCTTAACCGTAAGTGTTTCTGCCATCAAATAGTTCTAATCTGCTTGTAGACATTCACGTTCTTTATGAAGTTCCATTACTGGAACTTTTGAGAGAAAGCTGGTTTTTAACTTTTTTGCTTTCACCATAATGCTGCCATGTACCCTAACATAAGGTGTGGCAGAACATGGGCTAAAGTCAGAGAACAAAATCTAGTAATCAGGAGAGCTGAACCTTATGCTTGAGTGGGTCATTAACAAGATGTCATAAATGGGAACAAGTGAGCTTGGAATTCAGACAGTCTGATTCTAGAACCCCAACTCCCGAGCTGTGCTTGAACTGCCTCTTTCACTCCTGTGAAAGAACAAATTAGCATGTGTGCGTCCAGGTGCAGTGGCTCACTCCTGTCATCCTAGCACTCTGGGAGGCCAAGGAGGGTGGATTGCTTGAGTTCAGGAGTTCCAGACCAGTCTGAGCAAAAATGAGATCCCATCTCTACTAAAAAGTGGAAAAACAAGCCAGGTATTGCAGCCAATTGGCACCTTGTAGTCCCAGCTTGTAGGGAGGCTGAGGCAAGAGGATCACTTGAGCCCAGGAGCTTGAGGTTGCTGTGAGGTACAATGCCGCTACACAGTAGCCAGGGTGAGAGTGAGATTGTCTCCAAAAAAAAAAAAAAAAAGTCAGTATGTCTGAAAGGGATTTGACAATTCTAAAAGTGTTGTACACATAATAGGTTAACTGTATTCTTATTTCAAAGATCAACCAGAAACATCTGGGCAGCGTTTGCACTCTGGGTACTCCGTTAAAAACTCCTTTCTACAGAATTGTGTGTGTTCGTGGGATGTGCCTTGTGTTCATATGTGTGCATGTTTTTGTGAATGTGCACATGTGTAAAATCCTGGTCGTCTAGGATCGATTTGTCGAATCTATTTAGGAAGTGTGTTTCCTTCATAAGCACCCATTGGCCTTATTGTCACTAGATGGCAGAAACAGATCCTACTTCTGTGGGAAAACGAGAGTTCATTTTGCATTCCGGAAGGGCACAAAAAAGCTTCCCACAGACAATGTTTACAGGCTTTCTTTATTTTGACATTTCTTCTGAATACATTAATGTTTTTGGAAATTCCCTGTTAGGTCCCCTGCAGGGGTATGCTGCAAAGTGATCTTGGCTTACACAGAAAAAGAACTGCTTGCATTATGCATTTTGCATTTCAGTTTATAATTTTAGAATCCAATACTACTTTATTCAAGGGGGGCAGAGAGTGGGAAGAGGGTAGAGTTAAACACTAAGAAAAATCAAGAAGCAATGTCGCATTGCCAGAGCACTCACTGCCACTGCAGTATTTCATCTGAGCCAGAGATGCCTTTATTATAATTCATTCTCTTTAGGGTAAGGAGAGTTGACAGTAAAGTTGTCAGAAATAAATATATTGTAAAATTCTTTATGTAAATGCTTATACTGAAGAGAGATTTTTTTTTCTTTCCCCATTTTCTCCAAATTAGTTATTGCTTCAGAGTGCTATTAGTTTCTCATAAAAACTAAATGATGGGGGCAGTACTGTATGGGAACAGTTTTCTACTAGCCAAATAATTATCGATGTTTAGCTGCTTTGTACACATGCCAATTACAGCCTTCCTTAAAAACACCCAAACAGAATTGGCTTAATTCAGAGGAAACTATTAGAATGTGTTGAGGCTGAAATTATGGATGAAAGATTATGCCATATGTATATGCTTCCATGTATCTTTAAAAACACTTTAAAAGAATCTTAATGTTTAAAAATTATTTTTGTTTCTTTTGGAAGATATTTTTAGCTCTTTTAGGATCTTATCTGATCCATGGACAGGACACTTTTAGTATTATACTCACTTGCTTAAAATACAATTTGTAAATACTATGTATATGTTTCCTGTAATTGTGGCTATGGGAATTCTAAAGCCATAGGAAGAAATGCTTGGTGAATTCATTTGCATACCAATACCCAGAATGCTTTTGGTGAATGCATTTACATACCAATACCCAGAATGCTTTTCCAGCTGACTGCTATTTAATCTAAGTCAGCTGGTGTCTGAGCCCTGGGAACAAACTGAATGATTTTGACATGCTTGTTCGTGCATGTACTGAGTTCTTTTTCTGCACTTAAGTACACAACGCAAACTCAAAATTTCATTTCTACTGTAATTTTTTTTTATAAAAGACTTGAGTATTTTTAAATGTCCATTTTTCAACTTTCTTTTAACCCTCCCTATGAAATATTCTTCTAATTATTATAGGGATGATATTTTAATGGATGAATGAGTCAAAACTACTAATTTTACCTGGAATATATATTAAGTTGAATAACTTGTGATTCGGAATATAGGTGAGAAAATTGGAAGAATATGTTTGTCCATTTTGAAAAAAGCCCAGTTGGAGAGATTAGGGTACATTTAGGGAGATCTGTAGGTTTGGTGGCTCGAAGGTGATGGGGTCTCATGCAAGTCAAAGATGAAAGTGAACTATTTAAATTATTTTAAAATGGTTATCGATCAGAGGTAAGTGCTTGTGAGTCTGAAAGTATGAGTTGTCTGGATTATGTGTTGGAACTAGGGTCAAAAAGAAGTTAGTCATGGCTACTCGATGATATTAGGACCACCTGTTAATGTATTAAGGTGAAGTGATGGCATCATAGATTTGCTTTTGAAAGGATACTAATTTTTTAAGAAGCATGTGGAAATGTTCATAGGTATAAATGATATGATATCCAGGATTAGCTTCAAATAACATGAGAGAGGGATAAATGAGTTGTGGTACAAATGAAATAAAATTGTCACTTGTTGATAATTGTTGAATCAGGAAAATGGGTACATGGAGATTCATTATAATTACTCTGTCTGCTCTTGTGTTTATTGAAAATGTTCTCTAACACAAGATTTTAAAAATAAGAAATAAAGAAATAAATCACAAATAATTTAAGCATTTTTTATTCTATACTTTCCTTCTGAAAATGTTTTGATTTATGTTCTAGGTACTTTATCACACACAACTGTGTGGAGGAAATTTTGTCAGGTAATAGATAAGAAAAGAGAATCTATGCTGTCCCTCTACCTGCTTCTGCCACTATTTTGTCTTCCCTGGATCTGTAATCACCCTTTGTTGTCTAGACTCTATTCAGTGGCATTAAAACATTCTTTCACCTTACACAAATTGTGTTCAGCTTCACATCTTCTTATTACTCTGAATCTCTCTTTTCTCTTTCATAAAATTATTCAAAGGACTGTTTATACTTTCTTTATTCTGTTCTTATCCAACCAGAAATTCTTAAAAAAAAAGTGAACATACCACAGATTCAAAGAAGCAAATGATAAAATGAAAACCTATGCACTAATTGTCTGCAAAGAAATATAATATTTTCAGTAACTTAGAATTTCTAGTGTGTCTTTACTCCCATCCACCTGTGCTATATTATATATAATACAGTAGAGTAGATGCTGTATTGCATTTATTTTGTCTTTCACATGAGGATTTTTACTGATTTACAACGACGTATATGTTACTACACAAAATCATTCGGTTTTATCTGCTTGATGGCATTTTGTATGTTGAATCATACTGTGGTGTTCATTTGATATGCTTTTTCCCTTAACTATGTTTTTGGGGGATTTATCTGTGTTGACTATTTTTTACATATATTTACTTTTTTATAACCATATGGTAGTCCATCATGTTCTTGAGCCACACTATAATTATGTATTTTTTGTTCATAAACATTTATGTTTAGGTTTTGTGCTCTTAAAAAAAATGCTGTACATTTGTGTACAAATGTGCACATTCTAAGGTCTGCATGTCCATGGTTAATTGTGCCACAATTATTCCATGTTATCTCTGGGTTATAGAACATGTGACTGTTCTAGCTAAAGGAAGATTGTTTCCAAGGAGTACAACACAACTGGCAGTGTAGAAGTATTCTGCTGGTTCCACATTATTGTCGATAGTTGATACTGTGAAATGAAATATTTTTGCTAATCTGATGAGCCAGTATGTGAAAAATTAACTTACGGCACTTCCTTGATTCCTAATAACATCGAGCACTATTCCCTATGTTTGCCAGTCAGTCAGGTTTCCACCTGTGATTTGCCTCTCTAACACATTTGAAATTTTTTATTTTGTTTTTTATCTTTATTGCATAGATTCCTAGGAATTCTAGTTACTCTTCAAACCATTTAACTTTGGTTGTGTCTGCCATTAGGCTCATAAAGTTGCTCTTGAGGTCGTTACTGATCTCCTTGTTCACAAAAACAATGGAAAATTCCAGTCTTTTGTTTTTCTAGATTTTTGATTTCTCAGTTGCTTTTAACAGCTCCTTTCTGTCTGGACATCCTGCTATCTTGATTTTTCTTTTCCCTGTCTACCTTTCATTTCCAGCTCTCTGTCAGCTTCTTTTCTATACTCCCTTTTTAAAACCAATCTCTATAACCAGTGTTCTGCAGGACTCCATTCTGAACTCACCTCACTATTCACTAGCTCCCCAGGACTTCTGCCTGAATGGCCACGTAGCTCCTTCCGTCTACAACCTGAAATATGTTCGTTTTTCCCATCCACAAACTCTCTCTTCCCTCCCTCTTATCCAATCCCCACGGGATGTAACACTAACTTAACATTTGACATGTTTCAGGGTAATGAAAATTATTCTGGGAGATCTTCCTCAACTTCATGGTCCAAATTCTATGGTTTCTTAGCAGCCTGTGCTTTACTTGTACATCTAGTCATTTGTGAGATTATTTGTTTCTTGAATACATGCCCCACTGGACACAAAAATTTATATGCTGCAAACTTGGGCTTTACCTGATAAATGCAAACAATGGAACCCAATCGAATGCACTGTCATAGAAATCTGCAATTTAAAAAATCCAGGTGTTGACTCTACTTGATTTGTTGACACCCACATGCCCTGAGCCCAGTATAGTTGCTGATTTATAGGAGGGTCTTAATAAATCTTGAATGGAAGAATAAAAAAAACTCAAGAGTACTACTTGGGAAAGATGGTTGGTAACCAAATGGAATATAATGAGAAATAGAAATTATGGGAGAGATAAAGAGTTTGGTTTGGACATGTGAATTCAAAGTTCTTTTGAGCAGGATATTGCAGCAGAGACGCAGCCATTTGCTTTGACCTGTGGATCTGAACCGAAGCGAGCAATGTGGGCTAAGACAGTTGATGGGGACATTTTGAATGGATGGGAGATAAGTAATACAAGGGGGAAATAAATGGCCCAAGGAGTTTGTGAACCCTGAAAAAGTGGACCATGCACAGATGTGAACGTCCTTAGGTGGTGATATGACCTAATTTAGCATTTTCCTCTTCATGGGCAGATTAACTTGGCCCAAAACATTAGGCTGGAGAGACAGTGACTTTCAGAAATAAAATTTTTAATTTTGTAACCTCTCTGAAAATTTCTCCTTCAGATTTCTATGCAATTTATCTTGGGAAGTCTACTGTCTGTACAACAGCAACAAGTGTGCCTGTGTGTGTTCGCGATTTTGTTTTTAATCATTTCACTTTTCTTCTCAAAGTCCTTCAGGGCTCCTTGACTGTTCAGAATAAACTCCAGTCAGTGTGTCAGAGCCCATGAGGCCTGCCGCCTCCTTCGGGTGCACCTCCCTTCTCACTTGCCTTCTCCCTGCCTGCTTTCTTTTCTCATTCTTCAAAAAGATTTTTTTAATAATACAGTGGTACAAATGTTTTTGGTTACGTGGATCACTTTTGCAATGCTCAAGTCAGGGTCATACGTATGCGTGTCCCCAGGTCGTATTCTCTGCACCCATTAGGTGCGTTATTGCCCATCCCCCCCCCATTGAGTTCCATTGAGTTTAACCTCCCTGCACGCACATGTGTGCTCATGAGTCAGTTTCAATTGAATAATGAGTACATGTGGTGTTTGTTTCTAATCCTTTAGATACTTCACTGAGGCTAATGGTGTCATGTTTCATGCAAATTATTGGAAAAGCCTTTAAGTCATCCTACTTCCTGGGCAAGTAGTATTTTAGTATTTTATGGTATACGTATGTCACATTTTGTTAATCCACATGTGAATTCATAACCTGTGTTGATTCAACATATCTGCAGTAGTGAATTGTGCTGCAATAAATATTTGAATGTTAGTGTCTTTTTAATAAAATGACTTTTTTTCCTTTGGGCAAATACCCAGTAGTGGGATTACTGGATTAAATGGTAGGTCTACTTTTAGTTCATTGAGTAATCTCTGTGCTTTTTCCCACAGAGATTACACTAATTTTCAGTTCTTCCAACACTTGTATAAGCATTCCTTTCTCTGTGTCTACATTCTAACTAAGGTAAGAGGATATCTCATTGTGGTTTTAAGTGGCATCTTGATAATGATTAGTGATGTTAACATTTTTAAATATGTTTATTGGCTTTTGTTTATAATATTTTCAAAAGTTTCTTTTTATACTTTTTGTCCATTTTTTAAATGATTTTTTTTTCTTGCTTATTTGCTTGAGTTCTTTGTAGAATCTGGTAATTAGCCCTTTATTGGTTACATAGCTTACAAATATTCCCTCCCATTCTGTAGTTTTCTGTTGCTCTGTTGGTTATTTCCTTGGCTGAGAAGAAACTTTGTAATTTAACTGAGTCCCATTTATTTATTTTGCTTGTTTCTATGATTGCCATTGGGGTTTTCTTCATAAATACTTTGCCTAGTCCTATAACTAGAAGAGTTTTTCCTCGTGGTTTCTTCTAGAATTCTCATCCTTCTATGCCTTAAACTGAAATATTTTATCCATCTTGAATTAATTTTTGTGAGTGGTGAGAGATATGGGTTCTGTTTATTCTTCTGTGTGTGGCCATTTAATTTTCCCAGCACCATTTATTGAATAGGGATTCTTTTCTCCAATGTATAGTGTTATCTGCTTTGTCACACATCAGTCCTCTGTATGTGGATGTTTAGATGTGTGTTTTCTGTTTTTTTCCTTTGGTGTATTTTTATGCTATTATCATGCTGTTTTGCCTATTATAGCCTTGTGGTATAGTTTGAAGTATACTAATATGTCGCCTCCAGATTTTTTTCTTTTTGTTTAACATTGCTTTGGCTATATAGGCTCTTTTCTGGTCCAAACAGAGTGCAGAATTATTTTGTCTAGATTTATGAAATGTAATGTTGGCACTTTGATGGGTATTGCATTATAAATCCCTTTGGGTGATAGGGACATTTTGACAATGTTAATTCTACCCATCGTTAAGCATGATATGTTTTTCCATTTGATTGTGTCATTTGTAATTTATTTACTCAGTGTTTCATAGTTTTCTCTGTAGAGATATTTTATCTTCTTAAGTATATTCTTAAGTATTTTATTTTTTGTTAGTATTTTAAATTGTATGGAATCATTGATTTGAGTTTCAGCTTTATGCTACTGATTTGAGTACACTGATTTTGTAACCTGATACTTTGCTGAATTTATTTATCAATTCCAGGAGTCTGTAGGTGGAATCCTTGGAGTTTTCTAGATATAAGATCCTATCATCAGCTCAATACAATAGTTGGATGCCTTCTTTTCCAATCTGGATCTTTTAATTTCTTTCTCTTGACTGATTGCTCTGGCTATTGAAAAGAAGTAGTAACAAGAGGCATTCTTGTCTTGTTCCAGTTCTTAATGGGAAAGCTTTCAACTTTTTCCCTTCAGTGTGATGTTGGCTGTGGGTTTGCCAAAGATAGCTTCAATAATTTTGGGATATATTCCTTCTATGCCTTCATTGAGGGTTTTTATCATAAAAGAGTGCTGAATTTTGTTGAATGATTTTTATGCATATGTTGAGATGATGATGATCTTTGTTTTTGCTTCTGTGTATGTGCTAAAACACATTTATTGATTCACATATGTTGAACCATCCTTGCATCCCTAAGATAAAGCCCACATGGTCATGGTGGATTATTTTCTTGATTGCTGTTGAATTCAGTTTGCAGGTATGTTACTGAAATGTTTCAAGGAAAACATTCCAGAGGAAAGCCAACAGAGGAAAAGAAATAACAATAGTCATAGCAGAATTAAATAAAATAAATATCAGAAATTAAGACAGAAGGTCAATGAAACAGAAAGTTTGTCTTTCAAAAGACAAACAAATTGATAGTCCTCTTGTTAGATTAAACAGGAAAATAAGAGAAAGACTCAAATAAGCTCAGTCAGAAATGAAAAAGAAGATATTACTATTTATACCATAGAAATAAAAAAATCTCATCTATGAAAATCTCTATGCACATAAACTCAAAAATTTACAGAAAATTGAAACATTCCTGGAAACACACAACTTCCCAAGTCTTGATCAGTAAAAAAGAATTGTTAAACAGATCAGTAATGAGCAATGAGATTGAAGCAGCAATAACAAAATCTTCCGCAGAAAAAGGCCATTACCAAGTAGATTCACACCCAAATTTTATCAGACCTACAATAAAGAGTTGGTACCCATACTACAGAAATTATTGCATTATATCAAAAAGGATTTCCTTCCCAACTCACTCTACAAAGCTGGTATGGACATTTTAACAATGTGATTTTACTAATTAACCAAAGCCAGGAAAGGATGCAACAAGAAAAGAAAACTATAGATCAATACCTCTCATGAACATAGATGTAGAACTCCTGCTTGCTTTCTCATTGGCTGTGGCCTCCTGGGCTCCTTCAGACTTCTCTGTCAATGCTCAGGGCCCTCCTGCCCCTGGCCATCTGCCTTGCTGCTGCCACAAGCTAGGACACATTCCCCTTGTATATTTGCATAAATTGCATCCACCTTCCTTCATGTCTCTGGTCAAATGTCACCTTAACTGAATGGCTTAACTTGACTATCTAAAAGGAGCAAATTGTACTGTCACACTCTATCTTCTTTGCTCTGTTTTAACTTTCTTTTTACCTCTTATTTATTTGCTGTCTTTTTCCCATCCCTTCCCCTATATACTAAGGTTAATGAGATTATAGATCTTGGTGTTTATTTATGTACTCTCAGTACTTATTATAACACTGTTTAGCGCTTAGTAAATGCTTAGAAAGTGAATAGATGTACATAAATTTCACTAGGTGTACAGAAGAGATGTGACATAGTGGTTATGTGCAGGAATTTTGAAATCATTTCTGCTTGTGTGACCCTATGACTCATTAGGTAGGCAAATTATGTCATCCCTTAGCATTTCATTTACCTTATATTTAAACCAAGGATCAGAATTTCATTCACCTTATCGTGTTGTTGTAAGGATGAAAAAAATTTTACACAGAAAACCTTGTTCTAAAAATTAATTTTCATGCCTAGTACACAGTAAGCACTCGATTAAGTATTTAATCATTACTATTATTAGCAGCCAAAATCGATGCAATTTATGGATTTCACCATTTATTTAGGAAATATTTATTGAGTCCCACTACATGCTAGGCATATTGCTGAAGATTTGGGTTACAATGATTAATAGGATGCAGTATTGCCTCAAACTACTTCACGAGAACACAGGCTAAAGATGTATTTATCATTTAAATAATTTTGAATTAACCTCCAATTTGTTATCAAGTGCCCCAAACTCAAATACATTTTTGAATAATAGCATTTTTTTCTTTTGACTTTATATATCTGTAAATAGTAATTCAAATTTGCACCAGGGCTTAGCATGTTGATATTTATTAAAACTCTCTAACTTTGGCAAAATTTCTCTTCACCTCATGTGCTATTGATTCTCAGCTCAATGAAGAGAGACATAAAAAATCTTCTAATAATTATACTCCCACTCCCAAATCTGTGGTGTTTACAAGGATAGGAAACAGTCGATGATAGATTCAAGATACTGCCCCTGTATCATTTATCTTATTTTAAATGTTATCCATCTTTGCATTTTTTCTCCTGTGAGTTGAGGCAGCAATATGTAAATGTGGCTCATGGCTTAAAATAACTTGTATAGACATGTTCAAAACTATTCCTCCCCACCTCACTCTCCCCCACCCTCTATCCTACCTCTCAACCCAAGCATGGGATCTAGTCAGCACCAGTCAACACCAAGCATACAACAAACATTGTAAATAAGGCATTCTAATGAACTTCTTTTTTATTAAATCCTTTAAATCTCTTATTATGTGTTGCTTTATCCCTTGTTTGTCACTCAGGAGATTCATTTGTTTGTTGGTTGGTTGCTGAACATTTTCTGTGTTCAGCAGTATATCATTTAATGCTAATTTTCTCCATGTTGAAAAAAATAAAATTAATTTTTAAAAGCAAGCTAAAGGGCCATCATTATAGCAGTTCTGATATGTTTTCCAGGAAGTTAGCAATACATCTGGTCTTATGAGTGGTTGTTAAAAGTTAGGCAGCTTTAAACGGTTTACTTTTCCCACCCCAATCCTTCAAACAGAATCATATGTGCCAGTTGTTAGTAGGAATCTAAAATGTACATTTAAGAATCATTCTTTGGATCCTGAAAGTTTTTTATCTTTTAGAATTCCACGTTCAAATAGAAATTATAATGAAGGAATATAACCTCAACATTTGATTATTCAATCATTCTGTTTCGTGAAATATTTAGCGTACCTGCAGAAGTACAATCTGGGTGCCGGGAAGGGAGAGAGCATTGTGTCATAGGGACCCACAGGAATGCCAAAGATAAAAGTCACATATCTTACATGTTTCCCTAGAAAATTCCATGAAAAAATGAATTTAGATCTGTGACTAGTCTAATAAAAATATAGTTTTAATTCTAAAATTTAGGTATAAAAAGACTCTTATTGAATTAATTGGGGTTTCTTTGCCACTCGTATTTTCTTAATAGGAGGACAGAATAACTGAAGAAAATAATTTAATCTCATTAAGTTCTTTCTTTGGCATCAGAAGTCCTTAGTATTTTTTTTTTTCCAGTTAAGTTTGTCAGCCAGTGGCCAACTTTCTCCTGAACATGTTATTAGTAATATGGATATTTTGGGTGTAGCCAGTATCAGATTATTACCGAGCTCTTCTAAATAGTGCCACACATTTTTAACAGCTTTAGCCAGAGATGTAGCACTGTGTCCACTATTAATTTTTTTTTTTTTTTTTTTGCACCAGTAGGCTTCAACTTCCTCCAACAGACACATGAGGGAAGCCTCCTCATTGTTTTAAATTAAAAAACTTAACATTGTCATTAGCAAGCTAGGTACTAGGCTCATGACTGAAAGGCTGATGAAACTCTCAGGGTTGAGTGAGGGATTCTGATACTCCCTTTAAACCAAGAAGAGAAAGTAGCTTCAATCCTGAGAAAAGAGAAGGCTTTCTGCCAGTGCACATCCTTTAGGTGGCTGCTAGGAGCCAGGCTCCCCCAGATGAAAAAGACAAACTCCTCCTAGTTAAGAAACTCACAGCCTTGGCAAGTAAGCAATCATTTAACAGGCAATGTTTCAGGTACTCTTAGAACAAAGAGGGCCAGCAGAGAGAATTTAGCTATACCTATTCTCAAAGACAGCTTCTGGCTGAATGCTGAAGAATTTAGGAGAAAGAGAAGGACACTGTAAGGACCTTCAAAGAAGAGGAAAGTGTGAACCCACCAGAAACCACGATGGGTCTGGTAAGGCTAGACCAGAAAGATTCAGGAGAGAGCTAGGAAATAGCATTGGAGGGGACTTTGAGAAATGTGACTTCATGCTGGAGACTGTAGAAACCATGGAGACTGTAGCCCATGCTAGCTGCATTTTGAAACATAGGTTGGAATCAGAATGATACTGATCTTATCATGGTGAAACATCAAAAGAAAACTAAAAAAGATGGTGTGAATCAGAATGGACGTGGCAGGAGGGATACACAAGCTGCTTAAGGGAACTGACGGCTGGAGAAGGAAAGAAAGGAGCTGCAGGTGTCCAAGTTGGGTGACAAATTCAAGGGTGGCACCATTTTGACATATGGAGGAGAAAATATAGAAGGATAAAGGAAGATTTGTAGCTGAAGCACATTTAGCTGGAGGCTAACAGGATAAAAATGGGCAATGAGAAGTTAATAACTGAGATTTATAGCTCTAGATCGAGCTCTGCTAAGAGATGCAAAATATCTGCAAAATATCCAGAAGCAGGATTGAGAATATACAGGGTGAGCAACGCAAGACTGGAAATGGTCTAAGAAGGCAACGCTGGGGAACTCTGAGGCTGACGAGTTTGCATACAGGAAGATCTCAAGTATTTAGAGGAACCAAGAAAAGGTTGCGTAAGTTATGGGAGAGAAACTTCTAAAGATGTGGTAGTGGTAAATACCAGGAGGGACAATTAAGTCTCTGAACTTATCCTAGAAAAATTACTTTGAAGGGTGGACGAGGTGAGGCATCCGTGCATAGCTTCCCGAGGGGAGTACTGCAAAGACGAGGGCAGGATACTGGGCAAGGGTGTCTCTTCCTCTTGGTGGCTGGGAAGTGATTCTTGATCTTAACAGAAGAAAGTTTAGCAAACAGGTATCAAATTTCAGTGGTTAAGTGCGACTTGGAATTGGGGAATTTGAAACAATGGATGTGTATTAGTTTTTAAGAAGCTTGACTCTGAGAGAAACTAGAAATTTAAGGAAAAAAATTAGACACTGGGAAACCAAGAAATGCTTTCATCTATCCTAATTATCCTCTAATTATCTTCTTTTTCTTTTTCAAATGGGAAGATGATTGAAAGAACCTAGTTGAGAGGAAAGACATTAAATAAATCAATTGCATGTAACAATCTTACTAATTTAAAAAAATAACATATACAATGCTAATAAAAGTAGAATGGTATCTTTCAGAATAAAGATAGTCCTTAATTTTAAAAATTTTATGAAAATCTTTCTTTTTATCTGGTATGATGTCAACCAGTAAAAATTGGTCAGTGGGCAGAGCCACTGATCGAGACTGGAGGTGAAGGACTATTCTTGAAGGGAAAGAGGGACATATTTTTCTTGAAGCACCTTACATAGGATAAGGAGAAATCATTTTTTAAAAATGGTAAGAGGCAGGAAATGAGGGAAATACATTTTAGATAATCTTGGCTCTCTCTACAAAATAAGAGGCAACTATATACTGGGAGCAAATAGATCAACACTTAATACTGGGATTCAAAGGAATAACAGAGTTTAGAGTAGATGTTCTAGAAATGGAAAATGAGATGAATACATGACATAGAATTGCTGCTCAGCCTGGAGGGCACTGTGAAAACAGAAGCCATATATTTGTAAAAGCACCAACATCATGATTTTATGATTTTTCTGTAGCACTGCTCATATAGGAATGAAGAGTGGTTGACTGATTCCATCAGGGCTAAATGTTTGTAAGTCAGGGCCAAGGGAAGTAAGGGCACAAAGGACTTGATATGCTGACAAGAGAGAGCTCCAAGGCTGGATGGAGAAGCAGGGAAGGCCAGGTGAAAACCCACGTAGAGAGAGACCCACAAGAAAATGAAGGGTAGTGCTTGATATTTCTGAATGTGTTGGTACCCTCACAGAGAGGAGAAAAGGAGCCCAGCACTTCTCTCAAGTATAAATATATAATATGTACTCTTATACATGTTATAAGAGCTGGTTGGTTGAGAGAAGTAATAGAGGCATAAAAAAGATATAGAGGAAATAGGAAAATAATTTTACAAAACAAATCAGGATGAGTTTCAGTTACTGAAAAAGCCAAGTGGTATCCTCCAGGGCAAAAGTACAAGTAGAAAGTAGAGAAACAGACAAAGGCAAGTGCAAAATAAGAGATTTTGGTGATATCTAAGAAAAGGTTTGTATGTTTGGGAAGAGGAAATATTCTTGTTTTTTTTTCTCTTAGGCAATTTCAGAAATTTGAGAAACTGGGGGGACATTTTGAAAAGGTAATGGGATTCATGAGGCAAGAAATGGAATTAAAAATCTTTTTTCTAGAAAGGGAAAAAAAAAAAAAACTAGACAAGTTTCTCCCATTTCTACCTCTAGTATAAACAATAGGCTATCCGGAGCCATGTGCCAAGAACGCCTTTGTTGAGTAGATATATTTATTTCAGACAGAAAACCAACACTCTATTTCATCTTTTTGGTATAATTATACTGGAATAATTTTTTCTTTAAGACTACTAAAAAGAAAATAGATTTTTCCAGAAAAGGTTTATTATATACAAAACAAGAGTTAGCTAGTTTGTTTTCTAATGTAGTAGAATTTACAATCATACCATACATTGAATGGGAAGGTAAAGAACTCGTGAAAGGATCAAAGAGCAAATCTCATGTTTGATGTGCACATAGTCTTATCCCAGGTCACTGAACCACACTTTTGGAAGGGCCCCTACCTTTTGGCTGTTCTCTGTGGGCTTCAGCTCTCATCAAACAATGCTCCCTGGACAGCTGGCTCTGCCATGAGCCATCTGGAGTTCCTACTCCCGAGTGACGCCCATTACAGAAAAGTTTCAAATTTCAACTTCACCTTTAGGGAATCTGCATATCATTCAATGAGACAGTCAGCAGCACATTTGCAGGATGATATTCACAAAAAAAAAGTGTTTGGAGAATTCTAACAGCTTTATTTTAAGAGAAATTATAACTGTTTCAAAACTACTGAAAGTGGGAAAGGTCCATCTTTCTAAGGAGCAAAGAGAAAACACCAATTGAGCAGTTACTACGTGCCATGCACTGTGCCAGGGCTTCAAATGCATTATTTTATTACCCCATGAGGTAGTTATTTGTAACTACAAATGAGGAATCTGAGATTTCTATGGATTAAGTAATTTGTCCAGTAAATAGCAGGCAGCACTGTAAACTCAGAACAATCTGAGAACATGTGTTTTTTGTCTGTCTTGAGGGTGTTATGGCTGTGGTCTATCATTTCGGATGCAGGAGATTGAAAACACGTAAGCCATATATTTTCCAGTCAAGGATTCATAGCTTAACAGACCAGATGAATATGTGAACAACCTTCTATAACATGACAAGTTCTAAAATAGAAATGCTTATGTAGTTCTTTGGGAGAAAATAGGGGAACTCCCCCCCACCTTGGGAAGAAGAGAAAGGTTTCACAGTGGAAGTGAATTTTGAACTGGGCTGTAAAGTATGATTGGATTCTCCTAAAAAGTCTGCATATGTAGGAATTATTGAACTTGAATGTTTTGTTCCCTACAATTGGAGAAAACTTACAAGGTATCATTTCAAAAGATATCTACTGTTGTTTCATGATTCTGAGAGGCAGAGGGAGAGAAAAAGGGGATAAATAGTTGAAACAAAGAGAAAATGAGGAAAAGAGAAAAAAAGGAGAGGGTAGAGGCAGAAATCAGAGTAGCAATTTGTTAAATAAACATCAAAGCAACTACTATGCACTCATAATAATTAAAAATAAAAATTAAAACATGTAAAGCAAAACAAGAATAGTATATGAAATTGGAAATGACTGGAAAGTCAGAGACAGAAGCAGAAGAGGGGACCAGAGGACTGGGTGAAATAGAGGTGGGAGGACACATGGAACGGAAAGAAGTGAGAAGTCCGCGCGAGGCAGAGAAGCCCCACAAGGGGACGCTGCGCCGTTAGATCAGGTGTTACGATGAAAATGTCACCTCTCCTGGTGTTTTTCAAGGACTTTCCTGGTAAAAGTAGAAAATGCTCGTTGATAACAGCTGTAATCAAGAATACCCAGAACATGTGTCCAGGCATTTGTCTGTCATAAAAATACCACATCTTCACGCCCAGGACACAAAGGCAAAGAGAATCTTCAGTGATAATTTTTAAATATTTTATTTTCTTGCTATGTATCTGAGCTGCATTTTGAAAACAAAGATCAGTGATGCTGATCTTGTAGTTTTTTTTCTGAAAATAAGATTTTAACTTTTCATGAGCAAAGAAATGGCTTTGTTTTAGTCTTATATATAAGGTACTCAATTTCCATCTCAAGGTATGATTTTTTTTTTTTAAATCCTGATGTTCTAATCTAAACAGAAAAGACATCTTTAAAGGTTTAGGTGCTTTGTGAAAATTCCGTTTCCATTTCTCTAAAATGTTTATGTCGGAGTCCCACTTCCCCCGCTGATTTTGTTGTTGTGGAGAATGTTCTAACGTCTTTAAGGGTGTGTGTGTGTGCACGCGTGTGTGCAATTGTGTTGTTATTGTTATGGTAGAAAGACTTTGGGGTGTGGTAGACTTTTCTAATTCTATTGCTATAAACTCTTGCAACACATAACAAACAGCCGATCAGAGAAATGGCAAACATTGTCTGTATTCTCTGTGCACTTGGCAGGGATTTTTCATATTGTACATTATTGGCTCTGCGGTGTGATAGCACAACAGAGCCTTTGTAATGCTCTCGGCAGAGCGATTTATAGGCTGCAGCTCTGCTAAGTACCCTTCCCTCTGCTGGTGTTCTTGCACAGACTCAAAGAGAAAGCGAGTCGCCCAAATAGAAGAAGTATGGATTAACATTGCTTAGAGCACAGGATGCTGTAAAGTCAGAATAAGCCTTTCTATAGCTCACATTAGGGTTCATTATTTTCAGTTGAATGATAAAATGAGGGCGAGCCCAAAATGAAGGAAAAGATGCCTCTCTTCAACAGGCCAAGATAACTGGAATCTGGTTTGCATGCCCCAGAGTTTGACGCTCTAAACGGGTTGTATCAAGGGCCATGGACACTGGGGCCATCTGGCTATGAACAATTTGCTTCACCAACTGTTCAGATCAAGACTTACAAAGATGAATATCAAAAGCCTCCTTTTCACATGTGGTCACTTTGTGAAACGATTTACTGAAAATTTAAATGACTTGATGAAACATATCCAATAGAGAATAAATATAAAAGTCAATAAAAAAGTGGGAATTAATGGTATCTTCCCTAAGATTTATTCCGTCCAAACTAGAGACTAATAGCCTAAAACTGACAGTTAAATTTCCTAGGAAGACAGAGCTATAATTTTCCTTCATATTTCATATTTAAGTTGACTGTGGATCTTATACATTTGAAACTATACTTCCTCCTCAAAATAAACCTGAAATCTTTATGTTTTCTTGGATGTATTTAGAATTTATCAGTGCCATTATGCTTGTTCTTTTATAAAGACACCTGGTTGAGATGACATTTCTGGCATTAAGTGGACGTAGGATGTGTTTTCCATTATCAAATTCCATGAACAAGGTTTTGCCTGAAATCTGACATTTGTATTCATATTAAAACATCTGATATTTGGATTCCCTCATATTCAGTCATGACATGTTCAACCGCATGACTTTAAAAATAGCATAAAAATGCATAAAAATAGTAAGGGAAAAAATACTAATGGAAAGTGATGCTCCAGTTAATGTCATACTAACCCAAGGATATAGCAAATGTCAGTTTTCTGTGGTTAAGGCAGACCACAGATGTGTGTGCAGTCTCAGGAAAAAATGATTATGTGACAGAGTGATGGTCTTCTATAGGGGTTCACTTCCCGGGTAACTGTGTGAAAGGTCAGGGAGACACAGGAAGAGCAACTTCCCGGTCCTTCCTGGCCTGATAAGGCAAATCCTACGAGGAAATAAGGAAACAAGAAAAAGCTCTTAGTTTTCAAAATCGAGGTTTGTCATATACATACTCAATGAACAACACTTTTTGATAAGGGAAGAGCAGGTATTTGCATTCTTCTTTTAATATAAATCTGTTCTTTAAAATCTCTCCCAACAACAACAATCTCTCCCTTAGAATCCCTTCTAGTTAACAGGCTCTATCATTGTTGGAATGTGCTTTTCTGTGTGGTGTAAGAGATAATCGGCACCAACATTTACTTAGAGTTGTTGTCAAACAAAAACAGCTTAATAGTTTATATAATATGAAAACTTGTTGAGTTAGTAAAAAGTGAAGACCTGATATGATTTGCATTTCAAGTTTCAAAGTTTATGGATATGACAAAATTCTTAGTGTAACAAATTTATATTGAGTAAGACAAAGTTGATTGAACAGAACATTATCTAGGCATATGAATGCTATACTTAATAATGAGTTCCTAATTTGATTCCTTAAGAGGATGTAGAACGTTTTTCTCTGAGAAATTCTATGTTAGATCTTAAAAAATATGGTACGGGCTTTGAAAAGGCTACTGCAATTACTAAGTTGAGTATACATAGCTTGACTATCCTTGAATGACTTCTCAAAGTAGAAGTATACCTTGTGAAATATGCTTTTTACATCTTTTGTACCTTTACATATTTGAGAAAAATGGATTGTCAAATGTATGTGGGAAACTAAAATGTTGTGACTCTCGACATTCAAAAAGGGATATTAACATATCAAACCCTCTGAGAAGTTTTACAATCAAGACAAATGTTTACTATTATTTAACAAAACATTTAAAAATGTACTTGGTTATAAAATCATTTTATTACATAGTAGTAATTAATGTCCAGAGAAAACAGCATTTCAGGAAGCACCATTTCAGCATGTCAACTGGTAGCAAAGAAAAGTACATCTTGAAAATAAACTGGCTGGCAGGATGTTAAGTAACATACACTGTTGTCTTGTTTACTACTCGCTTCTATCTGCCTATTAGGTAATATCCTTATTTTAAATACAGGAAATTCAGGTGCAGAGAGGTTTAGTGACCTGCCTTGGCTATAGAAACCCTATCAGCAGCTGGGTCAAAATCTGAACCCAGGTCTGTGTGATTTCAAAGTCCATGGTTCTTTCTCTTCTTAAATTTTTGTTCCTCTTCACTGATCAGAAATGGAATAAATGGTCATTTCAAGGAATTAAAAAGTACTCAGTGATCCCTTCTTTATTCAGGTTACTATTGATATTATATTATTTGTATTTGGAAAGAATTTACCTTTTAACACTCATAAACCAGTACTTGAATGACAAAGAGAAACAGCATTTGTTAGGGGCACAGATGAATAGGGCAGAAATTCTGGAATTTAAGTGCTTGCAGGAAGGTGAGCTAAATGTGCCCCTGTCTTTCCCTTCTGGCTTAGCCTGGCTGGGCAATCACTGTAATCACACCCTGCGGCGTCCCCACCATCACTGTCTCCCGGAGTATTTAGTAACTCTCCACTTCGTGCTTGAATGTGAGGAACCGAAATATAGACAGCGTAACTGGTCTCAAATCTTGGGGAATGCTTTGCTTCCCACGCTTTCCCACTTCCCCGACTACCGTCACACAATTTCTCTCCCCTGTTCAAGCTCCTTAACCCAGTTCCACATATTTACACTCTTCTGATGATCTTATTACATATTCCAGAGAAAAAGGAACAGGTGAGAATTCTGCATGCTCCTGTGTCTGTCAGTACTTGGGCTACAGTTGTGTTCTGTCGTCCCTTGGTTCTTATGGGATAAGTTTAACCTTCTTTCTTTCTTTCTTTTTTTTTTTTTTTGGCCGGGGCTGGATTTGAACCTGCCATTTCTGGCATATGGGGCTGGCGCCCTACCCTTTTGAGCCATAGGCACCACCCAGTTTAATCTTATTTCTATGTCCAACCCTTTTGCTTTAAAGTAAAACATCCCAACATTGTTATATACATATAACTATCAAGAATTTCCCCCCCCAAAGACTCTTTAATCCATTTTAACCAACTCTTCACTTCTATCAATTAATTGAATAGCTATTGCCATAGGCATTGGTGACCTCCATGTGGCAAAATGTAATGCTTGCTTTACAATTCTCCTATTATTTTACTTTATGAAGCATTTTTGACATAATCATTCCCTCCTTGAAATGTTTTTTTAATTAAATTTCTAGATTCCATCATATCAGTTGTCTGGCCTAGTGGTTGAATAGTTCTAAAGAGCCTTAAGATCTCTGGACCCCGTCTCATTTTTGTCGGCTTTAATGGCCTGGGTGAAATCCTCTAGTCTCCAAGCTTTAAGTGCCGTCTATTTGTTGATGACTCTTGCATAAATACATCCTTCCCAGATTACTTCCCTGCAGTCTTCACACTGATACTTAAATATCAGTCTAATTCAACGTGTCACAATAAAACCCTGAATCTCTCAATTATTACGCTTCTTCCTTCTGCAGTATTTCTCTCTCTGTAAATGCAACTCCGTCTTTCCATATATTTCTTTTGGTTCAGTGCAAACACTATCATGTAGGACAGTTCTCTAGGGGTTCAGGCCATTATGTACCTACTGACACTATAATATTTTTAATACTATGAGCTGTTTCAGGATAAGGTAAGAACAGAAAAACTGACAGGCATCAGTCTTTGGTCTTACTTCCTTAATTGTAAACAAGTTTCATGATGGGGGATGGATGAGACATCCAGTAAATAACCAGATTTTTTTTTTTGGCAGAAACATAGTTGATAGATAAGAAAAATCCAAATTCAGAGAAAATATTTTTTTCTCCACTGAGTCAAATATCTGCCCTTTCCTGATAGTTTAACGTAACAAGTGAATGATTGGTTCTAGGGCTTTGTGGTAAAATTTGAAAGTTTTGAATTGTTCTGGATCATGTCAGCACCTGACATGTAGCAGTGGTCAGTTGGATGGATGGGAGTCCATCTCTGTGTGTGTGTGTGTGATGTCCTCTGTCTCTGCTGTACAGAAACATTGTCAGCCTGACGTGAAGAGATGAGATTGTCACAGAGATGAGGCTGTCACAGAGATGAGGCTGTCACAGACATGAGGTTCTCACAGAGATGAGGTTCTCAGCTGCTGGGTTGGTAACGGCCTCTTTCACGGCAGAGGGGTGAATTTAAGAGGGACGCAAACATTATCCCAGGCTGAGTCTCTTCCAAGAGCTCCGTCTCTAGTCACTTTTTACCTAAACCCCTTTGTCGTTAATCCTCAAATATTCTGAACCCCTGATAACTGGACCAGACCTCACTCAGCCACCAGCTACACACTGGGCAAAGCTTCCTTCATGTCTCTTTCTGCTTCCAGGCCCAGTGGACGATGACCCGAGCCACAGGAAACACTGCCCTCATGAGATTTTCCTCTCTGTCCTCAGGGCTCACTCTCCCTGGTACAAAGTCACTGTAAACCAAATTATTTTTTCCTCAGTTAACTAATCATAGGGAACCCCTTATGAGTTCATAATTGAGGTTTATGAGATCAATGGAAACCTGGTATGAATTGTCATGTTGAGAACGTAAGTCAAATTTTCCTACAGTTGTACATTCCGGCCCTCCTGTTTTTTATTACACATAAAATTTTCATGGGCAGTGCCTGTGGCTCAAAGGAGTAGGGCGCTGGCCCCATATGCTGGATGTGGTGGGTTCAAACTCAGCCTCAGCCAAAAGCTGCAAAAAAAAAAAAAAAAAAATTTTCACTTGACAATCAAGGAATGTTAAGTACATCTTGAGGCTTCGAATAACACTGAACAGTTTATTCGTTTAACAATGAAGAGTAAAAAACAACAAGACAAGTTATTTCTTACAAAACACAAAACCAAAACCCAGCTATTTGTAGAAGACATGATTTTTCTGTAAAACTCCCTAGAACACTGATGAGATGGTTTTCTCATTGGTGTGATAACATGCCATCGGTTTCAGAGCCTCCTCCTCTCACTTTGCAAACTGCTTTTCTGCTCTCAGACAGTCTCAAATGCTCTCACTCACGCACAAGCAAACTGCAGGTACTTATTCAGGTATCGTTTCCTATTTATTATGGTATTTATGTATTCTTGAAGCATCTGACATTTGGAAAACTGTACAACTGCTTTTGTCAAGTTTTTAAATTTTTGCCTGTCATTGATAACTAGCCTCATTTTCCACTTAAACTCAGGCTAATGATTTCATTGTATGACTTTTAGGCATAACCATGTCATGTGAAAGCAGAACTGACTGTTCAACACAATGTGGGTGGAGAGTGTCATGAACATGAAGATAAGTAAGTATTTGGAGGCCAGGAAAATGGCAATTTCTAAGCAAAGGGGGGAATGAGGAGTGAAAAGTAAAATAAGAAAGAGGATAAGTGTCAAGGTTTTATTCACTATATGTGCAGACCAGACACAAAATCCAATGTTTTAAACCGTGATTTTATGGGAGAATGCTCATGGCCGTATCAGAATGGCAGGACAAACATCATATAACACAGAAGGTGGGAGGAATGATGCCAGAGGGGCCAGTCTGTTGTCATTGCCAAAACGGGTGCCATGAATTCTTGGGAGTTGGAACCATGAAGAAAGGCTTTTTGGAGCAGGTGTTGTTAGCTGTAGAGGTAGAGAAGAGGAAGAGATCGTTCTTAGAAGAAGGAAGAACAAGGGCAAAGGAAGGGTGAGAATGTGCTTGACACATTGGAAAAGAGGATCAAGAAGGGGAAAATCCAAACAAAAAAGGCTAAAGCAGGGAACAACCCAAAGAAACTCAGAAAGACAAATTTAATGGTGTGCTTAGAAAGAGTGTTTTCAGCGGAACGGTGGGGATGGAAGTCCAATTGCAAGCAGGATAAGTTGGAAACAGAAGCAGTGGTGTTGCTTCACGAGGTCATGTATTCTGGCGGAAAAGTCGCAGAGAAGTCAGGTGGTAGATGAAGGTTCACAATGTTCAAGTGAAGTTACTCAAACGAGGGTATTTTGAAGATACATTAGAACGACTCTATGAAGATCTTAACTATATAGTTTTGATCTGGAGGATAAACTACATTTAAGGAATGAGAGCATTTCTTTTACTGTACTGCTTCTGAACCATTTTATATTACATTGGCTGTTTTCATTCATTTATAAGTTTTACTTATTTATCCCATCTCATTCACGGAGGGAAATATGTACATTTTCTCTCATTATCTATAATATGTCAATTCTAAAATAAAATTATTAAGATTATAAATATTCTTAAGAAAAAGTTATGAATATTCTCCTAGCTCTCCATTTAAATTTATTTGTGAACAATCCTTCTGCCCAAACCATCTTTGAGAGTGTTTTCATTGATTTTGTGATATTTCACTTTTTCTCACAAAAGTTCCTCTCAAAAAGTTTCTCCAAATATTTTTCTGAGATATAAAGATTTAGAACACAGTTTAATAAAAACAATTACTAACTATGTCATTTATGTCATTTAATGATAACCTTAATGGACAGCCAGAAAGAATATAATTATCGTTAACTTTATGGAGAAAAATTTAGTAACATATACCAAGAGTCTTCAAATAATCATATCAATTGATCTAGAAACTGTAGTTAAAATAATTTTTTAAAGAATACTTTTATAGTAAATTTCATTATAGTGTAAATGGAAAAATAGGAAAAAATTAACTAAGAAAATGGTTAAAATAAGGTAAAGTAAAATAAGTTTGTTTATACAGTGGAATATTTAACAGGAATTTTAAAAAAATTTTCAAAAAGTTGATCCTCAAACAGAGAATAGTATAAGAAGGGAAAATAAAAATTAACTTATATTTTAAAGTGAATACAATAGTATGAGTATTATGTGTATATATGGAAAAAATGTTTCAAAATTAGCTTTTTTGGTTTTTTAAATTGATTATGGCTTACATATGATTTCTTTGCACCTGCCTGCATTTTACACATTCTCAATTATTAGCATAAATTACTCCTATGATTGGAGAAAGTTAAAAAAAATTGAAGTATTAAATACATAATAACATTAAAGTTGCAAAATTACAAGATAGCAGGTAAACACAACAACATTAAAATTACAAAACTGTAAGATAGCAAGTTAATCCAAACTCTAACAAAGGTTATGCATAGATGTGACAATAGTGTCACTGTACTTCTGCTCTTTAAGAGAGTAGCTATCATTAGAAATAAACAAATGCTTAAGTTGCAGAGTGTAGCCTCGAAAAAGCTGGTCAAACAAACAAGGAGAAGTCTAATTCTTTTTTTGGAAAAGACATTAGGATTTTTGTTTTGTTTTGAAAGAGAGTTGGGTTTGCTAGTGAAGTACCTTGTTTGCAGCCAAGGTAATGCCTCTCTTTAGATTTTATGAGGGCCGTGGTGGTTCACCTCTAAGAAATTAACTACTGTTTGGCTAGTGTGCAATTGCTAAATCAAACACCTGCTTTCCAGACTGGCATAGTTAATAGTCTGCCGAGTTGAATCCATCTGATAGTATCCATCAGATAGTACATGTTGCATTTTTTGAAGAGGTATGAGAGGAGTCTATGCCTCTAAGTGGTAGGAGGACATGAAGTTTCTCTTTCTCTCCTTAACTCTTTAGAGTGCGATCTCTTATTTTTAATTTTTTGTAGTCCTTATTCATTTTTAGCTTCTTTTCTTGCTTTTTACAAACCTTGTGCTATTTTTAGTTGGAATGCATCATGACTGCAAGTACCAATAAGCAACTTCCCAGGACTTTATCCTGAGACTTGTCTATTTCTAGGGGGAAATCTTTCCTTCTATCTGCTAGATCATGTCCAAGGTATGCTTTGCCAAAATCCTAGGTTTGCATTCAGAGATAATGCTACAGATGGATAGATCTGTTTATATACAAAGATGATTTTAATATATTTTAAATATGTTAGTACATATCAATTTATATATATACATTTATATATAAACATGTCAACTCTGAAATGTATCTGTATCTATAAACTTTAAATAATGGATACAATAAGTTGCTTTTCCATCTTGAGTTAAATAAATTACATTAATTTCAGAAGCTTGAAGGAAGTGGTGTATGTTTAGTATGAAGCAACAAGTGACTTCTTCATTCCTCAAAAGTTTGTTGAAAGCGTGTTAACCAGTAGAACACAAGAACCTGTGGAGCAGACAAAGATTAATTATACCTGTACACAGGCAGCGATATTTGTGTTCCAAACAAATTATATTTGCTTGTGTTTAAACGATGCATAAATCTGATGCGTGCAGATGAACGTGTGTTCAGGATGCGTGAGCACACTTGTTTGAATGTCATATTTATCCCTGTATTTTGTCAGAAAATTAACTTCTTTGGAGTTTGTGCTTGAGCTGAGCATATGGTTGTTGATCTCTGGAGATGACAGCCTATCTGAGCAATAGCTCCTTATGGCTCCAGTTCTCCTCGGCTGGCAGATGCTTTGGGCTTTTCTACAATTAAGTGGAGATCATCACTGTTTTCTTTGAGCACTGCTGTGCCTTGTACTCTGAAGTGTTTTGTTAATCACTGTCTGCCTTCGACAGAAGCTGCCAAAGCTCTCATTAAGTTTGAATTTTGAGATGTCATGCTCGAATGATGGAATTTCATCCTTTTTCTGCATGAATGGAATTGGCTATGGAAAGGTGCCAGGAAAAAAAAAAAAAGAAGCATGTCACTAAAGTATACTTGCTTTATATTTTGGAGATGAAACAAAAGGCGGTCAGGGGGAGGAGGCTCCCCATAATTTGTCAACACTGGAGCATGAAGTTTCCTAGGTGATATAATTGTTGGGTGCTCACACTTATTAATAGGAAGGGTTCCTTTATTGTGTACATCGACAATCAGCCATTTCCTTGTTCACTAAGTGAACTTTAAATCTCTCCTCTTACTTGCCCCAAGACCTTTCCTGGCATTTGATATTGACTCTCGGTATGCTGAAGCACAAAGTAGATGTACCAGTTGCACAGAAGCAAAGCGATTTCTTTAATAACCTGTCTGTCTAATTGGGAGCAGGAGAAGATATTTGGTAGTAAAGAAAAAAAAATGCCACTTTTGCCCTTCAAAATAATTGCTTGAAGTTGTATAGAGACTGAAAACTCAATGCATCTGTTGACTATTTAATGATTTGCTGCAGGAAACTAAGTGTTATGGGAAATATGGTTTGAAAAGACATTACCCATTTCTCTTGGCGAATCTAATTGTTTCAGTTGAATGAGGAAAAGTAGAAAGTAAGCCTTGAAGAAAAAAAATGCTTAGAATAATTAGCTCTAATGCCTAATCACTTGAGTCATAAAGCATTTGGAAATTTATTAAACTGATCTATAAAGTCCTAATCTTGCAAAGACTGACATCTCCTACTTGTTAACAGACTTCAAAAACCACATTGTTTTTGTGTCCGACATGTCTGTGGCTCAGTTTATTTTAATCAACAACATATGTGATATTTCACCAAAACCTTTTCATGGTCACAAACAAAAAATGTTTAAACCTATGACTTAGCGGCAGAAAGAAGGCTGGCTGCCCTAACTGCAGTAACCCTGACGCCTTCCTACCACACGCGGGAGGCCAGGAATAGATTCCCTGACACACTGTTTGAGTCCTGTGCTCACGCCCTTTAGACAATTTGGATGAATCTTTATGTTGAAAGTGCTCTAGCAGAATGTTGATGGAGAGTTGTGAGAAACATTACTAGGTAATGATTTTTACGAGTGCATAATGGCAAGAAAATTTGCAATATTTCTGCACTCTAGGACCACATGGGGAGCACACTCTAGGAAACCTGGGACACCATCACAATAGCTAAGAATCAAGTAATCTAAGGGATGAGCCAGCGAAAAGCCTTCAGGTGGTGTGTGTGCCTGTGAAGTCCAGTTTTCATCTTTGTCCTACGTTTAAACGGAGAGGTGACAGAGCTGGCATAAGTTGACTCACGCAATGAGCTCCTTCAACCCCAGTAACAGGCCCTGCACTTGGGTTTAAAGATGCCTTTGGAAAAACAAAGATTATGAAGCCACAAATGTCCACTGAGCCCGATGCTGTCTCTGTCATCAGGAGGAATCAGCTCGTCCTACTTAGCTCACTTCTTCTAGGAAAGAACCAAGGCTGAGGATAGTTGCCCATTTTAAAAGCATTAATGAGGATCTGACCAAAGTCTTGTCTGGAGCACTTCTTACAGAGTTGCCACAGCTGCAGCCCCAACTATTGGATGTCCCTCATGTTCTTTGGTACACAGAGTTCCAGAAACCAAGGGGAGAAAATCCATTTTGATCTCTCCAACGGTTTACACATCCACACTGACTCCCATTCTGTCTCAGGGGAAGATGTAGAGAGTATTGGAAAAAGCACAGGATTGGAAAACCTGGCCTCTGTTCATGGATTTGGGATGTATGGGCTATAGGAACACCACACAAACTCTCCATTTTCTTTTTTTTGTGTGTGTGTGACAGAGTCTCCTTCCACTGTCCTGGGTATCATGCTGTGGCATCATAGCTCACAGCAACTTCAAACTCTAGGGCTCAGCCTCTCTAGTAGCTGGGACTATAGGTGCCTACCATGATGCCCAACTAGTTTTTCTATTTTTTAGTAGAGATGGGGTCTCACTCTTGGTTAGGCTGGTCTTGAATTCCTGAGCTTAGGTGATCCTCCCTCCTTGGCCTCCCAGAGTGCTGGGATTACAGGCATAATATGCTGTCCTCCAGTCTCCAAATTTCTTTAACTACTTACCCTGTATACCTCAAAGTGTCACTGTAACCATAACATGAATCAAAGATGGAAACTAGTGAAAATCTGCAGCATGGTGTAAGAAAGGGAAGGCGATGGAACCCTGGCATCGGCTTGGAAACCTCGTTCTTTTGCCACAGACTTCTTTCTCTGGACTCTACATTTAAACAAGTGCCCATCATCCAAAGCCGACCAATAGAAAGCCCTCTAATACATTTTCTGTAGTGGTGTGATAGAGCACTTAGCAGAGCTAGATCTCAGTGAATTTCTTGTGCATTTGTATGCTCATTTTGAGGCCCTCATTTTTCGATGTATGATTGTTCTTTTAATATTTTTCTCACCATCTCTAGGATTTGTGTACATATGTATGTTTTTCTAATATTGTCCAAAGCCAAAGTAATTTTCTAAGCCTAGAATAAATTTAATTATTAGTTTATTTTTATAAAATGATTTTAAGAGTTGTTCAAGTGGAATCTAAAATAAAAAGCATCATTGCCATTAGCAAGTGATTTGTCAAATAATTTGAAAAGATCTCATCATCTTTAAAATGGAAGACCTCTATTTTTATTCAGAATTGTTTTATCTAGTTTTGTTAAATATATGTGAGATAGATTAAGTTGTTTGTCATTTTAAATGATAAAATAAACACAATAATTCCTCATGGTAGAAAATCCAAATGTAAATAAACAAAGTACAAATATGGAGGTGAGGAACAAATACTATCCGACTGTAGGTCCTTCACCTCATGGCTTTTGTTTTCTTTAACACCATCCTAATTGTTACGTAATATTGACTCCTGTGCTTTTCATTAAATGCTATATGGTACCCTGTGAATTTGTTAAGATTCTAAAACATATTTTATATACATAATTTTTACATATATGTTATATGTGAAATATGTATTTAAGTATATATACTTTATATACGGAAATTTCATCAACATTCCTCTAGTGTGAGAACTTAGTCTTTTTCCATTGTTTTAATCTTCTATATAAAGTTACATTAAATATTTTTGTAAATATAACTTGGAATTTGGTATCATTATTTTAGAATTTGGAAAACTTCACTGGTGATTAAAAGTCATGAGAATTATTGACATATTGATATGTGAGGCCAAATTTCATATTTGGACTTGGATTTAGAATTTGATGGACGTCTTGACTTTCCAACACCATTAGAGTCAGGTCCTCCTGAACTTCTGACTGGAGGAGTGAAAGCCTTGTAAGCTTTTCTACTGTCTGGTTACGCGAGCACACACTCACACCGGCACCTGTGTGTTACAAAGTGGAGAAAAATATTTTGCATAAAAGCATCTAATGCCTTTCTGGAAGAAAGCATATATGACTGTGCTGAAATAGTGAGAGCTGCTGACAACATCCCTGCTTGCGTGTGAGTGGAGAAGGCAGAAAGGGTCACATTACTTTAGAGCCCTTCCGACTCTGTCCTCTCTCCTGTTGAGGATCTTCCTCTTTCCTCCCTCCACTCAGTGCCCACCCTGTCACCACCGCCATGGGGACACTGAAACATCACTAAAACACTTCTAAGGAATACAGTTCAAAGTGGCACAGCAATTTACTGGATCTAGATTACAATTCTGATCTTTCTATTTTTTGGTTACCTATGTCTTTATAAGGTTTTATGAATATTAAAATAGATAAACCACATTAAGCATTTTATAAAGTTCCTGGCACATAAATAATATAACAAATGCTCAATAAACCATTACTTTTTCCTCCTCATGTTATTAATTAATTGGCAGAGCAGTGGCATAACCCTAGTAAACTTGTAAGGGGTCTATAATCAATGTACAATAAATATTAAGAGCAAACTAGTTGGGAGAGAGAAAAGTATTCTACAATTTAGGAAGATCTTCCTCAGAGAGATGAATTCTATCATTAAAGACACCACCATGCTATGGGGCATATCTCCTAAAATTCTGGAGAATTTTTCTGGAGTCAACATGACAAATAGTTATCAAAGGTTATGATAATATTTTTATTATTCAAAATCAAGCAACAAAAATAGATTTTAAGATATATTGTTACCTGTATACTTATATTTTTATCTTTGTAGTAGAACTATTTTTTATTTAAATACATTTAGGAGTGCAAGTGTGTTTTGTTGCATAGGCGAATTCTGAGGGCTTTTAGTGTACTGGAAAGGTGTACATTGTATGCAAAAGGTAATTTTTGTTCCATCACCTACCGGTACCCCTTCTGAGTCTCCAAAGTCCATTATCCGTTCTCTGTGGCCAGCACACCCACCATGCAGCGTCCACGTTAAGTGAGTCCATGGGGTGCTTGTTTCTCCATTCCTGAGACGCTTCACTTAGGATGATGGCTTCTGGGTCCATCAAACTGTTGTGAAAGACATTATTTTGTTCCTTCTTTGTGTCTGAGTAGTATCCCATGGTATATATGTATGTATATGTACACATGTGATATGATCTATATAGGATACCATGGGATATACATACATATATATATATATATATATATGTACCCACACTAGTTAATGGAACAAATTTTATCAATAATTCAATGTTACCAGTATGAACAAAGTGCCAAAAACCTTTGAAGTTTTAAAACGACTAATACACGGATTTATTTAAAATATAAAACTGATTTACCATACTCATATTTTAATGATACATGTATTTAAAAAATATTTTTAAAAATAAATTGTGGGGCAGTGCCTGTGGCTCAAAGGAGTAGGACGCTGGCCCCATATACTGAAGGTGGTGGGTTCAAACCCAGCCCTGGCCCCAAACTGCAAATAAATAAATGAATAAATAAATAAATTGTGCTGTTTATTTGAGGTATGGTCTTTAGCTAGCCAGTGTAATACAGGCACTGTGGGACAGCCTGTGGTCTACTGGAAATAGAGCTGTCTCCTCATCTTTTAAAAGAGAGCATTGGATCCTAGTCTCTACAGAAATTTAATTCTTTGAAATCAGTAATATCCATACCAAATTTACCATACTTATTACTGCATTCATTATCATATCTAAAGATGAGTTATTCACCAATAGGACATGTTTAAAATGTGATTTAAGCAAATAATTCCTGGCATCACGTATCACACATCATTACAAAACAAACCTGACCTTCAGACAATGGAAATGGGAATGGAAGTTTTTAATAAAAATAACAGAGTGCTAATATTCTGAATAAAAATTACATCCTAACAAATGGAATGTAATAGAATGAAATATTTTGGATGTTTCAGCAGATGTACTTGAAAAATATTCTCCCTCTAACAAAATTACTTTTCACTGTTCATACATATTATTCCAAGCCAGATCAGGCTGTTCCTTCCTGTCAATACTTCACAGAATTATGCCTTTTATAACCAGGGAAATTGGGTGTCCTCTCTGAAAATTGCTCATAATTATCTCCCATCAGAACAAGCCCAAAGTTTTGAATATTGAGGAATACCAAGCTATGATTTATAGATCCTTACATGGATAAAGCTACTTTTTTGTGGCCTTTGTTTTAAATGCATTACGTCTCTCTCTTTTTAATACAAACAGGTTTATTGTCGCAGATGCAGATTAAGGTAAATCTTAATCTGTTTTTATGTGCTTCTTCAAATATATCTCCTCTGACCACAGTGATTCTGTTCTTCCCTCCACACTGACCTCGCTGGGCTCCTGGGCTCCTCACTCCTCTCTTCCTGGTGGTCTTCCCTTCGCCCACTGCATTCTAAGGTAAGGACATGAGCTCGATTTTACGCTAGTATGTCAATGTTTATTTGCTGAGAATTAACTTCCAAGGCAGAAAATCTCATAGCATTACTTATGCCATCTATTTTTTTTTTTCTGTATAATTGGTATTCTGTTTCCAAGGGGAAAAATCCTACATGCAACATATTCCACCCTCAAGGAGTTGACACTTTAAAAAAAGGTAAAAAACCCTTGTAGGTATTAGGGCATAATATAAAAATTTATAGTGGTTTTACCCTTCCCTTTCCAGAGAACATAACCTTCTTTCCAGTCATCAAATAAGTATGGGGAAATAATTATGTGTTATACAGAAATGCAATGGGAAATCTTAGTTGATAGTCAGCTGCTGATATTCAAAAATAAGACTACTTATTTGGTCCCGAGTTTCGCCGTCTAGGCAAATGTTTTGAGAGATAATTGTCCAGATTATCTCATTTTTAAAAAATTTAGTTTAAGGCTGGAATATTTGCCTCACTATTTTTCTAATATATGAAGAAAATATCCTTGTTTACTGTTTAGTAGAAGTTAAAGTAGCAGAAAGAAAGGGAATAATAGACTAGAAATGTCTTCTTTTCTAGTCTAAGGTGGGATTATTAGAAGCTCTGAAGAGTAGGATTGTTGAGGAAAAAGAAATTGTTCAGGATGCGTCTTGTCTAAGATTTAGAGAGTGGAGGGGGCATTGAATAAGGTGTTTGCAGAGGGCAGGGCAGAGGTGAAATCACCACGGGCGGAACCAGACTCATACAGGGAGTCAGTGGAAGGACCTTTCTGTAGGACGGCTCTCTTTCCAGGACTATAGATCAGACATCCCAGATGACACAGGAAACCTGTAGGAGCTCCGCAGAGCCCACTGCGGCCCAGTCAGTACGGGGACACTGCTTCTTGCCAAAGAGACTAAGAGGGCAGCGTAGGTTGTGCCATCGGAGTCTTTCCCTGGTCAGCTGGGCAAGCAGAACCAACAAGGACACAAAATGCAACCTCAGAGACTGGAGATGACAGTGGCCTCTCACCCAAGGGCCTGAGGCTTCCCTGCGTCTGCCAGGCCCCAGGCCTTGCTGCTGCACTTACCTTCATCTTCTAGGGAGAAACGTGACTGGAGCGGCTGAGAAACGGAGTCTAAGTCAGCACAGAGGGAAACACTTGTTAAATAGACAGTTTATTTCATTCCTTGGCTTCAACTATTAGCCTTTTCATTTCTTGTTTGCTTGTTTACTTTTTTCCTGATAATTACAAATTGTGGGTTAGGAGAAAGACTTGAGTGGTTCTGGGCAAAGTAAAGATGTCTCTCTCTGTATAAGCAACGTCAAGTTTAATCAAGACCAGTTCCCACGGGTTGTAAAAGTTTGATGGAGGAAGTGTACTACAAGCAGAATTATGAAAGAATGAAAAAGGATAAAATTTGGCAAAAGACGAGAGGTTTGGAACTTAATTTTTTCTCTCTTTATTCACATTTGGTGCTTAGATGTGCCCTGCAGTAGTTTTTGAAGAAAGAAAATCATTCAAAGCCTAAGGGAACAAAGATAGAGTAGCAGCTCTGGTTTTGAAATCAAGGGAAAACAATCTCATAAGTAAACTTTTTCTATATATATGAGAATTTTTTACTTTTATGTTTATCTAATAAGCCTGAAAACTTAGGAAAGAACATGCAAATGGGTGTAATTTTGTTTTAACTTGAGATTTCTGTGTGCTTTTTTAATAACGCTTTGCTAGATGAACTGTTCCCATGAAGTTTAAAAGGCAAAGAAAACACAAACATTGTAACCTTATTAATTTTCTGAGAAATCACCGCCAATAGAACCCTTTGTATTTAGAGTGTGCTGTTGTTGCTAAGTAATTAGCTGTTGCTAATCAGCTGTCACCCTTCAGTCATTCCTACTTCATCTGAATCACAGAGGACATTGATATGATTTTAAGTTCATAATATATGCACACTGACAAAGAGAAATAGATTTTTCTTAAAAATTACGTATTTTGACACATTGATCAACTGGTATCTATGGATTGGGTAGGGTTGTGGATGCAGTCCATAATGTTGATTCTTATTTTTCCATATTCTTCTTGATCCTTAGTTTGTTACTTTTCATAATTATCGTGGACTGAGGCTTTATATTCTCCCCCAGATTCCTTTGTTCACATCTTAGTCCCCAACATGATGGTATTAGGAGGTGGGGAGTCTTTGGGGGTTATTACATCATGAGGGTAGAGCTATCATGAACAGAAAGAGGTTATTTTCTTAAATTTTCATATTGGCTATGTGAGGGTAAATGAAAACAGTCATTTTAAAACCAGGTGAGTGCCCTACCTTGACACCAGATCCACCCCCATAACTGAGAAATCAATGTATGTTGTTTATGTCACCCAATCTGTAGTTCCCTATTATACTATGTAGTGGCCTAGTAAGATTAAGACAATAATCAAATACAGATGATCTTAATTTGTTAGAGATACCTATGATGGACAATGGATTTTTTTTTTTTTTTTTTTTTATAGTTTTGGCTGGGGCCCAGCTTGAACCAGTATATGGGGCCGCACCCTACTCCTTGAGCTACAGGTGCTTCCTGGCAATGAAATTTTTTTCTGTTCTTCTGATTACTAAACCAATAAAGCCTAAAGGAATAGATTTACTTATCTTAAGATGATTTATTTCCAGTACAGAATATGGTGACAATGGTGATTTGAGCCAGAATAGAAATACAAGTGATTTTCTCTGTGCTGAGATGCCTCAGAGGTTCTAAGATTCTAGATTTTGTACATGAATTTTTAGTAAAACATTTTCACTACTAGGAACATTATAATAGGTGAAAATTATAGACATTCTATACATTCATTGATATTACAGCACTAATTAATATACACAATCTCAGTGATTTACAAAATTATCCCTATAGAAAGGACTTGAAAGCTAAAGTTAGTTACTTTTAGTCCCTCAAAAAACACTTTGAAGCATGAATCTTGGAAATATTAGCATGTTTTCTGACCTTGATTACCAATATAAACCTTCTTATCATGACATCATTATTTAGAATGATATTCATAAATTATGTAATAATTTAGATACATAGATACATAACAAACATACATACATATTAGATACATAATAAAATAGATAAATGACCTCTGTATACTTTGATTTTTATAAAAATAATGTATTTATGTTTTGCTTGAAAATAACATGTATAAAATATATTTTAAAGTACAAAATCATCAGTCCAAAGCAGAAACATTGAAGTAATAACAGTAATACAAACTTCACATGGTTCTTTTTGAATCTACTCTTCCTTTAAAAGGCAAGGGTACTATAAATCTGTGAGATCAGTTGCCATGTTTGTTATACCAGCACGATCCTGAAAAATTCTCAGTTTCTTTAGAAGGCGTTGGTCTCTAGGATCTCTGGTTTATACAGACTTCTCATTTTCATCCAACAAAGACACTAAGGTGATTCCATCTATTGGGCTTTAATATCCACATGAATAAATAGAATAATATCCCCTCCACCCCTGATGCAAAATTTCTGTTAAATATTTCCCTGAGAGAACACTGCTACAGGTGACAAGGATGAACAGTGTTCTTGTTTTGACATTAGTTTTTTTTTTAAATGCATTATTAGATTATTTTCAAAATGTTGCCACCCCACAGTGACAAGTTTAATTTGGAAATGACATGAAAGCAAACTAAATAATAAAGACTTTTCAAAAACAATTTGTATTTTGCCAAGATTTTACAGAGTTGAACAAAATGTCTTTTAGTTAACCTATGAAAGTTTTAGGGACTTTAAAGACTGTAAAGTCGTCATCATTATGAGCCCTACTAGCTAAATATTCAAAAGCAGTTCATGTTGTCCTATGAGTATGATAATATCTTAGATAAGGTGAAATATACCACCTAGAAACTGAAGTTTTTTAAAAAAAGCACAAAACTTCTAAATAGATCAACGTATCAACTACTACAATTAGACTAGTAAATCAAAATTTTAACATGTACTTTATATTCAGACTCTAAATTTTAATATGATAATCTGAGTTTCTTTGCATTCTTATACATCACATACATTTTCAGCAATGTTTTTCTTTAGGTTTATTTCCATAATTTAACGTTCGTGCTTTGGAGTTGCCCTGAAATACCCTTCAATTCCTTTATAAATAATGTACAATGGCAAGTAAATGCACATTAACCCAACACACACACACACACTCATGGTAGTAAGAGGAGCCTGGTTTCTGGAAGCTTTGTTTATGGAAGAAGATATGGAAGTTACTTAGAGTATCTTGGCGTCTTGGTGCCGTTCTCCTGACTCCTTTTTGGTTTCTGTGTACTATCATTTCACATATTTCCATGTGACATCTTGAATATTATTTGTATACTATTTCTTTCATTTATCTAAATCTTTAGAAGCAGTTCAATAGCTGTATCGTTAAAAGATCGTCAAAATCTTTGAATTTCATTCGTCATGCATTCAGATGGATACATTCCCATTATTGAATGTATCAAAATGAACTTGGGAAGTTTAACTGTTTTAAGCTGTAGTGTTTGTGTGTGTGTGTGCACGCATATAAACACACCCACAGACCTTTCCATGGAATATGGTATCGAATGGGTGAGATCTGTTTCGAAATCTCATGCATGGATTATTGGTCAGATTGTACAGATATTTGAAGCAGAAAAGACGTTAGCTCAGCATAATGAATATGTCTGCCAGCCATTTTTATAATGACTTGCTGCAGTTTTTATTGTCTGACAAACCGTATGCTGTGCTGTACTGTGAGCTTTCTTGTTTGACATAATCAAAAATGATGCAGTGTATCCCTCGAAGTCTAGCTGGATGAAAGGAAGGCAGCTGAGTGCTGCTTCTGCCAGTAGATCGGTTGCATATTCTGGTGAAATTATTCTGCAGGTGATAAATGCACAATTACCATCATTTATAATGCACTGTTCATGATCTACAGTAGAGATATTATTCAGATACAGAGCTTTTAAGTCCATTAAAACACCTACAATTTCTTTATGTACATTAAATAAACCACCAGGTGTATCTGAAGCTTTTGAGATAAAATATTTACCTATACTTAGACAGCTATGAAGTAATTTAGTTTTGCTTTGTTAATTTATCACCCATACTTCATGTAACTTTTAAAAAATTAGTTATCTGGGGAAAAATTCAAAAGATAAAATAATCTTGTTAGTTAATAGTTAAATACATCAATATTGCACTGAAGATTTAGAATTAATGTGAGTGATCGTTTTTAATTTAGCACTTTTGGATAAGTGAAAAAAATCTATGCTTAGTTTTGATAAGAACGTATTAATGCACAGCCTATAAAGTACACTGGGCAGAAGTCGTGTACAATAGAGCTGCATGGTACGTATATGTGCTTTGGTGATAAATGCTTCCTTCCTTCTTTAGAGGATTATTAAAAGCATTCTCTGGAGGAATAACATGGTGGAAGTCACACATTTAATAGCTCAGGTACAAAGAGTCAGATTGTGCCAGTTGGCAAAAGTTAGCAGGAAGCTGTCACAATAAATGGCAGCAGCTGCTCATAGTTCTAAAGAGTATGTCCCAGTCAGAACTGAAAACTGATGGCATCTACATTAATACTACCTTAATGGCCCATCTGCTGCTCCATAGGGTCCCTCGCTGCTGTATGGAGTCATAGGCATTTGACAGGCAGTCTCTGTATGCCAGACGCACATTGTGCCAAATGTTTGAGGCTGCTTCATCTCGTTCTGATCTGTCAAACTCTCCCGACTCATTTATCAGGCAAGGAGTTATGAGGATTTGTCTTTTCTACACATCATTGGCTTTCAGCGTTGGGGCAGCTAAGAATTTGGAAGGCAAGCTATTTTTGTTATTATTATTTTTTTTCTAATTGATGATGCAAGGCAAAGTTGTCTGATATACTGTACTGTAGTGGGGAGGTGAACAAAGCGCTTTGACAAGCAAGCCCCATGGAGAAATCAGTTGAGTGCATTTTAAAATGCAGTGCCGTATAACTATGTTTCCACGAATGTATTGTGGGAAATATATATTTCTATACAGCCTTATTAACTAGGAAAATAGGATGAAAGTTTACTTTTATGTTGCTGAGAGACTAATATTTTACTGAGTGCTGTTAAAATACTTTGATAAGAAATAAAAAGTTAACACTTAAAAACAACTTTTAAACTTCTGTTTCCAAAGTGTCACAGCTATTACATGGTAAAGTCAAACACAGATACACAGTTTGTGTTTTGTAACAGTTGATTAGATTGTCTGGAAATAATCTTGTTCAGTGTTGAGAATGAAGTATTATTCATACTAAGTGGTCACAGCGGTGCAACTCCTGTGTTCCTGAGTTAATAACTGATAGCAACGGTATAGAATCAGATTTACAATACTTATGTCAAAAATCGGGACAACATTTTTTGATAAGGATCTCTAGACAACAGGATCAAGCATTCACTCGAGTTCAATGATTATTTCCTTTCTCATTTTGGGGACCAGCCAGAAAATAGCTGCCAAATGTACACGTTGTAGAAAACCAAGGCGTCTCGGGTTGAAGCGTTGGCAGCTGGGCACCTCTGCTTCGCCAGCTCTCCTGAGCCATCCTCACACTTTCAGTGTGTCTGAAACATAATCGTTCCATACATGCAAGAATCTTCAGCCAATACCATACCACGACCTGTATGTTTTTCTTGGAAACTCTCTTTCTCCCACGCTTTCTGTCAACTTCTAAAATTACCTGGCTTCTAGGTTTCATATCATTGTCCTAAGACTTCATGATAGACCACGTAAAAATAAAAGTACACAAGAAAATCCCTATTCAAAGGGCAAATAAATGAGAGATGTCATATGGTGTCCAAATAAGAGAGCACAGGTGACACAGTTGCTTTTCCCCGAATTCGAACAGCTTTCCCAATCATAATCAGTAACACAATAACAATATCAATAATAATTTTAAAAGCAGCTGTTATAATATGGCTGTGCTTTCTTGAAACATAACTAATGTGCCTTGAAGACTAGATCCCGCAGAAGTGATGGAGTGTGGTGTGAGCCTGAGTGTGCCACACACGTGTTGTGAAGGAACGGGGAAGGTGTCAGTCATCAGTGAGTCTCGGACAGTTCAATATATTTCTTAAAGATATAAAACAGACAATTCAAATGCTCAACATAATTTTTAAGCATGTTTAAGCTTTTTTCAATATTACAGCCTTTTAAAATTTTAAAATATTACAAGGGTGCAAATGTTTTTACTTACATGGATCACTTTTGCAATGCTTGAGGCAAGGTTATCAGCATCTCTGTCACCCAGATATTGTTCATTGTGCCTGCTGGGTAGACTTCTTAAACTATGTCTGCATTTACATAAACCCAACATGATAGTGACTATTGTGTAATCTTCCAATAGCATTACAAATCTTAATTAAATATTGAAACCCATTTGTAATTTATGCCATTGTACTCTTGTGACTGCATTCACAGGCATCTCATCTGGCAGGTGCGTAACACTGAGGATTTGGGTGAGAAGGGGCAGATACAGCCCTGTTTTTCTCTCTCATGCTCTTGTGTTACCAATATTCATCGTCATTTGGGAACCTTCTAGGATTAAAAAAAGTAGCAATTATTTAGTATCTACAATGTGCCAGAGACTGTATTAGAAGCCTTATAAACTATCAAAACAACTCTGTGATGAAAGCATTACTCTGTATCATACAGACACAAAAACTGAGGCTTCAGAACAGTAAATGATTTACCCAGGGTCACAAATGAGATTGAGCTGGATTTGAACCATGACTATAAGAAGCCAAAGTCACACTTTCTTGGTGTTTACAATTATGGTCTTGAAAAAGATAAAATATCAGACATACTAGGGATAGACCAAAGAAAATAGTACTGAAGGAAACAGTGTGGGCCTTGAGAAAGGGCTCCCGGTAAAGGCAGTCTGGCAGACAAAGCGAGCCCCAGGTCGAGACCTCTAGATCAGAGGGGAGTGTGAGTTCTCACCACAGTGTGTTGATGACAGCAGAGATCGTGGTGACCCAGCTGTCCCTTTGACATTTGTAGGTTCTTGAGAAATGGCTTTGACTGTGGTTTACAAGGGCTACACATCTTTGGCAACTAGGGAACTTTGCTGTGGGCCGGCTCTTGAGGAAATGCAACACACGAAGACAGAAAGGGCTGCTTTTCACCACAAGACAGTCGGTGCTTGGGGTGAATTTTCAGGGCAAATGACGTCTGTCGGCTTCGGCAACTCACTGGAGTTTTTGGCTCGGAGAAATACCCCTCAATTCTAGCTTCTCTTTCTGGAGACTGTAGTATCCAAAGATCAGGCTGATTTGTGGAGAGAAGTAAATAGATAAGGAAATTTGAAAAAATTGGAGAGGAAAAGGTAGAAAAAAGAAGTCAGTTGAAAAGTCGAATGAATGACAATACTGCAGAAACTTGGGGTACTAATGTAAATTGCATCCATTTGTACACAAAGCATGTTCTGAAGCATGGAGCAGTGGGAACCATATATTGGGTCCTTTTTCCTACAGTTATTTCTTCTACAGATACTTTAGTACAGTTTTACTGGACTAGATACGTAGCAGATGGATGTTTTGTTCTCCCATGGTAATGAGAAGTGTGTAGAAAAAATCCAAAGCAGTGGGCAGTCTTACCACCCCTAGAATTTGGAGTAGAAGTATTTTGCTTTTTCCTCAGAATTCTATTTAAGGCTTTGGGTACAGGCATTATTTTCCCAGAAAAAAAATAAAAAGAGCAAAAAATAAAAATGGTAGAGTTGGAGAAAGAACAACAACCAGATGTGTATAGCTCTGTTTTAATGTGAACATTTCCTGTGGAAGTTTCAATGCATCATTTACTTAGGAGATTTTCTGATTTTTTTTTCCTTTGATTCTTTACTTTTAATTACTGAAAAAAGCTATATTCACGTAAACATTCTTCGTGTTGTTTACAAACTCATCTAACTTACATGATACAACACCTTCTCAGAAAGACTGATCAAGAAGGTGATAGGAAGATGGTGACTCCCAAGACCTACCTAGAGATGTGGACAAGATCCCATTCAGACAGGTCTGGCTGAGTTAAAGGATTTGGTTTATCTTAACAAGGGTAGAAATGAATCTTTCTAAGACTAGAATATAAATGTCTTAACACAATAATTAAGAAAATGACATAAAGGCTATGTTAAAAAGTTTATGAAAATATTTCAAATTGTATATGAAAAAATCACAATGTACCCCATGATTGCATTAATGTACACAGCTATCATTTAATAAAAAAAAAAAAAGAATTGTATGGGAAATACAAAATTTTTCTTAAGACCCAATCTTGAGAATGAAGGAGTAAATGTGAAGATAACCTTCTGTTAAGAGGGTTGGCCTTAACAGAAGAAAATATCTTGGACGAAAATGCCTTCAGATGCGTTTGTGAAGGAAGCGACAATGTCATGGAGATGTAAGGGAGGCTGAACCATTACGTGTCTTTCTGGTTCTTCTCCCAGGATCTTCTCTGCCTCCGTTTGCGCCTGTAAATCCAGGTTCCTCCTTCAGACTCAGACCAAACAGGGCTCTAATGCAAGCAGAGTCCTAAATGTGGCACATTCTTGTAAATATGGCCACATTTTCCCATCTCTATTGGTTTGGTTGGTTGGGGTGTGTGTGTGCGTGTGTGTGAGTATGTGTGTGTTTATTTTGGTGGTAATAGGGCATGACAGTTTAATCTGATACGCTCGTTCTGTCGTACAGTTAGCCAATACATTATCTCTTCTAGCTAATCTACTGTTGTAATAGCTAAAACCAATTTAGTTTTTATAAATATTAATCAATAAATATGTAATTGAGTCTGGAATTCTGGGGGGTGGGGGGAGTAGGGAGACTGTTAGTGGTGAGGTGATAGTAGCCTAACAGCCCTTTTAAAATACCTTCTGGTTAACTGATCCTTTATTTATCTTCTCAGTTTCCTTGTACAGTTACAGTGGGCGAATCTTGGTTGGTTTAAAATATTAAAAGTAATCCCCCTTTTCTACCAAGTGATCAAATTAGAGACAGGAGCTTGAAAGAATTCTGTTCTATGAAAGTTTTGGTTAATCTACCAAGCACAGTTCAGCAGAAAGTTGGGAAAAATCTGTGTCACTGATTCATAAAGCCATTGAAAAACAATATCTGAAAATACAAAGTACTTCTAGAATTCCTTTTATGTGAGATAATAAGACACTTAACAATTGCAGCTATTTTGTGTCGGGCTACTCAGTTGTTATTCTAACTGATGTAGTCCCTTTTTACAAGACCTTAAAATAAAACGTATTGTAGTAAATTGGTTTGAACATCCAGGTCTAGTCAGAGAAAGATTCACATAAGAGTAGACTATAATGGTCTTAAATTTCAGTTTTAGGCATTTAGCCTGTGTTATATACACAAAGGGGGCAGGAATTGATGATTTGGGCAGGAAGTCTGGAATGATGAAAGTAGCCTCTTGGTGACATTGGTCCTGATCTTGTGGCAACATGTTTGATCTTTTGGAGGAGAAACAGACTGAAGATAGGGAATTGAATTAGGAGTCTAAGCATTAAGCAAAGCAGATTAGAATAGTGTTATTGATGAAAAGAGAAGAATCAAACAAGAGAAGTTTGAAAATCAAGTGCTGGTCTCAGGGACTGATTAAATACAAGGAAAGGGAAAAAATGGACGAGTCAACGTTTGTTCTGATTTTTTGAATCTGAGTGCGGTGGAATGAGTATGTCTGCCCCTTAATTCATGGGTTGACATCCTAATCCTCATGTGATGACATTAAAAGGTGGGGCTTTCAGAAGGTAATTAGGTCATGAAGATGGAGCTCTCATGAACGAGTTAATTTCCTTGTCTGTGTAAAGGGGGCCTTTCTACCAGGTGGGGCCACAGTGAGAAATCAGTAGTTCTCACAGAAGAGGCCCCGGACAAGAATCTCACCTGTCTAGAACCCTGATCTCTGACTTCCAGATGGCAGAACTCAGAGAAATAAATTTCTGCTGTGTATAAGGTCCTCTAGTCTCTGGTGCTTTGTCACAGAAGCCCAAACTGACTGATACACTAAGTCCCCAAGTCACAAACATTTGACTTAGGTACAACTTGAGCATACGAATGTAGGCTATCACAGGGCTGTACGGCAGGGGGTCTCCAACCATGGAGCCCACTTAGGTACAACTCACCCATATGAATGGAGGCTACCACAGTGCCGTGGCCAAAGCTTTCCTCATGGTGTTCTAGTAACTGTGCTCACGGAGGCAAGGGGCCCTTCTTCCGAGTCTGGGTCTTAGTACTGTGCAGCCCAGGGAATTGGCTCTTATTGCACTTGTGACCCTGTACGCTGTCATGTCACATTTTTTAAATCAGCGGCATTTTTGTCTTTACCCTGCAGTGATGCCTCTGAAACACAAGTCTGATGCAAGTGCTGGTGAAATGGTAAAGAAAAAGAAAACATCACCATGGAAAATAAAGTAGAAATAATAAAGTGATCCAAGAGAGGTGAACTTCCATTATCCACTGGCGGGGCATTGACTTACAGACAGCAATCCCAACAATTTTAAAAGATAAAGGCACAATAATGGAGTGTGTGAAAAGCTACATCCCAATGAATGTGACGATTCTGATTATTATCAAGCAGTGCATGGTTTGATTATCAAGACGCAAAGGCTGTTGATAATTTGGATAGAAGACCAAAATCAGCATAATAGGCCTATCAGTCTTCCTGTAGTGCAAGTAAAGGCTCGAAGCCTTTTCAATTATTTAAAAGCTGCTCCTACTGCAAGTGAAGGAGATTCCAGTGAAGAATTTTTACAAGTAGGGGTTGGTTCAATCTCTTTAAAGAAAGGAAAAATTTACATAATATTAAAGTTCAGAATGATGAGTGTCAGTGTGTGTCTGCAAGTGATTTTCCCAAGACATTGGAAGATATTATTGACAAGGGAGGTTATTTGTAAAGAAAAATCAAATTTTTAATGCAGACAAAACTGGCTTGTTTTGGGAAAAAATGCCTGAGAGGACCTACATTCTGAAAGAGGAAAACAGTGCACCAGGACACAGAAAGACTGACTTTGTCACTTGGGAGTGATGCATCTGGGGATTTCAAGCTCAGGCCTTTGCTGGCACATTGCCCCGTAAACCTGAGGACACAACGCAATGTCACTGAGGCATCTCTTCCTGCTACTTAGAGGGCAAATGAAAGGGGTGGGGTAGAGTCGAAGTCTTTCAAGACTGGTTTGTGAACTGTTTTGTCCTTACTAATGAACATTATTGCTTCAGCGAAAGAATTCCTTTCAAAATTCTCATTGTCCTTGACAATACCCTGGACATCCAAATGCTTTAGATGACATTCATCCCCAATGTAAATGGGGTAGTTCTAATCCCTAACACCACATCACTCCTTCAGACAATGGATCAGAGGTCATAGCCTCCTTTAAGGCCTATTATTTATGGAGAACCTCACAAGCTGTCATGCTTACCCTACATGATGTGATGACCTTAAGAAAGTTCTGGAAGAATTATGATTATTTATGATGCCTTCAAAAATATTACTGATACTTGGGATGAAGTGGAAAAGTTATTATGAGAGGAGTTTGGAACTCTAAATTAATTGTGCCCCAATTCACACAGGAATTTCTGGGGTCTATGGATGATGAATTGCTGAGACCAGAGAAGCTATGGCTGCTATTGGTAATAACTGCAGTTGGACATCAGTGAAAATGACATGACCAAGTCGCTTGACTCCCATGGCAAAGGGCTAACCAGTGAAGGCCCTGTGGCTCTATAGCAGCAGATGACAGCATTTAGGAAGAAAACAGTGACCTAGAAACTCAGAATTAAAAATTTTTTCTACAAAACATTTGGCTAATGCTTTTTGACTCATTGACACAGGAATGGCAAAGTATCAAGATCCTGATAAAGAGAGGCTCACCAAAGTTTACTGGACAGTTACCTGAGGTGTGAGATACTGCAGGGCCATTTATAATGAGGAAAAGGAAAGCTCTGTACAAACCTGCCTTGATGACTACTTCAAGAAACTGACTCCAGCAGCAGAATCAGATCTGAACTCTCTGATAACAGCTCCATCCTCTCCAACAGTCCATCATCTTCCGCTTCATCCAAGATTGTTTAAGGTTGTATTGAAAATGTTCAAGTATTTCTGTGCATGGAAAGGAAAAATAAATCCTATGTAAGACCAGCATCTCTCTAAGTTGCAATCAAGAGGAAGGTGTACCTGTTCCAAGATACATACAAGCTCAACTTATGAACAAACATATGGAATCTATTTTGTGCATAACCTGGGGACTGCCTGGATACTGAATAAATGAAAGAATGGATCCATCAAATGAAAATGGAGAAATCGGGAAGAGAAGTTAATTTGGGGACAGAAACTAAATTGAATTTTCTTTCTTTTTTTTTTATTAAATAATCACTGTGTACATTAATATAGTCATGGGGTACAATGTGCTGGTTTTATATACAATTTGAAATATTTTCATCAAACTGGTTAACATAGCCCTCAAGGCATTTTCTTAGTTATTGTGTTAAGACATTTATATTCTACATTTAGTAAGTTTCACATGTACCCTTGTAAGATGCACCGTAGGTGTGGTCCCACCAATTACCCTCTCTCCACCCATCCTTTACCCTCCCTTCCCCTCCCTCTCCCCTTTCCCCATAATCTTGGGCTACAATTGGGTTATAGCTTTCATATGAAAGCTATAAATTGGTTTCATAGTAGGGCTGAGTACATTGGATACTTTTTCTTCCATTCTTGAGATACTTTGCTAAGAAGAATATGTTCCAGCTCCACCCATGTCCAAATTGAATTTTAAAGTGAAGAACTTAATAAAACAAACAAACAAAAAAGCTGGATGGAACTGGAGGCCATTATTCTAAATAAAGTAATCCAGCAACCACACCACCAAAACTAAATACTGTGTGTTCTCACTGAGTACATGTGGTCATACAGAGTGACTTCGTGGATACTGAGACTTAGGGGAGGCTGGGAGGTGGTGTAGAATAAAAAAATCACCTTTTGGGTACAGTGTATGCTCTTTCAGGTGACTGGTATATTAAAAACCTAGTTTTCTCCACTGTGTAGTCCTCCATATAGTAAAAAAAACCACCTGTACCCCTTAAATCTACATAAAAAATGCAAAAAAATCTATTATGCTGCTGGAATTTGAATACTGTCTTTTACAATGAGAACTTCAGACTGATTAGAGCTATATTTTTGGATATAAAAACAATTTTTAATGCATAAATCGTACCTTTCTACACATAGTGTAAGTCTCACAAGGAACTTACATTTAAACACTAATAGACATTTAAAACTCCTAAATCTTAAATTTTAATTCCCATTTATTATATAGTAGCTAATTTGTCTTAAGTAGATGATAATAGAGATTGAATTCTTAAAATAGAGACTGATTATTATGTGATTACACTGTGACTTTTAATAAAACTCTTAGGGAATATAAGAAAGGAGAAGGATATATTGTAGACAGGTTTCGCTTTGAGGGTAGTGGTTGTGGTATGTAAGTGTGTGCATGTGTGCACACTTGTGTAATCATGGTGACCCAGCCACTTAAGAAAAACAACAACAAAATACCCAGTTTTTTTAACTTTGGTGAATTGAATACTTTTGACAAGGAAAAAAAAAAAACGAAAGAATATTCTTTGTCTTTTTTGTTGTTTTCCAGTTCAAAATTCCAGTTATAAAAATAGAGAAGAATGGGAAAACTTTTTTTCCATAAGGTAATTCACAGCCACCAAGGAAAACCAATGATAAGCCTGGAGAGTCAGATACTAAAATTTCTAGATAGAGCATTTATTTTTTTAAGGTCGTTAAGAAAAATAATATGCACAACATTGATACAAAAATGTTATGACTATCAACATTATAATAAAGAAAGGACTCGAAGAGGAAAAGTTGATCAGCTTATGAGTTGGTTGGATTGCTAGTGCCTTGTAAAACTCAGCAAATCTAACTCATCTTATTCCTGCAAATCCTCCTTGTTGATTTAGTTTTCTTCTGATTCATGGCTATTTTGCAAAAGGGGGTGGTTCACTCAGCTATTGACTTGTTTGACATTTTGTTCCCTGATTTTTTGCAATAGCTTAATATGGTCTTTTGGGGCTTCCTCTTATTTACTTTTAGGATATTGAAGTGTTTGCCAGAATCCCTAGTTCAATGTTAACCATGTCATACTGCTCATTAGTACGGAAAAGACCAAGGTCTCCCCGTGTTTGTTTCTGTGTGGTAGGGCAGAATTTGAGTCCTCTGATTTAAGGTTCACTTTGGCCATGGTCCTGTGTTTCTTAATTCTTTTGCATTTTCCCCTTCAACACACAATTGTTTTTCTCGCTCTTTTGTCCTATTTTCTTCCCCAGAAGCTATGCATTTTGAAGAGTGCCCTTTCAAATTGAGCCTGTCCTTTTAAATCACAGACACTTTGAAATTCCCCTGTAGTCTATGCTCTGGATCTGCTTGAACACTAGTTTAGTATTTTTAGATTTAGGGTGGACATAATCTTTCCGGCCGTTGTTTTGATCACCCTTAGATTTCACTAGTTTCCCTCTTTTTTCTCCCCTGAGGCTTTTCTTGGTCTGCCTTTGTTTCCTCAAAGCCCTGCAACAGAGAAATAGGGCAGGGGATGGAGTGGGAGCAGAGGAGATATGTGATAGGGCTTAGATGTTTGGCCCTTCCAAATCTCATGCTGAAAATTGATCCCCAGTGTTGAATGTGGGGTCTGGTGGGAGGTGTTTGGGTCATGGGGGCAGGTCCCTCCTGGAGAACTTGGTGCCCTCCCCAAGGTAATGAGTGAGTTCTCACTTCTTTATTAGTTCCCAGGAGAGCTGGCTTAGAAGAGCCTCCTACCACCTCCTCCCCCTCCCACCCTGACCATGCCACCTGCCTCTGCTTCTCCTTCCACCTTGATTGGAAGCTCCCAGATTGGAAGCCCTCACCGGAAGCAGATGCTGATGCCTTCCTTCTTGTACAGCCTGCAGAATCCTATGTGTCTTTGCAGAGTCAAATAAACTTATTTTCTTTATAAATTACCAAGCCTCTGGTATTTTCTTCATAGTAATGCAAATGGACTAATACAGCCTACAAGAATTTTTTTTTTTTTTTTTTTTTTTTTTACTTACAGGACCATTAACTAATGTTGAAGGTGTAGCTTGTGTTTAAATTTCTGTTCTTACTCCTTACTGGGTAGGGTAATATTGGAGGAGTAGAAAGCTATAAAGCTGCCACTGTGTCTGACCACTTGGAAGTACTGGGCTTTTATGTATAACTGTGATGAACATTTGTGGGAAAGTCACTATTGTGAATGTATATTTTAATGTTTTGGATAAACATATAGCTGGGAAATTCTTGGTCATAGATTAGTTATACATTTAACTTCTTAAGAAAATCCAAACAGGGCTCTCCCCTGCAAGGTAAAGAGCTGGACCTGGCCAGGTGATTAAGCAGAGACTGAACACATTTTATGCTTTGTCTTTCATTGTTGCTGTTGTAAACTCAGTGCCAGTTTTAATGCTTTCCTTTATATTAGATTTTACATCTGTGGTTACATTTAATATCTTCTTTTGTCTTTAATGTTCTTAATTTCACTGTGATATTTAGAGATGTGATTTATTTTCATTTATAACGTTTGAGATGTGAAGCCCCAGGTGCCGTGCTCTCCATACACCTCAGAAGTCTTTGCTGTCACCTTGGATCTCTGGTCACTGCCTTGTCTCCTTTGTCCCATATTCTTTTGCTGAGCTTTGAGTACTAGTATCTTCGACTACCTTAAAATGTCTATTAAATTTCCCATTTATTGTTTTTTTTGAATGTTTCTTTCACATAAATTCTTTAGTCTATTTTTTAACTCAGTAATTCTCACTTCACCAGTAAATGTTCTGCTTTTTAATATGTTCAATTAGTTTTACATTTTAGGTAAATTGTCCTACTTACCTAAAAATTCACTTTTAGGTAAATTGTCCATTTAAAAACATTGTATTTTGCTGTTTTTCAACATCATTGGAGGCTCTTTATGAACTTTTATTCCTCGCTTGCACTTTTGAGCTTGTCCTTTTTACATATTAGTCATACTTATATTTGTTTGCTGATAATCTTAATACCTAAAGTCTTTAAGTATATGAATCTGCTATCGGTTAATCTCCTTAGATCTTATTTGTGGTTCCTTTTTTTCTCATGTGTTTTGTGAATTTTAAATGTAAGCTGATTATTTACCTTAGAAATTTTTCTAAGGGAAATTTTTTTTCTTGAGTTAAATTTACATTCCTTCAAGAGAATTTGTGCTTGCTTCTACTTCTGTTAAAACCTGGAAATAAACCCAAACAAGAGTCACTTAAAACCAAATTTCTCTCATCACATTTCCCGGACATATTAGAGGACTGAATTCCAATCACAGCGAATTCTTAGGGCAGAATTTGTGTTTATGGTCTGTTTCCCCCACTTTGGGCCAATGCTGAGCAAACTTCCTTGCTCTTCCTTTCTTTGTGAGAACTTCCTGTTCACGTCACCATCACATTGTGGTATGACTGTTATGGCCTCACCTTTACATGGGGGTTTGTTGCTATGTCCCCCACTTAGAAGGCTTTGTAGCTTATAGCCTACTCTGTGAGACAATCAATAGAAACTGATGGAATTCTAGATTTAGCAAAACAATTCATGAAGAGATTTAGTTCATTGGGTCATTCCTTTCACCTAATTTTTAGTTTCTGTATACTTCTCACTATATTTTGATTTTTTTCAACAAAATTTTCTTTTACTAATTTTATTGGATATTATTTGGAAAATTCGTCAGAGTATATTTTCTGGCATTTTGATACATTTAGAAGTTTGTATGCTATTTTAAATGACTATTGAAACAATAGTGCAGAAGTTTGTGTAGGACAATAGGCAAAAGAAAGAAAGAAAGAAAGAGAAAACAAAAGAAAAGAAAACTAAGAAAGAGAAGTAAGTGTGATGCTTTTCAGTTCCTTGGAGAAAAGAAATTAAGTGGTTATGTTTCCAAAATTACAACCAATTCCATTTAGTACAATGGTTGTGTTGATAATCTACACTTACTTGAAATTATATTGAATGCAAAAACAAATGTATCTATGATACTCTATTAGCTATTTCTACAAAGAAAATCAAATCAAGATACAAATAGATTGATTCAAATTTAAGTTTAGATTTGTTGACCAAAATGATCTCAAAGTTATACTGTACCAACATTGTTCAATCAGAGCATCAATAATTGCAAAGAGAAAATACATGCAGAGGGGAGATGATACTAGGTAGAAGACTAAAGTAAAACTTTGAAAAGTTGTTAGTTATTTATAAAAGGCAATAGGCTGGGTGCAGTGACTTATGCATGTAATCCTAGCGCTCTGGGAGGCCGAGGTGGGAGGCTTGCTTCAACTGAGGACTTCAAAACCAGCCTGAGCAAGAGTGAGATCCAGTCTCTACTAAAATTAGAAAAACAAGCAGGCGTGATGGCAGGGACATGTAGTCCCAGCTACTTGGGAGGCTGAGGCAAAGAGGATGGCTTGAGGCACAAGAATTTGACGTTGCTGTGAGCTATGATGACTCCACAGAACTCCACCCAGGATGATAAATAAATAAATAAATAAATAAATAAATAAATGCCCGTGTGGTGGCTCATGCCTGTAATCCTAGCACTTTGGGAGGCTGAGGTGATTGGATTGCCTGAGCTCATGAGTTTGAGACTAGCCTGAGCAAGAATGAGATCCCCATCTCTAAAAACTAATAGACACTGTGGCAGGTGCCTGTAGTCATAGCTAATTGGAAGGCTGAGGCAAGAGGATCACTTGAGCCCCAAGATATTGTGGTTGCTGTGAGCTATGATGCCATAGCACTCTACCCAGGGAAACAAAGTGAGACTCTGTCTCTGAAAAATAAATAAATACATAAGATAAAAAAGCAACAATATTTTTAAAAGTGAATAATTGATTTCATGAAATAATAAAATTGCTATATCTTGGTAAACTAAAGGAATCAATACAGAAAAAGAAATTTGTTAAACTGGGACTATTTTAAGTAGGAAATTTAAACATTAAGTGGCTTTAGTTTAAATTATAGTTATGTTTATTTTGATTTATGTGGCTCCAGTACCAGAGTGAATATAAAATTAAACTCAGTTAGTGTGTACTTACTATGAAAATTGATAGATGTTTAGACACATATTGAAGACTGTGTGGGATTAACTTAAGGTTTTGGACAATGCCAGTATCTCTAGTCCATCTATAGTAGAATAAAACCCCCCACACACACACCTTCTCACTAAACTTCTGAAAGAACCCCCTAAATCTTTATTTTTCCATAAACTAAAAAGTAACCTGACATTACTTTAGCTTGTAAAAAGTGCTAAACTTGAAAGTTTTGGGCCTAAGTGGTAAGAGGCAGGTGTTAGGGCTTATCTAGCTCTCATTCACAAATCCACGTATATAGACGTATATGTGTAAATATCTCTTCCCATTAAGTACCAAGAAATTTGCTTGTTTATTTTGGTTCATTATGATGTAGCTCAGTTCTTGGCAACTTTAGAAACTCAGCAATATTACTGAATGAATAACTTGGGAAGTTTCTGGATTTCTTTATCTCAATGTTTACAGCATATATATTTGCAGAGTTTTCACATACAGGCACCCCTCCATATTTTATAAATATCTCCATATTTAAATCTCTCTATGGAAATAATATATGTGTAACTTGTATTATTCTGGTGTGAAAAGTGAAGCCTGGGAAGATAAAGCAAACTGATTTTTCTAGATCACAGTCCTAGCGTAGTCACTTCTTATATCACTTAAATGTGCATTGATTTCAGACATACAGAACTAAAATTAAAAGGAAAAATACTCATGATCTCAAACTTACATTCTTCCTCCTATTTTTATTTTGATATATTGTGGGCTTTTAGCCAATATCCAAAGTATGAGATGGACACATAGAGGTTATCTATTTTAAATTGCTGCTTCTCGTAAGGAAACCTTGTTCTTTCGGGATTTATTTAGGTTATCTTTCCTTATCTAACTCTATTCAGAGTTGAAAGTGCTGCAGTCAGATTTCTCTGTGCTGCTTTGTGAGCTTGCTCTGATTTTCCTTTCGCCTGACGCATCTATATTGTATCCCACATCTCTACAGGCCTTGCGTTTGAAAGCACTTCTGCATCTGTTATCTCATCTTTACAGCGGCTCCCTGTGCTGCATAGCAAGTTATTATTATCACCATTTTACCACTGGACAGAATGATGTGAAGAGAAGTGAAGGGGTTTGTTCAATGTCAAGTAATTATTGAGGAGCCACAAGACTAAAATCTCAATGTTTTAAGGCCTAGCCTAAGACCGTTCTCACTAGATGACTAGATCACAGTATGCATCTTTTCATATCCATAGTGTAATTAATTTTACTTGCAAAAATGTGCAAAATATTTTATCAAATATTTGATCAATGACTAAATATTTTTGAGTTGAGATAGTAGTAATTTCATTTTAGCATGATCTTTCTCCTAAAATGAAACCCTTCTCTTTGCTTTAACACATATTCAACAAATATGTCTTGTATTTACACTATACCCCGGGCATTTGTCTAGACAATGCTTTTATCAATGGTAAAAATCAGTTTGTTTTGTAATAAAATTAGTGCATTTTTACTTAGCTAAAAAGAAATATTATGTAAAATTTAGAGTTAAGAATAAATAACTTATACTATATTCTCATTTATACTAGTGTGGAAACAGATGGAAATTGAGAACTGCAAATATCATTTTGGCATATACCAAACATTATATTGAATTGTTGCAAAGCTGTGTGTATCTTATAATAATGGAAAAACAGAACAGGTAGACGGTGCTTACCTGTCATCACAGGAATAAAGCATCCATGTAAATTGTAAGTGAAATTTCAAGACTATTGAGTGATAACTTATCAGGCAACAAGTACTAATTATTTAAGTGAAAATGTATCTAAAATGTAATACACAATTTTCTTCATTATTAATAAAAAGCAAATTTACAAGTTTTGCATGACTTAAACTTACCTTCATTATTATGTATTTCGATACACCATGGTGAGAACTGGGTGCTGGCTTAACTTTGCTTTCTCTTCTTTAAAAAAGGCCTCATTCCACAAGCTTCTAAAAACAGTTCACTACCGTTTAAAAAAAAAGTATTTGCTACGTATTATAGCTTTAAAGAAATAACTGTTGAATGGCAAACATGTAGACAGCTTTAAGTTTAAAAATCAGTTTTCTTTTCATAGGAGACAAAGTTACACAACAATTGAACATTATTGTATGGAAAATAATCTCATTAATAAGGAAAAAATGTCTCTCAGAACTTTCTTCCATCAAGTTGGAAAAATTATTATAAATAATTTTTTATATTAATGCTTATGTTTTTAAAGTGTAAAAAAATGTGCATTATATGTACATTGTTATAACATAGCACAGTGTGTCAACAGCTATCAACTGACACATAATTGACCTAGAAATTGTACTTCTATGCATTTCATATCAAAAATGTATGTTATTTTACATATGTGTAAGTAGATATGTATAAACATGGCATATATTGCATGTTACTCCATTAGTCTGCAATGATGAGCACCACATTGTCAACAATAGTTATCTCTGAGTGGAGAGAATACATAAAGTTTTATAATTCTATAATTGTATTTCAAACTCAGCAGAGTCAGTTTGCATGAAAACATTCATCCTAATGGTATAGGAAGTAGGCGCTGAGACGGAGTGGGCTGTGGAGTAAGGAACGCCGCCATGCTGGTGATGCTAGTGAGAGCTTACACTCAGCGTTGTGTGATCAAGCACATTTATCCACCAGGACCCACCATAGTACATGGCTCTTTGTTTAATTCTGACAATTGCATTATTTCCCCATGTTTACAGATTAGGAAACCAAGACTCAGAGTAATTTACTAATATGCCATGTCTGATAAACAGCAGACCAAAGCCTTAAACCACATTGGCCTGCTTCCAAGCTCAATTTTCTTATTTTTTTTAGTTTTTTTTTTTTTTCTTGAGACAGATCTCACTGTGTCACCCTCTGTAGAGTGCTGTGGTCGCATACCTCACGGCAACCTACAACTCTTGGGCTTAAAGCATTCTCTTGCCTTAGCCTACTAAGTACCTGGGACCACAGGCGCCCACCCCACACCTGGCTATTTTTTTTCTGTTGTAGTTGGCGCCCACCCCACACCTGGCTATTTTTTTTCTGTTGTAGTTGTCATTATTGTTTGGCAGGCCTGGGCTGGGTTTGAACCCATCACCTCCAGTGTATGTGGCTGGAGCCCTAGCTGCCGAGATATAGGTCACGAGCCCTTTCAAAATTTTTTCTTTTTTTTTGAGACAGAGTCTCACTACAAACTCAATTTTCTTTCCACCCCCCAGTATTATAGCAGGCATATGCTCAGTCAGAAGCTCTTAGTTTTGTATTTTGGAATGTGTTCTAGAAATCCATGCCCTGCAGTGTTTCCCTTTTTGCATGTGTCCACTTCCCCTTGACACTGCCATGTAGAACAAAAACTTTTACCTGAATCTGGGCCCATGGCCCTGAACTTCTCAGCTTGCCTTCATTTTGATTGAGTAATTTAAAGTACCCTGTATATAATTACAAATAATCAGCCATACTCAGATGCATCAAGATTGTAAAACATTATTTAGATAATTTATATTTAGTCTTCCTTTTTTTGTTAATGTAAGTGTTAAAATAATAAATTACCTTCTAAGACGTCTACCATTTCATGCCAAAAATTTGATATGTAATTTTTTAAATTCAGTTAAAATATTTTATGATTTCTAGTTAGTTTTCATGGGTGACTTTGAAGTGTGTTGCTAAGTTTCTAAAGATTTGCTGATTTTCCAGCTAGGATTTTAAAAGTTAATCTCTATGCCAGCATCTGCAGATTTGAGACTTTGTGATACAGGGTGATCTTACCTTGAGTTAGGTGGTGTGGAGAGAAGGGAACCCTTCTGTTCTACACTGCTGGAGGGACTACAAACTAATACAACCTTTATGGAAAGAACTTTATGGAGAATTCTTAAAGGATTAAAAGTCAGGCTTCCATGTGATCCACAATTCCATTACTCAGTATTTACCCAGAAAATAAAAATCATTTTACCTCAAATCATTTATACCAGAATGTTTATTACAGCTCAATTCAGAATTGCCAAATCCTGGCAGCAACCCTATCAATCCATGAATGGATTAACAAACTGTGATCTATGTATACCATGGAATACTATTCAGCCATAAGAAAAAATGGAGACTTTACATCTGTTAGGTTTACTTGGATGGAGTTGAAAAGCATTCTATCTCAAGAATGGAAAAAAAAATCCAATGTACTCAATACTAATGTGAAATCAATATATAAACAATTACATGCCCACATAAATGATAAAACACAAATATAGTTTATCAAGAGGAGGAGGAAGGAGATGGAAGGGGGCGGGGGCAGGCGACTGGGGGATCTCACCTGATGTGCCCCACGTGAGGGTGTTCAGCACACCTCCTCAGTAAAGTGTCTTCAACACTTTGAATTTTACCTTGGAAGTGAGAACAATGTAACCTAAAAATTTGTACCTTCATGTTAATTTGAAATAAAAAAGGAAATCATCTTTATATTTCAATAAAAATTATCTAATAAAAAATTAGTTTCCAACTTAATTTCATTAGTTCTCAATATGGTATGTGTATGAATGGCATACTTACATAGATAATGTAAGTACTTTGAAATATGTTGGAACTAGTTTTATGGCCCAGAGTATATTAAATTCTTGTTTATATTCCATATACTCAAAAAAGAAGTGTATTCTTAGTTATTAGAAACAGATTTGTTCACTCAAATGGGTCAAGTTTGTTATTCCCTTGGTTCAAATTCTATATATCACTACTATTTGTAACTACTTGTTTTAATAGCTACCAAGATTGAAGTTTTTACATTTCCAACTATGATTTTGGACTGGTCTGCTTGCCCTTTTGGTTAAGTTAGTTTTTTTCTTTACATATTTTGAGGTTTTAATTAACTGCAAAAGTATTGCACCTTTTTGTTACATTGATTCTTTGTCATTATAAAAATATCTTTTTCTTAGAGTATTTGATAAGAATTGATAAAATATTTGTTCTGAAAACATGTTCTAATTTTTTTAATGTACAATTTGCAAATCATATTAAAAAAACTGTCATGAATGATGAATAGACAGCATGAAACTGTCCATTTTCATTCTTTTTGAGTTTACAAATCAATTCATTAAGTCCTTGTGCAGCCATGACCACTGTCTGTCTTAGAACTTTTTCAGCACACCAAAATGAACCTCTGTTCATTTAAACCTTTAAACAATATTTCTTTCCTTTTTAATGGAAATCATGATAGACACTTGCTTTTTCTGTTTAATTTAGTACTCTATAGCTATAGACATTTGTTATCAAATTTGATTTATGATTACATTCCCTTAATAATCTACAGATCATCACAGTTCACTGAAAGTTTTTAAAATACTATCTAAATATATGTATACCTAAAACAAGGAATAAATGTAAATTGGTTATAACTATAAAATCATAGCCAATGTACCAAGTGAAAAAAAACAACTATGGCTATATACATTGAGATTATCCAATAAGGTTAAAAAAAAACACCTCACTTCTGATCTGAGAACTAAATTGCTGGATATAAGAAAATAATATAAATAATTGTTATGAACTTTCCAGGTGATTTTCATGTCCAGACTATGTTATCAAAGTTGGGTATTATAATAGTTGCAAAGTACATAAGCTAAATTGGGAATGTTAAGAAAGATGTAAATTTTGTATATTTGTCATTTATATAATTTTAAAAATCACTTCTTTTAAACTAGCAGTTTTCAGCCTGTGGGTCGTGACCCCTTTTTTAACAATGAAAATACATTGCAGCCTTAGGAAGGTTGAGAACCACTGTCTTGAACAAATTGTAAAGAAATTTAGATTTACACAATGACAAGAAAATGTACATAAATGCATTGCCATATTTAAATGTGATTCTCATTTATTTTTAAGTTTAAGAATACCTGCCATTGGAAGTTATGTTTTACTTATTACTTACTGTGTTCTTAAATATTTAAATAGGGCACAGTTGGGTAATATACCTGAAGATTAAATTTAACCCTTTCAGAGATTCATTTTTAAGAAGAGTGAAATGACAAAAATGTTCATTAATTCTAAAAAAAAGAATATTTTTATGAAGAAAAATTGTGGTAATATAAAGTAAAAAGAAAATAACCATATGTATGTTATGGTTTTGAATAAAGTGATCTGCAGATTACTTGAAAAGTTCAGGGAAAAGACAAATTATTTCAGTGACATTTTGTTCAGTATACATTTTATGATGAAATTTCTCAGTGATGGAAACAATACACATTATACATATATAATTATATAACTGACAAATTATAATACCAAAATTATATAAACATCTGTGACTTGAGATTTAATTTTTTGAAAATTTTTAGTAAAATTACACTGAAAAGTTTACATAATCATGTTTAAAGTCTAAAATAACCAGTATTGGATTTAAATTATTTTTGTGAAAAGATTTTTTTTTTCAGAAACCATCATGCATTTTTAATACTGAGGACATCTATTGTTTATTCAGTAGCATGTATTTATTTTTATTACCTACTATGCATTAGACATCATGGAAGGATCTGGAAAGCTACAAAAATTGATAAGAATTATTAAATTTTCATTTATTTCTTGGAGCAATGGAAAAATAAGATAGAAATTACAATTTAAGATGAATGCAATAAATTCTATGATTATTATTATCATGAATAACAGCTAAAAATTGACAAATGGCATTACATAAAGCTGAAATGTTTCTGCCCAAGAAAGGAAATAATCAACAGAGTTAAAAGAAAATCTGTGGGATGAAAGAAAATATTTCTGAATCATACATGTGATAGAGGGTTAATATCCAGAACATATCAGTCACTCGAACAATTCAAAAGTAAGAAAACAATCTGATTTTTAAAATGGGCAAAGAAACTAACTAGATACTTTTCACAAGAAGACATACACATGTCCAACAGGTAGATGAAAAAAATGATCCACATCACTAATCATTTACAAATCTAAACCACAATGAGTTAGAATGACTATTGTCAAAAAGACAAAAGATAAGTGTTGGTAAATTCTATACTTTTGGTGGGAATGTAAATGTAAATTAGTATAGCCATTATCAAAAATAGTATGGAGATTCTTTAAAAAATTAAAAATATAACTGCCTATGATCCACTTCTGGATATACGTCAGAAGAATATCAAGTCAATACACCAAAGAGATATCTGTGTTCCTATTTTTGTTGCAGTATTATTCATAGTAGCCAAGATAGGGACCTGTGTCCATCAGCGAATGAATGGATAAAGAGAAGGTGACAGAGTACACAGTAGAACTCCATTCACACTTATACCACTAATAAAAAGAAAATTCTGTCTTTTGTAACTAACAGATGAGTCTGGGGGAAATGATGTTAAGTGAAAAGCCAGGCACAGAAAGGCAAATGATTAATGATCTCACGTATATGCGGAGTGTAAGGGAAAGTGGTAGAAAAAAATACACGATACAAATGGAAAATTCTTGAACTGTGGGAGGCTGAGGAGGGTGGATTGCTTGAGCTCAGAAGTTGGAGACCAGCCTGAGCCAAAGCAAGACCCCATCTCTACTAAAAATAGAAAAAGTGAGGCAAGATGATAGCTTGAGCCCAAGAGTTTGAGGTTTCAGTGAGCTCTGAAACCTCATGAGTACCATGGCACTCTACTCTAGGTGCCAGAGTGAGACTCTGTCTCCAAAGCAAACAAGCAAACAAACAAACAAAAGACAAATGGGAACAAAAAGAGACTGGGGGTATCTTACATCAGATAAGATGTCTTTAAATCAATAACAGTTTAAAAAAAAGAGAAATATGATCATTATATAATGATGAAATCCCAAATGCACCTAACATAGGACCTCCCAGATTCATAAAACAAGTATTACTAGACTCAAGTGAAGAAGTAACAACACCATAATAGCTGAGGACTTCAACACTCCACTATAAACCTAACAGATCATTGAGACAGAAAATCAACAAAATATTAATAGACTTAAATGGGACAAATGAACCTAACAGACAGTTACCAAATATTCTATTCAAAAACAACAGAATATACAGGTAATATATCTTCTCACCATCACATGGAATATTTTCCAAGATAGATCATATATTAGGTTTCAAAAAAAAAGTATCAGCAAATAAAAAAAAAAATCAAAGTTAGACCATGTGTAACTCTTGACCACAGTGTAATTAAACTGGGAATCAACTCTAAGTGGAACTCTCAAAAGTACACAACACATGAAAATTCATCAACCTGCTGCTGAATGATCCTTGGGTCAATGATAAAATCCATAATGAAATTAAAAAATATGTTTGAATTGAATGACAAAAGCAACACACTCTCCCCAAATCTTTGGGATACAGCAAATGTATTGCTAAGAGGAAAGTTCATAGCACTAAATACCTATATCAAATACACAGAAAGATCTCAAATTAACAATGTAATGTCACATTTCAAAGAACTAGAAAAAGAACAAACTGAACCTAAGGCTAGCAGAAGAAATGAAATAAAAAAGACCACAGAAAAACTAAATGAAATTGAACAAAATAGTTACAAATGATTAACAAAACAAAAAGTTCATTCTTTGAAAAGATAAAATTGATAGACCACTATCCAGATTAACAAGGTAAAGAACAAGAAAGATTCAAATAATTTCAATGAGAAATGAAAAAGGAAACATTACAACGGATACTACAAAAAATAAAATATCATTTGAAATTACTATAAACATTTCTATGCACACTAGAAATCTAGAAGAAATGGATAAATTTTTGGAAGCACACAACGTCCCAAACATGCGTCGGAAAGGAACAGAAAACCTGAACAGACCAATAATGAGTCCTAAATAAAAATAAAATTTCTCCCAAGGTGAAAAAAAAAAAAAGCCCAGGACAAGATGGATTCACAGCTGACCTATAAAGACCTGGCAGCTATCCCACTGTAACTGTTCCATAACACCAGGAAGAAGGGAATCTTCCCTAATTCATTCTATGAAGACAGTATCACCCTAATACCCAAGCTAGGAAAGAACATAACAAAAAAGGGAAACTGGAGATCAATATCCCTCATGAACATACATGCAAAAATCTTTAACAAAATGCTAGCAAACTGAATCCAATAGCATATTAAAAGGATAATTTACCACAATTAGGTAGGTTTCATCCCCGGGACTCTAAGATAGTTCAACATATGCAAGTCAGCAAATGTGATGACCACATAAACATAATTAAAAACAAAAACTATATGATCATCTTAATAAATGCAAAAAAACATTTGATGGAATCCAGCATAATTATATGACTAAAAACTCTCAACAACTAGATTAGACGTAACATATCAAAATAATGAAAGCCTTATGAGATAAACCCACAGTCCACATTATACTAGATGGTGAAAAATTGATAGCATTCTCAGAAAGGAGATAAAACTATCCCTGTTTGCTGATGAGATAATCTTATAACTTGAAAATCCTAAAGACTTCTTCAAAAAAATCAGAAATCCAGATAAATTCAGCTAAGTCTCAGGTTATAAATTAACGAACACAAATTAAGAGCATTTCTATATGCTAAAATAACCAAGCAGAGAATCAAATCAAGAACAAAATTCCGGGCTCGGCGCCTATAGCTCAAACGGCTAAGGCGCCAGCCACACACACCCAAGGCGGCGGGGTCAAAACCCCAGCCCGGGCCCGCCAAACAACAATGACGGCTGCAACCAAGAAATGGCCGGGCGTTGTGGCGGGTGCCTGTGGTCCCAGCTACTTGGGAGGCAAGGCAGGAGACTCGCTTGAGCCCAGGAGTTGGAGGTTGCTGTGAGCTGTGATGCCACGGCACTCTACCCAGGGGGACAGCTTGAGGCCCTGTCTCAAAAAAAAAAAAAAAAAAAAAAAAAAGAACAAAATTCCAATTACAATAGCTATAAAGAAAAAAAATACCTAGGAATATACTTAACTAAAGGAGGTAAGACATCTCTGCAAAAGAGAACTACGGAAATACTGATGAAAGAAATTATAGAGCACACAAACAAACAGAAAAACGTCCTGTGCTCCTGAGAGTAAGAATTAATAGTTAAAATGTTCATATTCAGCAAAGTGATTTACAGATTCAACAATTCCCATCAGAACACAAACATTATTTTTCACAGAAGTAGACAAACAATCCTAAATTTCATATAGAATCAACAAAGAGCCCAATTATAAGTTGCAATTATAAGCAACAAGAACAAAACATCACCTTACTCAAACTCAAATTATACTGCAAGGCTATAGTAACCAAAATAACATAGTACTGGCTTGAAGGTAGATTCCTAGGCTATGGAACAGATTAGAGAACTTAGAAATAAAGCCACGTAGCTATCACCAACAGATTTTCAATAGAGCAGACAAAAACAGGATAGGGAGAAAAGCTCTATTCAATAATGGTGCCAGGAAAAATGTATAGCCACATTTAAAAGAATGAACCAGGATCCTTATCTCTCACCATAATCCAGAATGGATTTAAGATGGATTAAAGGCTAAAATACAAAAACAGAAACCATAAAATTTTCTAGAAGAAATGGTATGGAACTCTTCTGGATATTGGCCTAGGAAAAGAATTTGTGACTAAGACTCCCAAAGCCAATATAGCAACAACAAGAATAAACCAGTGAGACTTAGTTAAACCAGGAAGTTTTTGCATAGCAAAGGAAATAATCAGCAGGGTGAAGCGATGACCTACAGAATGGGAGAAAATCTTTGTAGACGATACATTGACAAAGAGCTAACTTAAGAATTTATGAAGAATTCAAATAAATTTGTTCTTGTTGTTTAAGAATTTTAAAGAAAAAATAATAATACCATTAAAAGTGGGCAAAAGACATGGACAGATTTTCTTCAAAAGAAGATTGACAAATGGCCTAGAAACATATGAAAAACATTCAACATCATTATTCATCAGAGAAATGTAAATTAAAACCACAATGAGATAACCACTTACCCCTGTCAGAAGGGCCATTATTAGTAAGTCAAAAAATAGTAGATAACAGCCTAAATGCAGTGACAAGGGAACACTTGTACAGGGTGGGGATGTAAATTAATACAACCTCTTTGGAAACAGTTCCTCAAAGAACTAAAAGTAGACTTGCTATTCAATTCAGCCTTCTCATTACTGGGTATTTATCATAAAAAAATAGAGGTCATTATATCAAGACGATGCCTAAACCCAAATATTTATTACAGTGCAATTCACAATTGCAAATATGTGATACAAAATGCAATATGAAATCATCTAAGTGCTCATCAAATGATGAATAGATAAAGAAAATATGGTGTATAATCTATGTATATACCATGGAAAATTCAGCCGTAAAATGGAATGAAATATTGTGTTTTGCAAAAAATTGGATGGAACTAGAGACCATTAATCTAATTATTTCAGGGATGGGAAAACAAACACCGTATATTGTTACTTATAAGTGGGAAATAAGCAATGGGTATGTGTGGTTCCAACGCACTTTGGAAACTAAGAAGGGGAGAGGATATGAAGGGAAGATAAGGAATTACCTTCCAAGTCAATGAATAATGCCTTATTTTGATGATGGGTACTCTAAAAGCCCTGAATCCAGCATTATATAATTCATCCATTTAATAAAAAGCACTTCACCTTCTGAATCTGCTGAAATATAAAAACAATTTTTTAAGTTGAACTCACAGAAATCAAGAGTAAAATGTAGTGGCTGGATGGTGATGAGGAGATTGGGGAGATGTTCCTTGAAGGATATGAATCTCCAGTTAAGTAGGAGGAATAAATTCATGAGGTATTTTTTTTTATCATGGTGGATCTAGTTAATAACAATATGTTATATACTTGAAAATTGCAAGGCAGATTTTGTTTTCACCACAAAAAATAAATATGTGATTTAAAGCATAAGATTTAGTCAATTTACAAAGTATACCTATATCCAAACATAATTTTGTATACTGTAGGTAGATATAATTTTCACTTGTCGATTAAAAGTAATATTAGTAGCTAATTGTAACTGAGCATTTGCTGTATACCTCATATTAACTGAGCTCACGATAGAATACTGGCTGCTCTATAATAATGTAATGAGTGATTAGCTAACACTGTGACAACAGAGAAGACTTCTGAGAGAAGGTGGTGATTGATCTCAGTCTTCAATAGAAAGAACTCCTGACCAGACAAAGAAGCTTTGGAGAAATAGTATAGAGGTTATAGCATTTGCAAATAAATGTATATTTGGAGCACTGGGTATGTGGAAAAGTGGTGGAAGGAAAGGATGAAAATATTCAGGAATTACATCATGGGAAACTTGTCATTCTGATGAAGTTACGCTGTCAGAAGGGGAAGGGATGCTATTTGACAATTTAGACCCTAATCAGAATGTAGTATTTCAGAATGACAACTCTGGTGGTCATTCCGGTTAGTGTGGCGAATGGATTAGGAGGAAATTCTTGGAGGCAGAAAATGATGAAACTTTCAATAATCCAAGCTGGAGAGGCTAGCCTGGACTTAAAGCAAGTGGAGAAGAGATGGACGCAAACAGTCAATAAAGTTGAGAGATACTAACAGGTAAAATAGCAAATCAGGGCTAATCACCTCTGTGCTGAGGGACTATGATGGGTGATTTATGTGTCAACTTGGCTAGATCAAGGTACCCAAATATTTGGTCAAAACGTTATGCTAAATGTGTCTGTGAAGGCGATTTTTAGATGAGATTAACATTTAAATCCATGGACTTTGAGTAAAGCAGATTCCTCTGCTGGCATACTGAAGTTACTTCACCCACATAGCCGGTGAGTGAAAAGGAAGAATCCAAGCTTGTTCCTACAGTGGACAGTGGGCAGGGCCGTTTACCAACACTGGAGACACAGGAGGAAAGATGGCTTAGGAGGACATAGAAATTTTACTTCATAGTTAATGTAAAGTGCCTGGAGGCACAGAAAAATGGAGCGTGTCAGGAGATATTGTATAAGGCTGAAAGTCAAGCAGGGTATCTGGGATAGATATTTCACTCTGGGAAAGGGGACCTCTGTATTTGGAAAAAAAAAGTGTTTGAGAAAAACTACATAGAGACAAAGCAAGAATAGAAACCTGGGATAAATGAAGAGGCCAAGAAAACTAACAAAAAAACTTTCAGAGTTGAAAACTAGGACAGAGAGGAATTGCATAAGTCAACTGACAAAGAGTATTAAGACAGGACGAGTCAAATGCTCTTGGACTATACAATTTTGACATTGTGAGGAAATCAGTGACTCACAGAGGATGAGTTTCCTAATCCTATAAACTTGACTTAAAAAAGGCAAATGGATCAACTACAACTTGGACTTTACCTAACAAAGGCAAACATTGTCACCTAATCTTTTGTATCCATATATTAATCTGAAATTAAAAAAAAATAAATAAAAAGGCCAATTGGAAAATCACACTTTTACTCACCACACAATCACATTTATAATGAGATTGGGGGCGAATTTTTGTTTGGTGTGCACATATCAAAAGTGCAGAGCAACTCTGGGGCTGAGAAAGTGCAGGAAACTTGCCATCATTTTCAGTGACACGTGGCAGACCCAGAATTTGTGATTGCATTCAGTGTTCCCTGAGAGAGTCCTGGTGGCACATGGAGTTGCTGTGAAATCAAGACAAATAGCCACATACAGCAAAGACTGAAAGGGGAAGAGCAATAAATGGAAACAAATGGGGAAAAACATTCTTACACAAAATCTTAATTTGTTTTATAAGAAAAGAAAAAATCCTGGAGGATTTTCATTTGGAAGAGAAAGAAGTTGACAGCAACATCTGGAGAACAGAAGGGCTCCATGCTGGTTAGTATTAGAGACAGTGTCCGAGTCCAAGTCATATGGGCTGGCGGTGGTGGCTCACTCTGGGAGGCTGAGCGGGTGGATTGCTTGAGCTCAGGAGTTGGAGACCAGTGTGAGCAAAAGTGAGACCCATCCCTACTAAACATAAAAAAATTAGCTGGGTGTTGTGGTGGGCGCCTGTAGTCCCAGCTACTCAGGAGGCTGAGGCAGGAGGATGAATTGAACACAAGAGTTTGAGGTTGCTGTGAGCTGTGACACCATAGCACTCTACCCAGGGAGGCAGAGTGAGACTCTGTCTCAAAACCACGCCAAACCAAACCTCAAATAAAAGATGACCGATAGGTTGAGAAATATTGGTTTAAGAATTTATGGCTTGAGGTAACCCAGAGAAGGAACTATTTTTCAAGTGGGGCCTTCAGAATTCTGCATCAGTAGTACCTTAAGTTCTTTTTAAAATTACAAATTACTAGGTCACAACTTAGAACTTTTGACTTTAAATATATGGAATGAAGATCTGCTTTAAAACAAACTCATATACAGGAGTCATCTACATTACACCTACATTCACACAAACTCTGTGAGTTGGGGGAAGAGGAATGAGTATGAATTCATTCCGCATATTCTAAGAATTAGATGCATTATAAATGTGAGTCAGGATTTCACTAATACAATTATCAGAATTATATGTGCATAGAATTGTTAATCCTTTCAATTCTGTGCTACATCAATTGCTTTTATAAGAAATTCTCCATCTAAATCTGAAAGAGTAGTAGAATTTTCTAATTCTTTTAAATGAGTTCAATAGTTGATTCCAATAATTTGTAGCCTTCAAAATGTAGCAAGTGGCTATTCATTAGCAAACGTACAAAATAATATTTTTCAAAATTCAGCACCACAGAAATCATAACAAATATCCTTTTAAATTATTATATAATTTGTTTATTTAATTGAATGAAATATATGTTATATGAAATAAAATATATTATATATGTAATTCATTCAATTAAATAAATATATTGTATATAATAAAGAATTAGTGTGAATGGATTTTGACAAGAATAATATAGAAGACAGTTTGAGAAATGTCCCACCTATGCCTATTTTCTTAAGTATTCTTATCTGAAAAGGATGCTGAATTTTGTCAAATGTCTTCTTTTCATCAATTGAGAGAATCATATGATCTTTGTTTTTATCTCATTTATGTGGTGAATTACATTTTGGATTTATACATATTGAACCAGCCTTGCATCCCTGGGATAAAGCCACTTGCACATGAAGCACAAGTTTTTTAATGTGTCTCTCTGGTCTGTTTGCTACGATCCTATTGAATATTTTTGCATCTATATTCATTAATGATATTGACCTATATTCCTTTTATATTGGGTCCTTTCCTGGTTTTGGAATCAGAGTGATATTTGTAGAGACAAAACGATGGATGCCTAATAAACAAATTTCTAATGCTTCTATTTACTTAATAAAACAATATAGTTTGTGTGCAACACATGCAAATGCCTGTGCTCCACGTCGCAGTTGACTTTATCAGCAAAGTGGTCTAGTAGTGGTACACATTAGGTAATCATACTCTTAGAGAATGAGCATAAATATTCCAGTTTAAAATAACTTGGTTAACTTCTAACTTAAGTATTAAGCTACTTGTATGTAAATGAAATTGAATGAATTTGTAAACCCTCTTGTGCCTCTCAAGTTGTTTTAAATTATTTGTAATTTTCATTATTTCATATCACTAAATAAATAAATTAAACGAATAAATAAGGCAAGTGATATGTTGTAGCTGTGCTTAATTCCAATTTTCATTTATAATTTTATTCCAGCATCATTCCACCTTTCCATGTTACGTGAATGGTTAGTTAAGGCAATCCAGATTGGAGAGAGAGAATACAGGAATGCATAAACTTTAATTAAAATTTAAAATGAATATTTTGTAGTAAGGATACTGTCCTATTAAATTAGGTATGTAAGTCAAATCCCAAATAATTTCTTCATGCAAATTTGTTTTTCAAATTCTCATAAAATTATTTCAATAATTTACTCCTTTTGAGGGAAGAAGTAATTTATTTTCTCTTTGAAAAGCCATTTACGGCCAGGCAGGGTGGCTCAAGACTGTAATCCTAGCACTCTGTAAGGCTAAGCCGAGGGTTGCTTGAGCTCAGGAGTTTGAGATCAACCTGAGCAAAAGGGAGACCCTGACTCTACTACAAACAGAAAAAAAATTAGCCAACCATCAGGGCAGGCATGGTAGTCCCAACTACTCTTGAGGCTGAGGCAAGGAATTTGAGGTGACTGTGAAGTTTGACTCTATGGCATTCTAGCCTGGGGCAAAAGAGTCAGACTGTGTCATAGGAAAAAAAAAGAAAGAAAGAAAAGAAAAAGAACAGTCATTTAAATTAAATGTAAATTTCAATTATAAATGATACAGGATATATGGCATCTACATAAGTGCACCTTTGTAAATGCAGGTAAAAATTTCCCCAAATATCCTTGTATTTAACACAAATTGTTCAAATTTGACAAAATTTAACCCTGAACCTTGTTTTTGTAATTGTATTTCAATCTGCATAACATTTACTGATATACAAAAATTATAGGCTTCTAGGTTATGGGAGTGAATCATTGATTACAAACAAGAAGATGAAAACTGAGCTGAAGTAGTGATTTTACAGGTAATTTTGAAGTAATATGTTTCACTAAACACTTTCTTTTTTTAAAAATTGAAATATAATGCAGCAGGTTTAATTGATTTATTAGTTTGTATTGATAACACAACATTTTCAATACAAATACTGCAAAAAATCAAATCACTTTATTGGGGGAAACGGAAGCTACATTTTATTTTTAAATAGTTTTCTAAGTGGCAATAATAAAGATAGGCATTTCACAGCATTTATTATCACTAAAAATTATGAGGTAAATTGCTTTCTTTCAGGCCTATATAGAAAACTTTAAAAAAAATAACAATCCTTTGAGCCCTCTTTTAGTCTTCAAATGCCCACATGTTTTATGACAAAGATTTCCAAAAATTCCCAAACGTCTAACAATTTCCTCTTGGTATCAAATTCAGGCTTCCTGGATTTTTTTCTTACAGAAATTCCAAATACTTGGCCATTCTCTTTTCCTTGAATACATTTTATGACTATTGTTATGGTAAATCCAAATCTACTTTGTTTACTCTAGTTATCTGTCCATAAACGTCTTCCAAGTATTCAGTTCTATAAAGTCTTTCACTTTCCCTCTTCACTGACTCACATTTTAAGCAAATTTCCTAGTGCTCATGCTTTGAAGAGAATCCTTTTAGTATGCTACTTTACGTTCTCCCTAGAGGGAAAGTCACATTTCTAATTTTTCAAATTCTTGATTTAAATTAATATTTGGGGGTGTGTGGGGTGGGGGAGTGGTTTACACTGACTACTTGCCTCCATGTGCTTTAGAGTCTCACAGAAAATCCCTTAGCAGCTGGGGTGTCGCTGTCTATGTGCTGCTCTCAGCTAATGGTTTAGAATTTTTTATAAGATTAAGTTTTAGAGGAAGTCTTAATCTATTGAGCTTTAATAAAATTTTTAATACAATGCGATACTTCCAAATAAAACTGGAAACTGATACAACTTTAAAAATATACATTACTCTCTTGTGGGTTTTCAAAGATGTTGTGTTTTTAAAGTCAGGGAAATAAAATTTAATAAAACTGCACCAGAAGGAGCAAATTTAATGCTATTATAATGCCTCTAGAGGGCAGTATTAAATTATTTGAGGCTATAACTTTCAATATTCTCAAGCAAGTCATTCCATATCTAAAGACATGACAGTGAAAATGGAAGAAGGTGGTGTCCTTTTTGTAATTTTATTCATGGATGCAAATGGCTGTAAAATCCAAGTCCTCACACTCAAATCAACAAGTCTTACGGAGAAGGTATTTTTAAATTGGGCTTCTTTCTCCCATTGAGCTTACTCTCTTCCATCCAGGTCTATGGACTATGATTATTGACACACTCAAAATATATGCTGAGAGTGAGAACAAGGACGATTGTTTTCCAATACCCATTCTTTCTGTGCAGGCCCCTATAAGAACCACAGTTTTGGTCAGATCACATTATTTTCAGATTTGTGATTTGAATTATCAATGTAAAAATGTTTAAATAATTAATAGTTGTTTGAATAATCTTTCAAAACTGTATCAAATGCAAGCATAATTGTTTTCTATGAGGACTCTTTTTTACTAATGTATATTATTTATAATATATATATGCACACACAAGCAATTTTTCAAGTAGTTTCTTAGTTCTCTGATGAAAGGAGAAAAAATAAAACCTCAATATAAGGGGTAATGAAACCATTACTAACTGGCATTACCTAATTTTAGCCCTTTTCTTGTGGAAACCAAGCTTCATCCTTGACACAGAAATGCCTGAGACCAGGGTGAATTATTTGGCCTACACACATAGAAAATTGTATTTTACAGTTTTTTTTTAATTTCACTGCTTTTCTTTGTAGATGTATCTTTCCAAAGTTATAAAGTCAATTTGATTTTTCCTGAATAATCATGTCACACCCTGAAGTGATGAAAGAAGATTTGAAGCCCCAGCTGCTTTCCTGTATTCAAAACGAGTTGAAAGCATGAAGGTTTCTTCTTCTTGTTGTTGATGTAAAAGGTCGGAGCGGCATGACTGCTTCCCTCATTCTTCTGGCATTCTCTTTGGGAGTGTAGAATATATTTTCTTTTATAGACTGTGCTTCCAAACTGAATAAAGAATTTGAAGGATGGTTTTGTACTTCTTCCAATATTTTTTTGTGAAGGAAATATTAAACATGCCCTTTAAAGTTGTAGCAGTCATACTTAATTTAAAATTAACCAGGTAAGGAAATGTTGATTTGGTTAAAAACTTATTTGTTAAAGTAGTTTGTATACCTTGTATTTCTTTGCAATCTGTGCTTCTGGTGAATTTCTGTATTGTGAGTATTTTCTCAAACTTACAATATCTATGTGAGAGACACAAAGTGTTATCCTTAGCTTAAAATCGAAAATAATGAATTTTAGAGTTAAGTGACTTCTGTAAGATTACATGGAGATCAACATTGGCATAAGTAAGAAAAAAGTTTTCTGGTTCTTGTTTAAAATTTAAAATTTCTTATTACCAAGAAATCCTTGCTATATCAGAAAACAGACATTCTCTAAAGAAAAGAGAAAATGAAGTCCATTTGCTTCCAAGTTTCTGTTAGCGTCAGGCCCCTCCTCAGAAGATAGATCTCTCGTCTCCCTTGAACGCTGCGTACTCCCCTGCTGTTCTTGCTGGCCAGTGTACAGAGTACATTAAATCTCAGAAGTTGCTTTTGCTTTTAATGAACTGATGTTTTTGCCTCCAAATAGTCTATGCAGCCATTGTAGACAAGTGAAAATGATGGATCAAGAAATGTATGGCTCTTCCGATATGTTTAATATGCTTGGATGTGATTGCTCTGAGCATTCCAGCAAACTCCCTGCTTTGGACTATGTGCTGAAACCTTTCACCAGCTCTCACGAAACAGGGCAGCATGATGCAGACAGGTTCTAAGGAAGGACGCTCACTCCTGGCAGAAGCGCCTGGGCTGTCGGTGGCTCCATTCTTGCACACTCGTGTGTACACTCTAGATGTAAATCTCTTCGGGGAGACATGGCTTGTGGAACACACCAAGGCCCAGCAGCAGCTCCATTGAGCAGGCCTGATCACTGTGCTCAATACTGATCAATCTCCTAAATTCTATTTTCAAATTCCCTGTATTCTTTCTTCTCCATCAACACATCCCACTTTCTGCCAATTCATCAAATTGTATCCAAACTCGGCATCCCAGACACCCATAATCTTGCTGCATATAATGTAACTATTCTAGTTAACTTCCTTCTCTCAAGCAATATCTATCTACCCTCAAAACATTGAGTCATATGTATGCCAAAAACTTTCAGCTCTGTTGGTTCAACTCAACTCATGCTTTAGAGTTCCAGACATCTATGCATCCAATGACCTCTTGGGTATCAGTACTCAGATAGGCTTTATCCAGAATGTCATTTATCAACTACACACATAAACCTTCCTGTGCTTCCAATCACAGGGAGGAGAATCACAATTCATCAGTTTGCTCAAACCTGAAACTTTGGCTCCAATGATGAAAAATTATTTTCCTTATTAAGGAACATTTTGCAGAAAAACTATTTCCACCACGGTTTTTGTGGTTAGGTTTTTTTTTTTTTCTGAGACAAAGTCGTGCTTTGTTGCCCTGGGTAAGTACTGTGGCATTGTAGCTCATAGCAACTTCAAAGTTTTGGATTCAAGCAAACCTTTGTCTCAGTCTCAGGAACAGTAGGGACTACAAGTGTGCACCACTATGCTGGCTAGTCTTTCTATTTTTAGTAGAGACAGAATATTGCTCTTACTCATACTGGTCCCAAATTCCTGAACTCAAGCAATCTGTCTGCCTTGGCCTTTCAGAGTGCTAAGATTACAGGCATGAGCCACCACACCCAGCCTTCACCATGGTTTTTAAATTAAAAAACAACAACAAAAAAAAAAAACCAGCTCTGATTTGTGGCAACCCAGTATGCTCAGTTTGTAAAGACAGTTGCCTATGTGATATCTTCACACATTCATCCCACACTTCTCTATGTGAATCATTCCTCTCAAGTACATCCTGCCTCAGCCACCTTGCTCTCTCAGTAAGCCTTCCTCTATCATTAGGCTTTGGCTTACACATCGATTCTCACAGGGAGTCCACCCTATTAGATAGGTTTGGGGGTTCTATCTATGTTCCTTCACGGGATCCTGCATTTCCTCCATCATATAATTACCACATCTTGAGATTTTCTGTCTACGTAATTGTATTGTCTATTTGATTTTAAGGACCCTGATGGGAGGGGCTCTGTCTCTCCTGACCACACTGTGTCTCCAATTCTGGTCACTGTGCTCAGAACCCTGCGGTGGTCTGAGTGAACTATGAGTGAATGTGACAAATAGATCTTATGGTTCTAAGCTCTACATCATACTGTCTTTGTACTGGTAATGTCCATACTTCTGTTTATATTTGTATTAAATATTTATTTTGAAATAATTTTGAATGTATAGATACATTACAAGAACAGCATAAAGAATATATTTTTTTCTTGAACTATTTAAGGCTAATTTTTTTGTTCCAAAACACCTTAGGCTGAGTAACTTATCAACCGCAGATTTACTATTGAATGTTCTAGAGGCTGAGAAGTCTTTAAGAGTAGGAGCTGGTAGTTTCAGTAGCTAGTGAAATGTACCCATTCCTCACAGATGTTACTTTCTCTGTGTCATCCCATGGAGGAAGGAAAAGGAGCCTCCCTCAAGTATCTTTTATATGGGTACTAATCCCTTTTAAAGGTCTTACATCTTAATACCATTACCTCGGGGGTTAGGTCTCAACACATGAATTTTGAGGGGGCCACAAACATTCAGACCATAGCAACCCGTAATACTTTAAAATGTGCTTTTCTGAGAAATGTGAACATTCTCCTATATAGCCATCAAAATCAGAACATAGATGTTAGTACATTACTACTGATTTTCAAACCCCTTTCATTTTTTTTCAAATGAAGCAACATGTACTAATCCACATGTGGCCACGGCAGATGTGATGAATGGAAGGAATCAAAGTTTCTATTGACACCATTGAGCAGGAGAATTAGGCAACTCATGAATTAGAGAATCAGGCTGCCTTTCATGACGTTTTTCAACATAGACGGTACATTTATACATTGTTGAGGTACTTCAAATTAGGTGTTTTTGACACTGCTTTTGAAAATAAAGGCAGCATAATTGTTAAATAATATTTAGACAGATTTTTGATCTTTAAACATGTTGTTTGCTGTTTAATGCATGTTGCCTTATATCTCTATTTAAAATTTAAAATCTTAAAAGCATACAGACCATAATTCAGAATAATTTTGTAAATTTCTCCACATCAGGCACAGTCTTTGGTTCATAATAAGTGATTAATTGAAGTTTCTGGAAACTTTATTAGAGTTATTCATTTTCCCTAAATTAAAAAAATGTTTTATATACTTTCAGAACATACAATTTTAAGGGCTGAAATGCATTTGTTAAATCGCTCTGTTGCAATTTTTTTTCTTTTTTTTTTACTACAAAAGTATGAAATGTCAGATTTGAAAAGAATTTCATAGATGATCTACCCCACTGCCTTTTATAGAATTAGATTTCGTGGCCCAGAAATGAATTACCATTGTAGCAATTTTTCACCAATCTATAATTTGCCTTTTTATAGTCCTGAATACAGTAGTAAGAACTATTTGCAAAACAGACAGGTGTGCCTACACTATACTCTTTTAAATTACCCATTGTAACAAGTACAAAGTTAACATTTTGACTCAACTTTCTTTAACATTCTTTGCTTTCATTACTGTGCTACAATAACCTATGTTTTAATGCATTATCTAGAAAAATCTCTTGTCTTTTGCCTTCAAGTGGCCATGCTTCTTCTGGCTTACAGTCTATGAGATATGGAAGATAAATATTATAGTCCTTGTTAGTATGAACTCTAGAACCACATGCCTGATTTAGTAAACCTGCCTTTCCATTTCTTGTGGGAACATGAAAAATTTAAATTAATCAGCACTCTTGTTTCCACAGATATACAATCAAAAGAACAATCATTCTAACCTTCTAGGACAGCTGTAAGGGTTCAATTATTTAATGCATGTAAATTTCAGGGAAGATCATGAACACTCAATAAATTTAATTTTTACATTATAATTTATATATAAGTACTTTAAATATCCTTTAATGATTACAATCATCTGAGCTTTCAGTTGGTCATAATCTTTTTGCTGATGAAGAGTCTTATCTCCATGTTGATGGCTGCCGACTAGTCAGGATGGTCACTATGGAAATTTCTGAAAATAAGACAACAATGAAGCTTACTTTTTAGATTGGCTCATCTTTCACAAAAGGTTCTTTGTAGCCTGTGATGCCATTTGATAGCCTTTTACTCACAGTGGAAGTTCTTTGAAAATCAGAGTCAATCATCCCAAACCCTGAGACTGTTTTATAAACTAAGTTTATACAATATTCTAAATCTTTTGTTGTCTTCTCAACAGTACTTATAGTCTCTTCTCTAAGAGTAGATTCTAGCTCAAGAAACCAGTTTGCTTATCCCTAAGAAGCAGCTGCTCATCTGTTCAAGTTCTCTCATGGGAGTGCAGCAATTCATTCAAATTTTCTAATTCTAGTTCTTATGTTATTTCCATCATATCTTCAATTATTTCCTTCTCTCCAGTCTTGAACCCAAGTTATCCATGAGGGTTGGAATCAACTTCTTTCATACTCTTGTTAATATTGACATTTTAACCTCCTCCTATGAATCACAGATGTTCTTAATGGTATCTAAAAGGGTGATTCTTTTCCAAAATGTTTTCAATTTACTTACTCTAGATACATCAGAGGAATCACAATTTCTGACATATACAGAATGTGTGTCTTAAATGATAAGACTTGAAAGTCAGAATTTCTCCTTGATTTCTGAACTGCAGAATGAATGTTTTGTTAATGGCCATGAAAAAAAGATTAACCGTGAACATTTCCATTGGAGCTCTTGGGTGAATAGGTGCATTATCGAAGAAGAGTAATGTTTTGAAAGGAATCTTTTTTTTTTTTTTTTTTTTAATGAGCAGTGGGTCATAATTGTGGGCTTAAAATATTCAATGAACCATTCTATAAACAGATGGGGTGTCATTCAGGCTTTGTGGTTTTATTTATAGAGTGTAGATAGAGTAGATTTAGCACCATTCTTTAATGGTCCTAGGATTTTCAGAATGGTAAAAGAGCATTGGCTTCAACTTAGAGACACCAACTGCGTTAATCCCTAGTCAGAGTGCATCTATTTCCTTTGAAGCCAGCCAATGACTTCTTCTCCATAACTATGAAAGCTAGATGGCATCTTCTTCTGATACAAGGACATGTTATGTACTAAAATTTGTTTAGTGTATTCATCTTAATCAATGATTTTAGCAAGATTTTTTGGATGACTTGTTGCAACTCTCTATCAGCACTTGCTCTTGCACCTTGCAGGTTTGTGTTCTGGAGACAGCTTCTTTCCTTAAATCTCATCACACAGCCCTCTGTTAGCTTCTAACTTTTCCTCTTCAGTTTGTTTCACTTCTCTCAGCTTTTATAAAAGTTAAGGGACTTAGTCTGGATTAGGCTTTGGTTTAAGAGAAGGTTCAGGGTGGTTTGATCTATCCTGATCACTAAAACTGTCTCCATACCAGAAATAAGGCTACTGTATTTTCTTATCATTTGTGTGTTCACTGGAGTAGCATTTTTAATATCCTTGAAGAAGTTTTCCTTTGTATTCACAATGGGTCTTACTATTTGGTGCAAAAGGCTTCACTTTCAGCCTGTCTCAGGTTTCATCATGCCTTCCTCACCAAGCTTAATCATTTCTAGCTTTTAATTTCAAATGAGACATGTGATTCTCTTTTGGTCGAACACTTGAGGCCACCATATGGTCATTATTTGGCCTAATTTCAATATGGTTATGTTTCAGAGAATAGAAAGACCCTAGGAAAGAGAGAGAGACTGGGGACTAGCTGGTCAGTGGAGCAGTCAGACACACACATTTAAGTTCACTGTCTTTTATTGATAGGAGTTGTCGCTCCTCCAAACAATTACAATAGTTAGACAAAGAACACTGACCTACAACAGACACAATTATAATGAAAATTACCAAAATGTAGCAACAAATTGTAAAGTGAACACATGCTGTGGGAAATAATGGCAGGGTTCAATACAGGGTTTTCACAAACCTTCAAATTGTGAAAAATGAAATATGTGTGAAATGCAGTAAAACAAAGAGCAAAAATGAGTTATGACTTTAAAAATGTTTAGTGACCTCATAATAAGTACTATCAAAAGTTTTAGAATATAATATAGAAAATATATAAATGACTGATAGAGTACTGAAATAAATCTAATTTTTTTGATTTTCATAAAATATTGTTCACTATTTCAACTGTTTCTACTGTTCAGCTAGATTCGTTTTGATATATCAGATATCCTGGCTTCCGGATAGATAATTAAGAGGAGTTAATATGGAGTGGACAGTTAAGCCAAGAAGATCTGCTCATGGAAACGAAGTCAAAATAAAGAATAGAGTTATAGCGTCAGTGAGATCGGAAGAGATAATGGTGAAGTCAGTATCAATGTTTTAGGGTCTCCAAAATTCCTTCACAGACACTCTTATTGTTAACACATTACAAGGAAGAATTTTTTAATTTCTCAATCCCTACCCCTTTGAACTATTGAAAGGCCACATTTGTTTTCTGATATTTTTTTTTTCATCTCCTTACTTCAAGCGTATACTTACATATGCTGTTAAATTTTTTTTCTATGGTACATAATTCTGAATAACTCAGCAAAATATTCTCTTCATCTACATAATTTCCATACAGAAGTTCTATATTCCTTGGGGTGAGACATTGGCTACAGAAAGAAAGGCCATTGTAGCCAGAGCTGCTAGGAAGCATGTTAAGTCTCTGCTGGGCTTACTTTGGTTACATAAGAGATGGGTGAAAGGGAGAGAAAAAAGAAATAGGGAACAGAAAGAGCATATATTTCTTTCTCACACTTTCCTCCAGTTGGCAACTCAATCCTTCTGAGTTAACAAGCTCTTTGGGGAATAGAAGGAACCACCAGGAAGGACAGAACTACAGGTCATTCATTTTCTATCTTTTGTCTAAATCATATCAACAGCTAGCAGAGACTAGGGATTCCTGTAGGAGATGGTGGGGGGAAACCTGGTATGTAGGAAGAATAGGGAAAAAAATAAAAAACCGAAAGTGTAAAATGTTGCCAGAGCTGGGGAGGCAGCTATTGGTAGGAGTATTATTTATTTATAGGCTGTCCCAAAAGTCCCCATACATAAGGAAAAAGGGAAATTATAGCTAAATGTACATTTATTTACAAAATATTCATTACAAAATTTTACAAAGAGGTGGAAAACATGCACAGAATAGTTTGTAAATATCTTATAAAATTTTGTAATGGATACATTGTAAATAAAGGTACATTTAGCTACAATTTCCCATTTTCCAGTAAATGTATGGTAACTTTAGGGGCAAATTTTGGGACACCCTGTGTAGTCTTCCTGCTGCCTCCTTCCTCAGTTCCCATTTAGTGTTGTTTCCATAGATTTTCCTTTATTCTTGGGCTTTCTAGAATATATCTATGATAGATGCAGAAATTCTTTTATTTGTTAAATATCAACCTTCAGCAGGATGCATGTTGCTGAAGGGACGCTACTCAAAAGTAGTCAGAAAGTGGGTGTCATCATTTGTTTCTCCTTCTGTTTTTTTATTTATTTTTTTTTTTTTGAGACAAAGTCTCATTCTGTTGCCCTAGGCTAGAGTGCCATGGCAACTTAGCCTCACAGTAACCTCAAACTCCTGGTCTGAAGTGATCTTCTTGCCTCCATCTCCCGAGTAGCTGGGACTACAGGCATCCAGCACAATGCCCGGCTACTTTTAGAGATGGAGTTTCACTCTGGCTCAGGCTGGTCTGGAATTCCTGAGCTCAAGCAATCCGCTTGCCTCAGTCTCTCAGAATCCTAGGATTACAGGCATGAGCCACTATGCCTAGACTTTCTTCTCTTGAAGTCTGGATTGAACTGTGTCAGGTGTATATGGCAGAATGACAAGCAATAGGGAGGCCAAAATTTGTCACATTACTTAATTCATTCTCTTGTCCCACAAATGGGAGTAGGGCTAATAGTCTTAGGCCTTCCACATGTAATGTTTCCCTTCCAGATCTTCGTCAGGGTTGCTCAAATCTCCCTGCATTGCTCTCCACGTGCACAGACACCCACTGACACCCCCCCACACACACACAGCACTAGCACACATGAATACACACATACACAGAGCACATTCTTCTCTGAGACCCTCTCTAACCTCTAATATTTGGTCTGTTGGTACCTTCTTGCATCTGGAATTTGTCTTGTGCCTTTATGTTCTCCACCTTCCTGGGCTTCAGTGGGGCTTTCCCCCAACCTTTTCTCATGATCTCAGATTCTGCCCAGTGTAAAATACAGAGTGAGGAGACCTGGTAAATCCCTGAAAGAATTACTTGAAAGCAAGAACACTTACCATGGTTGGCAACACAGTTCAGACAGAAGGCACGTTCTTTTCATTAATGTGATTTTGACCCTATCCTTAAAAAACAAACAAACAAAAAACTCAGCATTATTTCATGATGAAATGTGTGTTTCACCAATTTCTAAAAATAGGCTGCCTTTTAAGCTGTGAAGAATTTTGTGTCACTCAGAGTAGATGGTGTCATCAGTTTCCCATAGACTCTGACTCATGTTATCCCTCAGAAAAAGATTCCTTTCAATTCATTCTGTTATACATGGTGGGAAGGGGACATGCCAGCTTTCTTAACAGTCTGAAGACTGTGTTAGTCTCCTCAAGTTAACTTTTCTCTGATAATCTGAGAGATTTTTTAACACACAGAGTAATGACAGGAACTTATTAGGTATCCAAAAATATTTCTTGATTAGAAATAAGGTTGGCAATTTTCATTTATGCTTCTTCAAAATTCATCAAATGAGGCTATTCATTCACTTACAAGTGATCACTGAAGGCCTACTATGTGCCAGACACTGTTTTAGAATACCGTCTCTCAATCTCCACTTCCTGTCATGTCTTCATACAGCTGTAATACCATTTCTTATTATATGTAACAATTTTCTAAGGAACTCAGGAGAGAAATGTTCTAGCAAAGGGAATAGCTGGTAGCAGAGAGCCTTGTGTAGACTGAGGAGCTCTGCACCCTATCCACACTCCACTCTATTATTCCACAGGATTCTTGGTCCCCTACCCTACTTTGCTAGATATGAATAGCGCAGAACTTGAATTTGACTAAAATATGGTATACATTACAGTCAACAGTAATCTTTATAATCATAAGCTTTCAAATTCCTTATAATGCAAACTTGAGTTTAAAGACATTTTTGTGAGATATATTTTATAATAATATAAAAATTATATGATGCCTACATAGAAATGGAAAGTGAAGAAGTATTTTTTTTTACTTTTTTATGGTATATTTTTTAAAAGGGTTTTACTGTCAGCTTATCTTATGATAATATACTCAAAATTAAATTATTTCTTCAAATAATTGTTGAGACTTTTGAGAATTAGATACCACCATAAAAACAAAACAAAACAAAACTGTTCTATGTGCTTACGAACAAGGATTTGTTGGTTTGCTTTTATTATTTCCTTCTCTTAGCAAAATTTGGGTAGAAAATGATTATAACATTAACATTCTCTCAGGACAGCAGATTCATAGAAGATATGAACAAACTCAGAAGTTATAGACCTGTACTCTGAGATGAAATTGTGGTTTTACTTATAATTAAAAAAATTATACATTCAAATATTAATAATTAATGTGAGAATCAATATGGAATGAAAAGTAAAAGGTAAGAGAAATGGAAACCAAACCATCATTTAAAAATGAATAAAATGCTTTTATAGCATGACCAAAATGGCCTTAACATTCTCCTCAACTTAACTAAATTTTAGACAGGCTTCTTCCTGACTCTAGGCCCATGACCCCCTTTTCTTAAAGCATTACTTAAGAAAACTTATAAATGTAAATTCTTTCTCCATCCATTTAAGATGTAAATCTTTTTAAAAGCTTCTTTCCAATTTTATAGCCCAAGAATGTCTTTGTCAAAGGCTTGGGAGCTAGTGCTTTAAAATGTGCTTCCCAAGGAAGTTAGAGCCCCCATAGCTCTGTTCTCTGTGGGAGGGCAGGAGCCTAATTTCAGTGGGCATTTGGCTCTATATTGTAAGATTGTCTTTTGTCATGAAGATATGAGAAAGTTTTCTTCTCCTTTGGATAAGACCAGTTAGCACACAGTCCTGGCCTGTGATCTATCACTGGCCATCCCCCAACCCCTTCCTCAGCTCTCAAAGACTCTTCAGCTCTTTGTTTCAATAGAGTTGAGTTCACACTGAGTTGTGGTTTCTCTCCTCTATTGCAGTAGTCTTGAATAAAGTCTATCTTGCTTGTCTGGTAGAATTTTTACTTTGGCAAGCATTATGCCATTGATACCAGGTTATTCTACAACTGAGGTAAGATGTTCTACCAAATAAGATTATGGTTTGATTCTTAAATAATATTAATGAGTCATCTGCTAGAAATCCTGAAGAAATTATATTTTATGCCATAAATTCAAATTAAAAGAATTCTGTACCTGAATCTCTCATAAGCATATAATAAATATGTGGGAACACATGGATTTGTGTTTGTTGTCAAGTATGTGATACTTTTGTCTGTCTGTAGAGAAAACACAAAAAACACCTCTGTTCATTTAGTGCATCAGTCAATAAGCTCAGAGATGCTGTTTTGAACTTTAAATTTCTCATGCAGAGAATCCAATAAATTCTTCCACAAATTCCCTTTGGCATCTAAGTAAATTTCTAGCGCCCTTTAAATTTTTATGGCTATTTCTCCTCCTGTCTTACCCTAGAGGTGATGTTTTGCTACTTTCACCGTATTTCCGTGTCTTGACTTGCTGAGTCCTCCTCCCCCAATTTGGAATTAATATAAAGCTGCTAGACTTTGCTGGTTTCCCCCTGGACTATCTCTTTCTGGCCTTTTCTTTCTCTTTCTTTTTAAAACACGCTATCCTTGCCCTTAATACATAAGCAATAAAAATTTCCAATATTCTCAAGGTCTAACCTAAAAATACCCAAATCTCAATTGATCCGTACATATGTATAAATAATTGTATATTTATGTTTTATGTAAGAATACAACACTAAAAAGGACTTTTATGTTAGGATGTGTCCTGATTTGCAATAAAACCTTAAAGATACAGATCTCATTATGTAAAAAAATCATATATCTCATTTGTTTTTTAAAAACTGGTAAACCAGAAAAATGTCAGGCATTTCTGATTAGTTTTAATATCCAAAAAAAGAAAAAAAAACTGTGCTGTGAATATTCTTTGAAAATCTCAGGGTCAAGTAACAATGAGAAGGAGAAAAAATTATGTTCAGTTAAACATACTCATTGGATAATTCAGAACTTTAATACATAGTGAACATGAATCCTATATATGTGTGTATATATATCTACTTGTACTATATAATATAACACAAAAAGTAATTCAACTAAATAAAGTGGGAACAGTCTTCTAAGTATAAAATATAGAAGCTGGTCCAAATTTCACCAATTGGTTTGACTGAGTTCACCTTCTCAGTTTTCGGTTTGAATGATGATTGTGGATCACTCATTATTGATTCTTTCAGGGTAGTGGGTTTTAACATTGAAAGAAAACACAGTGACTGTGCTGACATATTGTCACCTGCTGTATTGCCCTTATGCCAATACTATGCCTATGTCACATCAATGCTTTATGCATAGTGTCACCGAAGCCTCAGTTCTAGCAAATTTAATTGTTGTAAAGTGTTGGTAACATCCCAAACCTCTTTTACACAGTAAGTTCCTGTATTCTTTAGCTTTTCTAAAAAAGAAATCTGCATTATTTATGATTTGGTTTTAATTTCAGTTGGTGAGATTGCTAATATCTGCAGTAAGACATGTCCTGACGAATATAGAGGTTCACTGATGGGTAGCACCTTCAGTGTGCAAAATTTTACTGTGAAATTATGTGGATTTGAATGTTACTTCTGTTTGTGTTGGATTAAATTCATATTTCTAAATTCAGCAGCCTCTTCTCTCTCTCTCTTGGTTCATTTTCAACTGTCAAAAGTCACAGCTTTCCCCAAAGCATTATAAATAACATAAAACAAATGTAAACGAATGAGAAATAAGGATGACAAATTCCCAAGTTTTTTTGAGGGGCAGGAGGGGAGGTGTATGAAAAACACACTCTTTATTATATCCACAATTAAATTCTATATCATTTTCTTAGGTTCAGGAAATTATGAAGCGGCAACAAATCTTACAGATTTCCTTTTAGTCCTGAACCTTCCCTAATATTTCCCTATCTTAAACAATAAAAAAAAACTCTCCACTCCACTTCACTGGCTGCATCACACACACAAAAAAAGTCTGATAAATATAGATACATCAATCTAGGGCTTTTTCTTTTTCTTTATATGTGTGTCAATGCATTAGTTGCATTATAATGATTTAGAGTCAAATTTTCTCCCTTGTAGAAGAATTTAACACTAATTTTGCTGATATGTAATAATAGAAATATGACCAAATACACTGAATCTCTTTTATTTGATAAGCATTCAGCATTATTTGCATTTGAATCATATGTGATGCTAGCACGTCTTTGGCAACATAGGCCACCAAAAATATAATTAGCAACTAAGAATAAAGTTGAACAAATATGTTTGTTCTACAAATAGAAAACAAATGTTTTATGTCTAAAGCTTTAATGAGATTGTCACAAAATATAATTTTTTTCAAATGTTCTTCATGCTAAAATTTAGACCTCGTATCATTCCTTTAGGATGTTTTTGGCAGGAATTAGGGCATGCAAGCATTAGAATTATTAAAATATACTATTCTTGTAAATTAAAAAATTAAAGATCGTATAGCATTTATGCCAATTGAAGTATTCAAAATGTCATTTTTATTGTTTTTAAACTAAACTAAGACTATGCTTTGATAAACACTATTAAAATCAAATGGTGATGTTGTGTAATTGAGTCCATTTTATGATTTTTATCAGTATTCAGCCTGTACAATTACTGATACTTTGTTATATCATCACCTACAGTTTGAAATTCACCACGCACTGTTAAAAGTCTCTTAAAAGCTGCCTAACATATTACCCTAAAGCTTGGTGACTTAATTAGTATTTTATTTGCTCCATAACATCGAGAGCTCCAACCAGGATCACATGAAGGCCCAAGTGGGGGGGGTGACTGGGTCACTGGCTGTGGTCCTTGACTTCACTTCTGGGTTATCCTCCCTGGATCTGGCTTGGGCAACCTCAAAGCATGGTGATTTCCAGATTCCTAGAAGAAATGTTCTAAGCAAAAAATGTCCAATGTGCAAATGTTTTAACAAGCTCCTGTTTACTTCCTACTTACTAATATCCCACTGTATAAACCAAGGCACAAGAACAAAGCCAGAGTCACTGTGGGAAGCAACAACTCAAGCATCTGAATATTTGGAGGTCTGATTCACCTGGTAACACCCATGTAGCAGTCCCTTACAGAACTATTTCTTGAATATGAGAATTCCTGCCTATAGGGGGGTCAGATTTGAATGTAGCTTCCTAGTTTAATTTCCTGTATTTGTTGTATTGCCTCTCCATTTACAGTTGGATGAAATTTATCCTGAAAAGTTGATCATGGATCTTAACAAAACCTTCTCAATAGTTTCAATTAACAGGAAAAAATAAGGGAAAATGAAATAGGATTGTGGACCGAGATTTGGTTGCAGATGTGATCAATATTTTTACAGAAACCAAAATAAAGTCACATGTTAGATTAAGACATCAATTTAAAAACATCGATGGCATTTACACATTTTAAAGTAGTAATGATTGTGACATTTTCATCTATCTTTTCGTGCTTTTAATAAACTTTTCCAGTTTTTGTCTGTAGTTTAAAGAAGACGCTTATAAGTTAGCTCTTCATTTTTTATATAACAGGTACACTGAGTAGCTTTTTATGTTTTTTATCTCTACTGTGCCTTCAAATACCTGAAGTTTTTGTATTTTTATGACTTCAATTTTCTTGGTCTGGAACTTCCACTTCTGAAAGTGGGGACTATAAGACACAGAATAACTCGGATGCGTGAACTACCAGACGGCTTGTCTTGCCTTTCTAGGACCTCCTGAATGTTACTGAGCAGGTGTTTTGCAAACTGCCTCCCTTTTGTCCCAGGTTTCATATTTTTAGCAATCTCGCCCAAATAACTTCCTGTCAAAGAATTTGCCATCAATCCATTCCTTTTCTCATCCAAAAGAGGTTTTCTGATTTGAATCTTTTTTCCTTTACCCTCTTCATCTTTTCAAAGATTCTATTGTAAGAATCTCTATTTCTAGACAACCCACTTTAACTTCCTTTTGAGGTTCCCAACACCCAGTTTCCATTTTCAAAATGATCTTCAATAGGAGTGAGTGGAACTGATATTCTAGTAGTTGCAAAAATATATAGAAATAAATTTGCATATATTTGAAATTCACATAAAAGAAACTAAAATTGAATAGGGATTACTTTAAGTGTAAAAATACTTTTCAGACTATAAAATGCTATACAAATTTAAGGTATCATTATGAATAATAATGGCTGTGTTGATGGTGATCATGAACCACTAGCCTTTACTAAAGGATAGCTCAGCCATGAGGAGTTGTTCAGTTAATTCATTATCTACAAAGAATACATTCCAAACCATGAAACTGTCCACATTATAATAACAGCTATTTCAGGGATATTTTTTACATGAGTTCATTTACATATCAAATATTCTTGAAAGTTCACTTTCGATGCCAATCCATGTAAGATAAAAGTCATTAACTTGGAATCCCCGTTGTCATGTGGAATAATTACCAGATAATTTAGTAATTGACTAGGTCTGCTATTTTTAATAGATTGTTGTCAAGTCTGTAATTGTTTGGTTTGTTTTAAAACCTACAATAAAATACGATGATTATATGTGTGTCTTTTTGTACAAAACACAAACAAAAATCAATGGCAAAATTTAAGTTCTGAAGAGACATCATGATAAACTAGCTATTCATGTGTTAAAAGTCGTTTGGGCCTGCCATGAAGATAGATCATGACACTATTAATTTAAGTGGCAGTGCATGTACTAACATTACTGCCGTGTAAATCTGCAGTCCACCATTTCTAAAATGTTATGCATATTTTCTGCAGCTAGCTGCATAGTATTTTGACAACTCCAAATCAGCTTTGATCTGTCAATTTCAAAGTTTTTCATCAGAAAGTTCATGTGAAGGAGAGTGTCGGCTCAATTCATGTTAAATACAAAGTGATTACAGTAGATAACACTTACCAAATGCACCATTTCTTGGAAAATAAAGTTGTTTAACATGTTATTATGTACTTTCAAGGCATAATACAGTTTTTCTTAAAAAAGCACATCTTAAAACACCAATTTACAGTAGTATAATGCAAGATATATTTGCTCACGGAAGGCATCTGGCAATAGCAGTAAAAGTAAAGATGCTTTTCTCTGCAATAATTCTTCATTCACACAACAATATGTAGAGGGATAACAAATGGGGTAGTGCTGAATTTTTATTTCTGGTTCACTTTAAGGGAAGCTTGGGGAACTATTCCAAAGTGAACATTTTTTTTTTTTTTTTCAGTAGTGTCCACAGCTTTTCTATTCCTGGCATTTAAAGCTTCTTGGCTTTAGCGAGGGGTGGATCCTTTTGGAAGAGAGGCAGGGCTGTCTTTCTACTGCGGCCTCGTGTTTATACATTCCACTGGCAGCACTGAAACATACAGTTGAAAACTATTAAGGTGCACAAAGGATCTGCCTTGAAGAAATTATAGTAAGATGTGGGAGAACAGTGATGTCTCAAGACAGCAGTCTATGTGAAGCATGATAACTTATATTTTTTTCTTTCTATTTTCATTTTTTCCCTTTGGTTTAAATGTATTTAACTCAAATGTTATATGCTGCTTAAGTGAAAGAGGAAAAGGAAAATAATAGTTCATGATAAATGGCTGAAAAAAACTAAGAGACAGGATGGCTCTTTAAAAACCATAATGGGGCACAATCATGAATTGTGCCAATATTTAGCTTGACATTAGAATCTCTGAGAGCACATAAACTGCAGGTCAGATATACAACAAAAATTCTGCAAGTTTTCTTTCTTAATCAAATACATTAAATGATTTAAAAATGTACCCCAATTGTTCTTATTATTTTAGAAGAATTTTGGACCTATTTTTATGAAAGGTTAATTTGTCCAATACTTTTTGCTATAATGTGCAACAATTAAAGGGCACTTTTCATTATATATATTTTTAAAAAAAAGTTTAGTTGAGTGGAAGGAGAGTGAGTTTATGCTTTTGTTCATCATGATAGCTGACAGATTTTACCAGAAAAAATGCATAAGTATAAATCTCCATATTCATATTTTGCAGTTTTTAAAATTTCACTATTAAAAAAAATTTCTGTTCAAGATTACCCATAACTTCTTAACTGACAAACTAAAACCAGCTTCCATTCCTTTCCTCACTTGCCTTTCTGTAGTATTTTAAAATACTGATCAACCCCTGCTTGAAGCTTTTACTTCTTTACTCTGATTATTCCTTCTTATTTTCCCTTCATAGTCCTTAACCAATGCTCTGATTCTTGAATATAAGCAACCTTCTTGATTAATTTCTTATATCTTTTCTCCCTTCTCTTTCTGCAGTTTTTAACCAAAATCTCATAGACTCTTGGGGAGTAAACAGTTTCAAATTTCTCCCTAGCCTACCTTGCTAATGCTAACTCCTTTTTCTAAGTGTCTACTGAATATTAGTGAATCAACCAACATTATTCAGTTGTAACTATATAGCCCGTACCAGGCTTAATTTGGGGTTACAAATGTGAGGAACACAAACAGGGTCATTGGCATAATAGTGGCTTAATTCTTGTGGGAAAACCAGAATTCAAATAATCACACAAATCAATGTGGAACTAAGTATGTGATGGGTCTTATCACTGAGGATACTAAGAGCATAAAATCAGATCAGACCTGGGAAAGCCTGCCATTAGAGGTGATGCTTATATCCAGATGCAGACACTGAGAGTAAATGTGACCCAGCTGGGGAGAGACAAAGGGGAACCTAGGTGTAAAAGTCATTAGCAGGAATGTGCCCGATTGTTTGTATCTGAGAAAGGTCCATGTGAATGGAGGCCATGGAGGATGAAGCCATCAGGAGAGACCAGATCTTAATGTCCTTTGAGAGTTGTGACAAAGGATTTTTTTTTTAAACTGGAAATTTATTTTATTTAATTTTTTTTATTAAATGATAGCTGTGTACATTAATGCAATCATGGGGTACAGTGTGGTGTTTTCATATACAATTTGAAATATTTTTATCAAACTGGTTAACATAGACTTTATGTCAATTTTCTTAGTTATTGTGTTAAGATGTTTATACGAAAGCTATGACCTAATTACAGCCTAAGAATTTAAAGAGGGGAGGGGGGAGGGGGGAGGGGGGATGGGTGGAGGGAGGGTGATTGGAGGGATCACCTCTATGGTTTGTCCTTCAAGGGTACAAGTGAATCTTTCTAAAAGTAGAGTATAAACATTGTGGCAAAGGGTTTTTAATCTGTATAGCAAGCAGGGTAAGGAAGGGGGTAGTATGACAAACAGATGCTCACTTTGAAAATGCAACTCTGTGCAGACTGGAAGAAAGAACTGAGGGAGACCGTAGAGGCAGAGAACAGTAAAGAACCGTGGAGTGCAGACACCTGGACGTAACCAGTAAGTCGGGCTTAGTCAGCTGTGTCCAAGTACCAAAGGGCGATGTCGATAGATTTTCCCCAAGATTCTTAGTGGTAAAACCATGAGGAATTGATGATAGGGCACTGTGAGAAAAAAGGCTCATTGATTAAATCTTGATATCTAAATAGGGCTGTCAGATAAAATACAGAATGGTTAAATTTGAATTTCAAATAATAATATATATCTTTTTAAGTTTAAGTATGTCACATATTCTACTTGGAACATATGTACACTAAGAAATTATTTGGTGTTTATACAAAATTCCAATTTACTTGCTAAATTTAGCAACGTCATTTTTGACTTCCCATCCCAGAGTTTTAGTTCATTATCATGTTGATCACTTAAGTATAAACTTGTAAACACAGGATTTTAGTACAGTATTAGCAAGACATAGGTTTTTTAGAGGAAAAAAAATATATATATATGTACTTTCACTTAGTGTTTCATGATTGTTTTCAGTTGAAAACAATTTTAGCACCTCTCTTATGCCAAAGTACACAACTCTCACTACTTACACTGACACTGCTCTTCAACATTCAATTAGTCTGGAAGGCGTGTGTTTTTACAATTATGCTATGGCTGGAGCTAAGGATTTTTGGACCCTTACTCTTATTCTGGGAGTATTTCTGTTTGTTATTCCATGTATGAACAGAACACTATTTGGTACACAAATCTATGTACAGTGAAGAATAAGCATGGCCGAACAGAACAAAAGGGAATAAAAGACAGAAGACTTTCTCAGGTTACTCAGTCTTCATTGGTAGAGATTATTCATCAGTTTTTTTCTAACTTGCTGTATTTCTTTCTGAATCTACTACTAAAATACTATTATATTGCATTTTTCTTTTTTAGTATTTAGGTCCATGCAGGAGTGGTCTAAGGAATGAGTTGGATCACAGATAGAAAGTGGACAAGACAAGAGTACTTTTAAAATAGAGTGCTGGAGACCACCGAGACAATAGAATATTAAGACAAATGAAGTCATTATTCATATGGTTAACGTAATTGGAGATTGTCTGTAGAGGGTCACCTGCTGGGAAATAAATTTTCAAGAAAAATAAGCCTTGATAAAGGCTGTCACTTGACCCTATTACGGTACTTTACCAGTAATGCTTTTGGTCTCCAGTGGGATGACATGTGCTGGTCAGTTTTGTGGTTATATGTCAAGTCATTCAATTCATGTCTTTCCAAACAGGGAAGAAAGGGCAGGGATGCTAAGAAGGATGGGACATAAACTGACGTTGAACTCGGGATAAGTTTGTGAGTACTTTATCAAAGCACGAGAGTCTATTCCCATGACCTTGTCTAAACCTTTCTTAATATTATTCCATTTTTTCTGGCATGCATCAAAACTTCTTGTCAAACTCACCTTTTAAGAAAAATCTACTGTTATTCCCTTTATTCAAGTTTGTTTGCTCCCAGTGGTTCCATGTCTACAATTCTGTCCCTTCCCATCTGTATTGGCTTAATTTATGCCTTTTCTCCTATAAGTGGTGGTCCACTTAAGTGCCAGAGAAAAAGAAATTTGGACTGTTTGACTCACAGAAGCATGAGAACCAGAACTGAAGTAAAGTTCATCCCCAAATGTCAGTCAAGGGTTATCCAAATGCAGTTAGAATCACAGAAGCAAAGTAAACAATATCCTAAGTCCCACTATAACAATATTTGGTCTTCTCCCAATTCTCATGATCGAAGGTCTTGAACATTTACAAATAAGTAAATAAATGATAATAATAAATAAATTAATAAATGAAAATAAAAGAATTGGTAGGTGGCTGACAAGAATCTTAACCTTTGCCACTTTTAAAAATCATAATACCAAGGCAAAGCCAGATGCCTCTGTGCCTTGTGCAATGTCAAGAATCCTAAAAGTTGCAGGTATTGTATTATCTTATACCAGTCAGCATTGCCTTCTTCATCTCTCCTTGGATCACCAGGAGCTATAAAGAATCCTGGGCTAAATTGTCTCCAGACATACGTAAAGGAAATCAAAGGTAATTATTTTGGATTAAGAGTATAATCCTTGATCTTGTGCTTTGATAAATTAACAGGTATCTTGGCTGACTTAGAAGTATATAATTCAAAATAAACATGAGGTGCCAGGCATTGTGGCCTGTAATCCTAGCATTCTGGGAGGCCGAGGTGGGTTGAGCTCAGAAGTTTGAGACTAGCCTGAGCAAGAGGGAGACTCCATCTCTTCTAAAAATAGGAAAACTAGTTGGGCAATGTGGCAGGTGCTTATACTATCCGCTACTTGGGAGGCTGAGGTAAGAGGATCATGAGACCCCAAGAGTTTGAGGTTGCTGTGAGTTATAATGCCATGGCACTCTATCCAGGCTGATAGAGTGAGACTCTACCTCAATAAAATAAAATAAAATAAAATAAAATAAAATAAAAGTAAGGAATTGGGCAGAAGTCTCACCACAAAGAATTTTGTTAAGTTTACATCTTAAAAAAATTTAAAAAATTGGTTTAATGACAATGGTTATCACATTTTAATCTTATTGCAGAACATCTCTATAATTCCATTCCTACAACAAATATTTGTGTGGTACCTACTACATGCAAATCAGTGAAAGTGCTTTGTCCTCTAAGAATTCCGTGATACCTCAAATGAGATTTGAATTCTGCCTTGTTTAAATGCTTATTTTTTTAATATTTAGATTTATACATCTTTTTGGATAATGCATTTTAACTTTAAATAGGGCAGGTTAAACTTTTGCTAAAATTAACAATAGGTAGGAAATCATTTTTTATGGTTGTCACCTTTGCATAATTTCTTGCTTTTTTAGTTAAAATACTTCCTAGAACAATATTATTTGTCTAACAGTTTATTTATTTATCAGATTCCATAATATCACAAGAGTACAAATGCTTTTGGTCACATGGATCACTTTTGTAATGCTTGACTCAGAGCTCTAAGTAGGTGTGCCCATTACCCAGAGAGTTAGTATTAAATGTGCCTGTTAGGTAGCTTTTGCCCATTCACTCCTCTCCCTCCCCCATGTTTGATTTCCACTGAGTTTTACTTCCCTTTTTGCATATGTGTGCTGACCTGTTAGTTCTGGTTTAACAGTGAGTACATGTGGTGTTTGTTTTTCCATTCTTAGATATTTCACTTAGGATAATGATCTCCAATTCCAATCAAATTATAGGAAAAGGCATTGGGTCATCCTTTTTTATGGCTGAGTAGTAGGCCACACAGACATAGACCACTTTTGTTAATCCCCTCATTAATTGTGTTGTATCAAATATTAGAGTGCGGGTCTCTTATTAGAAAATGACTTCTTTTCCTATGGGTAAATACCCAGTAGTGGGATTGCTGGATTGAATGGAAATCTAGTTCTCTGAGGAATTTCTACACTGTTTTCCATAAAGGCTGTATTAGTGTGCTGCTTCACTAACAATGTGTAAGTGTTCACTTATCTCTGAATCTATCCCAGCATCTATTGTTTTTGGCCATTTTAATAAAAGTGAGAACAGATTCAATGTAGTACCCATCAAAATACCAACATTTTTATAGACAATGTTATATAACCATATTACATAAATCTATGAAAAACAATTCTATGCTTTGTTTGGAACCAGAAATGAGCTCAACTAGCCAAAGCAATCTTAAGCAAAAAGAAAAATCCTGGAGACATCACATTACCAGACTTCTAGTTATAGTAAAAGGCTATAGTAACCAAAACAGCATGGTATTTACACAAAAATAGAGACATGGACCAGAGAATAAGAACAGAGAACCCATATATAAAGCCATTGACATACAGCCAACTGATGTTTGACAAAGCAGACAACATAAACCCTGGGGCTCCTTATTCTGTTCCAGTTCTAAGTGAAAATACTTTGAGTTTTACTCCACTTAGAATGAAGTTGGCTGTGGGTTTGTCTTAGATGGCTTCTCAGAAGTTTAACAAAACAAAAAGTTGGTTCCTTGAAAAGATAAATAAAATTGATAAACCTTTCTTCAAATTAACTAGAAACAGAAAAGTAAGACCTCTGATCACCTCAGTCAGAAAGGAAATAGGGGAAATAGCAACAGATACCACAGAGATAAAAAAAGATCATCACTGATTGCTACACAAAACTATGCCCAGAAATTTGAAAATGTTGAGGAAATGGACCAATATCTGGAATCACACCACCACCTTACACTCAACCAGAAAGTATCAGAACCCTGAACAGACTGATACAAAGCCCTGAAATTGCAACAACAAGAAAAAAGCTTCCAACAACAAGTCCTGGATCAGACAGCTTTACACCACATTTCTACCAAATCCTTCAAAGAAGACCTCAAAACTGTATTGCAGAAACTATTCCAAAATGTTAAGAAGGAAGAAATCCTCCCTGACTCCTTCTGCAAAGCAAATACCACTCTGATACCAAAACCAGAAAAAAATCCAACAAAAATAGAAAACTATAGGCCAATATCATTAATGTATATTGATGTAAAAATATTCAATAAAATCCTGGCAAATATAACACTACTACACATTAAAAAAAAATTATACATTGTGATCAGGTAGGCATTATCTCAGGGATGCAAAGCTAGCTCAGTATGCAAATCCATAAACATAATTCACCATATAAATAGAAGCACAAATAAGGGCCATATAATCCTTTTAATAGAAGCAGAAAAAAAATCGACAAAATTCAGCATTCTTTTTTGATAAGAACACTTAAGATGCTCAACACTATAGATGAGTCACTTGTTAAAGTATAGAAGCCATCTATAACAAATCCTCTTCCAAGAAGACAGATGAAAGGCCAATGAACACACAAAAAACTGCTCATTGCCCCTAAGCATCAGAGAAATGCAAATCAAATCCACCCTGAGATATCACCTAATCTCAGTGAGAATAGCCCACATCACAAAGTCCCAAGTGCAGATGTTGGTGTGGATGTGCAGAGAGAGGAAAACCTCTGCACTGCTGGTGGGACTGCACTTTCCAGCCTCTGTGGATGGAGAATCCTTAAAGAGCTAAAAGGAAACCTTCCATTAGATCCCACAATTTCATTAGTAGGTATCTACCCAGAAGAAAAAGAATCATTTTGTCATAAGAATATTTGGCTAAAATGTTTATCGCAGTTCAATTCACAACTGCAAAGATGCAGAAACAATCAAAGTGGCCATCAATCCACGAATGTATTAATAAAATATGGTATATGTATACCATAGAATGCTATTCAGCCATAAAAATGATGGAAACTTTACATCTTTTGTATTTACTTGGATGGAGTGAAGAATATTAATATTGTCCTCAGTAAGCTATCACAAGAATGGGAAAACAAGTATCCCATATTGCAGGAAGAATGGAGACCAAAGACCCTTTTCTTGGCAGGGGAGGGCACCCCCAGAAAAAGAGCTGAAGGAGTTGGAACAAAGAAAAGTCAACTAGTTTACCTTTAAGCTAGCCATTGCTAAATTTCTTATCTGAACAAGTTTCTGGCATTTCCTGGAACTCTGGCCTACTGGGGACACAGCTTACACCAATGCCCTGCTGAGTCTGTGAATAATCTGAAGAAGAAAATGGTCATAAGAGAGATTATGATAAGACCTAGAATAGATACACCTTCTAGGTCATTTCCTGCCCATTAAGCAGACAATGCATATACCCACTGTGGAGATTTGCATTTGGCTGGGGCAGAGACCAAGGGACTAGCTTGAGCCCTGAGATATGGGCAGGAAAGCTTAACATCCCCTATGGCAGAGGAAAATCCTCTCTGGTGGTGATGAGGAAAAAGCCTCCCTCCCACTGATTCCTCAGAGGAGATTAACACCAGGGGGTGTTTTACTCCACAGTGAACTAGCAGAGCTTAACACCTCCCTAAGAATCTGTGTGTGTGACTCCAGACAGGAAGCTTCCCCTGCACAAGGCTCCAGTTTCAGATGCTCCAAAACTGCTCAAGTCTGTAAAGTTAATAATAATAACAATCCGAGCAGATGTGCTCACTCACAGAAACTACTGGTGTCTTTGTTCCCACCCTCAGTTTACCAACCTGGGCAGATAGATTTCAATAAAAACTGGGTGGAACAGAGACTCAAGGCCACCTTGCTGGAGCCCACGAACAGGCAGTGGTCCCCTGAGCTCCCACCTTTGAAAATTCTATTCTGTGTCTTGTATTTCTTTATTGTCATTCCTGACTTTCTATTTCTTCAGTCGGTCACACCAGTTCCATAGATATTAAGGGCCCCTGCCCCGGGGTGGGACCTAAATATTATATACTCAGTGCTAATGAAGCCAGGAGATGAGCAACTATGGGCCCACATAAGAAGAAAAACAATTAAATTCAAGAAGTGGGGAGGAGGTCAGGAGGAAGGAGCTCAGGAAGTGGCCACCTACAGATGCAGTGTAGGTAGGGGTCTATAGCACACCTACTGAGTAAAAGACTCAAATATAACTTGAACTTCTCTTAACAAACACAAACAATGTAACCTAATCATATGTACCCTTATATTAATCTGGAAAAAACTCACAATATATACTGGCCAAAAAACCCACCCAATTAAATAAATGGTGTTGGGAATATTAGATAGCCACTTGCAGAAGAATGAAGTAGGATCCATCTCTCTCTCCACTCACACAAATTAATTCATGATAGATAAAAGACTGAAAGATAAGGCATGAATTCTAGAAGAACATATAGGAAAAACTCTTCTAGATTCAGGCTGGGCAAAGAAGTTATGACCAAGACTCTGATGGCAATTACAGCAACAAAAATAAATAAATTGGACTTGATTAAGTTAAGAAGCTTCTGCACAGCTAAGGAAATAATCAACAGAGCAAATACATGACCTTCGGAATGGGAGAAATACTCAAACTACACATCTGGTAAAGAAGGGCTATTGGAGAATATACAAAGAACTCAAGGAAATCAGCAAGAAAAAAGCCAAACAACCCCCTTAGAAAGTGGGCAAAATATAGGAAAAGAAGCTTTTCAAAGGAAGATAGACAAATGGCCAATAAATACAGGAAAATGCTCCATGTCCCTAGTCATCGGGAAAGTGTAAATTAAAACCATGGGGAGATAGCACCTTACTGTAAGTTTATTTGGGGGTTTAGTATTATTTAAATTTATAGCAACTGAAAAACAGGTCTCATTAGGAGGTTAAAATTCCCTAAACTTTGATATCCTCTGTAAAGATTTGACAAAATATTAGGTTCTCAAATTGTAAACTCCCAGATTACTGAAGTTTGAAATTTCCGAAAGCCTTGATATTGCATCATTTTTATTTATTTGCCTTTCACCTGGAACAAAACAAAGACATTTGCTATCTTTGATGGCAGGCAGGTCGTATTAGTAAGCCTGCTATCAACTTGTCTGTCAGGCCTTTGTTACTCTCACTACTTTTTTTTTTTTTGGCATATCAGTGCTGACGGGGAGTTCAGAGAATCAATCCGCAGTAACAACTATGAAGACGAAAAGCCCGGCAGTGAGGGATCATCGTGGAGTCAGGCAAGTTTGCACACTGCCCAGCTCACTTCAGCTCTAGCATCTGAGTTAACTACAGGTGGAAAACAAAGTTTCAACATTAAGAAAGAAACATCTTAATAAAAATAAAATTGACACTGTATATTGTATTCAATTATTTTAAAACTTAGTAATTCACAGTGATCTCCATAAAGTAGGTACCACAGATCACGAATATTTTGTACGTCCTCTAGTATGGCAATGAATATCATTTTTTACTACCCTCCAAAGTTAAAGCATGAAGACTCCAGATGACTGTTCCTCAAAACTGGGTTTATTCATTCATTAGCAACTTTTTAACCTCTTCTTTCATCAACTATTTATTGCTTATCATATGACAAGTATTGATTAATGTCCTGGAGTTGCAGAGGGGAAACTAAGAAAGTCCCTTCTCTCGCTAACAGAGATGGGTACTGGTAGAAAAAAGTTATCCTACCCAATAACAGTATGTGGTGAGTGGAACATCCAAACTTCTGTCTTATTTGTAGTGAACATTGCTAATAGGGAGGAAACCTACCCACAGTCAATCACGACAGTGAGACACACTTTTAGAAAAGGCATGTGTTTGCACCACCTGTTTCCCCAAAACTGCATATTTGAGATAGAGGGAGGATTCTGTCCTTATTTACAAGTGCGTGTGCGCACACACACACACACACACACACACACCCCTCCAATTTTCCCACTAACTTGGAAGACTGAAGACATGGACTAGAAGCTTATCTAACAGTTCCAGGTTCTGGCAGGAGGTTTCTGTCAAGTATTAGATACTCTGCACTCAACTTACTCAAACCTGTCCAATTTTTCCATGATTTTTACATTTGAATGCTTCTATTCTCTTCCACTGACCATCCATTAAAATTACATATTTAATAATACAGACTGGATACATTCTATTGTTTCATCAGCTTCATCAATGGCACTTGTTATTTTCAGGTTATAAGTTTAGCCTAATGTCAATGTTGTCTTCTAGTCGGCCAAAAGTGCTCTTCTTGCTTCTCCTAATTACAATGCCAGCCCGGACTGCTTTTATGTTTTCTAACTGTATTCTTCCCCCATGGCTTTCCTAATTATTCTTCCACTAATGCCATTTTGGAGCAGGAAAGGGATCTATATCTTAACTACATTTCTTTTAAATGTGTCACTTGCTGATGTTAGAAGGCTTAGCACCGCACCCCCCCCCCAACACCAGCCAATAAAGTTAGCAAAGTCACTGCCCCAGAGATAAAGTGAGACTAATTTGCTTTGGCAGCCAACATATCCCAAGAGATTTGGGAGCCCAGCCAACCTGAACTTGGAAGCAGTGATAAAGTTGTCGACTGCCCAAGACTCCCTTTGGTCTGATTCAGTACAAAAAGGGTGGCAGAGAACAAAGTTGTTATATCCAACTTGATTCCACACAGTCTAGATTCATCCAGAGTATTGTGCCACAGTTAAGACTGGAAATACTGTAGAGGAAGGCAACATTTTAAGGTGTTAAAACTACTGTTTTAATTGTACAGTGATTTTTCTGCAACCCAAGGTGAAAAGAAGATACAAATACTTTCCTAAATCTAATGACAGTGGCTTCATTTGTTACATTTTATGACCCAATATTCTTGCGATTTTGCTGAGGCATTTAAAGGAACAGAGTTGAGATTTCAACTATTTCCTTGGATGCTTTTAGTTGAATATGCTTTTTATTCCAGCACGTCACTTTGAAATACCTCTCCAAACAGCATATCCAGGATGTTCTTAGTTAACTTCAGAGCAGGTATGAGCTGCTAGCAATTTCTCAGTGTCAGGATCAAAATACAGTGATTTTCCTTGCATCATTTCATTCATGGAAATTGCCAGAGAAAAGTTAATCATGTAGCAATTAAAAGAATTCTAAATCCTGACATTCACTGTGTACACGGCACAAGGCAAACAAGACAACATTGAACAAGATAGTACCACACAAATAATAAGTGTGCAGTTTTAATAAGTTTACCGAATTTGGTATCTCAGACACATATAATATATGTACACCATTTAAAACTTCATTTGATAATAGCTCTGCAAAGTGACACAGGTCAAACTTACAGGCTTTTGATCATTAAACTTGAAGACTTGCAGAGCTTTGTAGAAATTAATAGAAGTAATATTATTTTAAAGACTCTTTGACAATTATTTATATTTTGAAGTCTTTTATGATAAATGAATGTTCTGTATATCATATGAGATATCATAGTAGTTAAGTAACAAGTGTGTTACTTGCCTTAGAAGCCAAGGCAAGAAAATGAAAACACTTAGACTCATAGTAATTTCTCTCCCTATTTATTTCTGTTGTCCTGCTGTTTGGCAGCTGCAAACCTAGTTCTTACCTCTAGGCAAGTAGGCAGGCAAGCGTCTCTTTCCTGAACTAATAGCCATGTAGCTCCTTGGATTAATTGGTAAATCAATGGTCCAGCCTGTGTGTTGTTTCCCCAGGAGACCTGCTACTTCACATCAGCAACTTTTGGAATTCAGTTTGGCCTTCATTTTGCTCCCAATCTTAATTAACCCTTTCTTGGCTTCTTGAATTCACATAGGTGGTCATATTGAATAGATTGCTTATATTGCACTTGGATTCATCTAAGTACAATACTCTTTGGAAAAAAGATGTTTCTTTTAAGAACATATCTGCTATTTTGATCATTTATGTAAAGAAATAACTTTAAGAGATTCTTAAGACATACCATTTTTGGAGTGTTGTGCTGGATAGATTTTTTTCTTAAAATTATTAGTTAAATTCTTAATTCCCTTCTATTTCTTCACCTTTAAGCAGACCAGATCGAAAAATCAGAAGTTTTAGCTCTCATTTGAGCATAGACTTCCTAAATGACCTTGGAATCACAGCACAAAGTAAATTTCCCTTGTACCAAGTTAACAATTTGGAAATATAAGACTTTTTCTGGTTCCAAATTTCTGTGTATGTATTTCAAATTCTTCCAGTGATCCTAAATTTATTCTTTAGAGATAAGAACAGGCACACAAATACTTTTATTTTTTTTCTTACTAGTAATAATTTTATTTGAACTCAGATGCTTTGCTTTAAGGTTTTTTTTTTTTTTTTATTGAATGGTAACTGTGTACATTGATGCACTTTGGGGGTACAGTGTGGTGTTTTCACACACAATCTAAGACACTTCCATCAAACTGGTTAACATAGCCTTCATGTAACTTTCTTAGTTATTATGTCAAAACATTCATATTCTACTCATAGAAAGATTCACTTGTACCCTTGTAAGATGAACCACAGAAGTGAACCCTCGAATCCCTTTCCCTCCCCCCTCCCCCTCCCTCCTCCTCCCCATATCCTTAGGTTGTTATTAGGTTATAGCTTTCATATAAAAAGGTTTAAATTAATTTCATAATAGGTGTGTGTACATTGGATACTTTTTCTTCCATTCCTATGATACTTTGCTAAGAAGAACATTTTCCAGCTCCACAGCTTTACTTTTTAAATACTACTTAAATTGAATATTTCATGAATAATTTAGCAGTAACTGAAGCTGCTTAGAAATTATTTTTTTCAAATAATTCATGCTCTAAACCAGCACTGTAGAATAACAATAGAATATTAGTTTTAGCTCTACAAGTAATTCTGAATTTTCTTGTAGCTGTGTTTGAAACCTAAAAATGGATGAATTTTTTTTCTCAAATCACCATCTGCAAGGAGAAATCATTTTTAATGATATATTTAAGCCAATATATCTAAAATATTGTCATTAGAGCACATAGCCAATATTTTAAAATTTATTAATTCTTTATTTCACTTTCCCTTTCCTTGTGTGTTTCACACTTTCATAGATCTCAATTCAGGCACTAAATTCATAAAATTTACAGCTGAAAAAGTAGATTTATACCCTTAAGTTATTCCACACATACTTAAAATCTTTATAATTAATTTTAAATTTAAATTAAATTTAGTTAGATTTATATTAAATTTAAAAACTGAGTTCCACAGTGACACCGGCACATTTCACGGGCCCAGGCAGCTCACTGGCTGCACCTTCGCACAGCGCAGGTCTGGACACAGGTCCGCTTCTCCGTGGAGGTCAGGCTGGAAACTTCACTGGATTGTAATGAAGTAAAAATTCTACAAAAAGTGAAGGTTCTCCTGTTAAATACATGAAGTTTAATGAAATGTCAAGATAAATAGTAGTGCCTGCTGTTTGTTTACTTTGAGCACCTCTATGGACATCTCTTGCTTGTACAGAAAATAATTATTAAGACCTAAGACCCTTTGTTTTTGAAGGAATCCAAGATACCCATCCTCTTTTCAGGAGATCAGGAATAGGTCCAGCCTCGTGCTTCATACCTGTAATCATAGCAGTCTGGGAGGCCAGGCGGGGAAATAGCTTGAACTCAAGAATTTGAGACCAGCCTGAGCAAAAGTGAGACACCCATGTCTACTAAAAATATAAAAACTAGCTGGGTGCCTTTAGTCACAGCTACTGGAGAGCTGAGGCAGAAGGATCTCTCCAGCCCAAGAATTTGAGGTTGCTATTATGAATTATGACACCACCACACTCCACCCTGAGTAGGGGGTTGGGGAGGAGGAGAGAGGAGAGATGTAAAAATGAGATAATTTTTGCATAACATTTTTCTGTTTTGCTGAGACTTTATAACTTTATAGGATAAAACACCTCAAGAGTGGAGAGAGAATCTTCGCAAATCAAAATGTTTAAATATACTTGAGCATTGATTTCCTAAGTACATATGCTACAAATGATCTTTTTGAGGTCAAGTTTCCTGAGCTATGAGTGAAAATTATTAGAGAAGAGGAAAGATTTTCTTTTCTTTTTTTATTTTTTGAGATAGAGTCTCACTATGTCACCTTCAGTAGAGTGAGGGTAGAGAGAGACTCAGTAGAGTCTCACTGTGTCACCCTCAGCAACCTCAACCCTTGGGCTTAGGCGATTCTCTTGCCTCAGCTTCCTGAGTAGCTGGGATTACAGGTGCCCAACACAATGCCTGGCTATTTTTTTGTTGCAGTTGTTTAGCAGGCCTGGGCCGGGTTTGAACTTGCCACCCTCAGGGTATGTGGCTGGCGCCCTAACCACTGTAGTATGGGTCCCAAGCTGAGGAAAGGTTTTCTTTAATGTTAGATATGATATTACAAAGAAAAAGGTCCATTTGTTCATTATGAAAGAGCATCTAGATATCAAAATTTAGAGCTAAAAGAAAATTAAAGATTGTGTCTAAACTGCATATTTCACAGATAAGAATATGGAGCCCTAGAGAAACAGAGTGACTTGTCCAAGGCTACCAGCTAATGTGTAGCAGATCCTGGGCTGGAGTCCAAGTTTTCTGATTTCCACTCAGCATGCCCCCAAGACATTATGCTTTAGTGCATGTGCATAAATGTAAGAAGTCCTCACGAAGTAGAAGGTGAAATCAAGATATTTAGTAATATTAAACACTCTCTGAGAATAGGTTGTTTTTAACTATTAATTAATATGAAATTATGACAAAATGAGAATGTATCAGATTACATTGCCAGGTACATTATGTTTTACTTACCAAAGGTATCCTATTTAAAAATATTTTTGTTTAAAATATGTTTAAGTTTAACACCTGGAAGTTACCAAACTAAAGTCCAGAAATTTATTGAAAAGTTAGATTTCTTTCAACTGATATGACAAATAAATAATGAATTAATATCTCAAACATTTCAAGTTTGTAAAAAATGAATATTTCAGGATTACCTGAATTAAGAAATGTTTAAAAGTTAATAAAAATCTAAAATAGGATTAATTATGGAAGCTGAGTGCTGAGTACACAGTAGTTCACTCACTTATTTTCCCTACTTTTGTATCTATATGTTTGACATTTTGGTAACAAAAAAAATTAAAAACCATACTTATTTCTCAAGATGATGGAATTATAATAGGCAATGTCTTTGCAGAAATGTATTTAAAAAGAACTATCAAGAATAAAAACATTCCTAACTACTCAGTGTACTCATCATATGTTTAAGAAGATCTTGAAATATTACTAGGTATATGGATTTCAGCAAAGCTCATAACAGGAAACCAAGATGGAGCTACGCCTTCAATAGCAGAAGTTCCTGGACATTCATCATGACGTCTATTCTGACGTTTATGTGGTTTAACTTTAACTTTTTGAGAAAAATAAGTGACTATTCAATTGAGTCAGCCAAGTGATTACCTTGGCTTGGGTCAATTGACCATTGCTGGTTCAATCAGTTGAGGCCTGAGGAGTGAGGTCGTCATATGATACGTGGGGACATCCTCCTCTTCAGGCAGTAGACAGAACAAGTTCTTTCTAAAGAAATAGGGAAGGGAAGTAAATAAAGGCTGTTTGTATTACATTACATTACCATTAGTACTACACTGTGGTCAGTGTATTCGGCAATGTACCTGCTTTTTCATCAAAAGTTATGTTATCCATAAGTATAGGTGCTCCCGAATTTTTAGGACATCTGTTCTTTTGATGCTTGATCTTGATTGTCAGCATTTATCTGTTATCTCTATTTTACTTTAGTATTATGCTGACACATTGCTGTCTTTATCATTCCAACTTGTGAGTGAGAAAAGGGTCAAAAAAAAAAAACCCTATAACAAAGTGACATTTCTCTGACTTTACCTCAAGTTTCAACTTAAATTTCTTTGAATTCTTCTTCATTTAATTCTTTAGAAGACTTTAGAAATATCCCTTATGTTTTCTTTTATAGAAAATTCATCTCTTACCAAGCAGTTTCCTTTATGATGATGGTTTCATAAAGTAAACAACATCTAGGGTCACCAATGTCCATGTGGAGAAACCAGCACAAAATGTCTATTTTTTGTCACCTCCAAAAACATCTAGTCAATGCTGTGCACTTGTGGAACTTACGTTGCTCCGTTTAGATTTCTCAGCAATGTCAGCATCTATATGTTAATATTTTATTTTCATATTTTGGATCCATACTTAAGTTTACAAGAATATTTTGAATACATTAACTTATTCATTTAATATTTTTCATTTTATAGTAAAAGAAAATTTTCCTTATCCTAGTCCATCATCTTTCCTCCTTCCTTCTGATAAACATTTCTAATTTCCCAAAGGAAAATTATATTTTCTTCTATCATCTGTCAGTGATGCTGAGATTGGAGCAGACTTGCTGTTTGTAAATTCAGAGATAAGTAGATGGTTCACTTCTAACCAACCAATAGGCGTACTCTACATCCTCTACATCCTACACCTGTATTGACTAATTTAATGAAGAACATGTGACCCAAGTCAGGCCAACGAAAATCACCTGCAAGGTTTCTGCAAGATATAGTAGGAAGAAGAAATACCTTTTACTTGGAGCTGGTGAGGTGAGGAAATAGAAGCCTGAAATAGCTAGCTCTGTTACAAAACTTGGAGGAATTAAAAAAGTGAACAAGAAGGATACCAGAAGAACTTGAAGAGAAAAATGTAAATCCAGTAATGTTTTCGTAGCCCTGGGTGAAGAAGGGATCATTCTTGTTGAGTTTCCTTATTGTGACACTTAGCGAGGTAATTCAATAGTCTTATTTCCCTCTTGTTTCTTAAATAAAAGTAAAATAGAAATAAGCACACCAGGCATTGATTGATTAGTTTCAGGCATTGAATCACATAATGCTGATATACATTGATTAGCTTCAATAAATAGTAATTTATTTATTTATTTGCAGTTTTTGGCCAGGGCTGAGTTTGAACCCGCCACCTCCAGCATATGAGGCTGGTGCCCTACTCTTTTGAGCCACAGGCACTGCCCGTAAGTTAATTTATTTTTTTAAAAAATTAGTTTGATTTTTTAAAATGTAATTTGCAAGCTAAAGAGCCTCCTGTGTGTCAGAGATGTGCTGAATAGTGGATGATGAAATAAGAGACGTCCTCCTTGGTTTCACAGCATTTATACTCTTGAGTTACTTTAATTCTATGTGACAAAAATAAAACTCTCAAATTACCTACAAACCTTATTTTGTTGTTGTTAGGTAAGTATAGCATCTAACATTTGTACATGTTGAATACAAAGTGTACAACAATCTACTGTATGATTTTTGCAACTTTTTTGTAAGCCTGAAATTATTTAAAGATGAAAAGTTAAAAATAAAAGAAAATAAAATTTAAAAAATATTCCAAACTTGTTTTTTGGACCTTGAATCTTAATAGAGCATGAATTCTAGTAAAATTCTTTTTTTTGCAGAAAGTGTATAAAAATTAACCCTGAAAGGCTTCCTTTTATTATCTCTAACCAAGATGCAAAATTAATGATGTGTAATATGGTTTGCATAATACACAATGTAGGCATCCAGGGTCTGAGAGAGTTGTTACAGATATTTAGCAACATTATGATCTCAGAGTACTGAAGGAGAATATCTTGGTTTTTTCTGGGCTTGCTTTTAATATTCTTAAGATGGCTAATGTTTCTTTAAGCTTTGGTCTCATATGATTGGGTTCAAAGACAGGAACAGGCAACAGCTCCCAACAAACTTGCCCCCACATTACCCTGATCAGACATGGGTCCCGATCCCATGCCTGAGAACAAGAGATCTCTGTTCACCTCCCAGTCAAAACTGGGTTGGATCAGGAAGATGGAGCTACCTTTAGTGTAGACACTAAATTAGGGTGACCAGATTTTAACATCGGTAAGGTGGGACAACATGGCCAGGGGTGGGACAGGGGACAGGGCTGGGCAGGGCCTGACAACAATGCAAACTTTGATAAGCAGTTCTCCATAATCACTTCTCAGCAATTATTTGTTATTACAGTTTAACATTATAAAATTAACAAAAATAATATAAAACTCATATTCTGGCAAAAGAGCCACATGGCAGCCGAAAACCGTATATTCCCTTCCTGTTCTCCCGCCCGTTCGTGCATTCTTTCCAAAAATCGGGACTTTTTTAAAATGCTGCGGGAAGCGGGACAAATTGTTGAAAAGCAGGACTGTCTGGCCAAAAGCGGGACGTCTGGTCACCCTACACTAAATGCTGTCGGTTAAGTCCTCATTGTAAACAGAGACTAAGATTTGGATGGAACGGTCTTTGCCCTCAGTGGTCAAGCTAGTGAAATCCAGTGTGAGTTGCTCCTCTCACCTCTCCCCGTGGTGGTCAGTTCAGTAATCTAGGCCTAAGCCAATAGGCACGTGGCATATTTCTGGCCACAGGAATGAGTTCAAGGTTTGTATGAAGAAAACTAAACTGACAGTCTTTGTTGGATTTTCCAGGGGACAGAAAAATCTCTTCTGGAGAATGAATGCCTTGCACAGAGAAACTTTTTTTTTTTTTTTTTTTTAATTTCAGGCTCCTTTATTCCATGAATATTTACAGAACATCAACTATAGGCAAAACATTGACACAATCATTGAAGATAACATTGGGACAACTGTATCAATTTTATGAGGAAACAAAAGCATTATCTACAAATCAATTATGAGATAAATGTACTCATTACCAGCACTCCTAGTAAAGCTGAAGATCCTAGCTAGTACAATTATGATAACTTAAAAATCCCAATAGTTTGTTAAAAAAAATACAAATTTCATTACTTCCGAGTTACCAAGTTACTTGCAAGTTACTAAAAGCAATAGAAAAATTCAGTGATACAGCTAACTTCAAAATAACTATACAAAATGAAATATATTCCTATATAAAAAAGAATTACAAAATAATATGAGAAAAAGAAAGATAGCATTGTATCAGCAACCAAAATAGAAAGTACCTATCAATATAGCTTTAGCAAGAGCTGTGCTTTTTTTTTCTTTTTTTTTGGATACATAATCATTTACTACTTGTTTGTTACAGAATACACAAGACAAAATACAAATAGCAAACACATTTTTTTCCTTATTATGTTTTTATCAAAGTCTAAAAAAAAGACGACTATATAAATATATATAGATGACTATAAATATATATAGACGACTATATAATATATAAATAAATATAGTCATTTATATTTTATATATAAATAAAAGTGAAAAATAATTTCTAAAAAACAAAAAAGAACAGATCACGCCAAGTCTTATAGACAGTAGAAATAGAAATACTTCAAAATCATTCTACTTAGTCTGGATACCCCTGCTAATAAAATTAGAAAAAATATATCATTATAAAGGGGAAATTACAGACATATTTCACTGATGAATAAGGATGCAATATGATAAACAACATATTGACATGTTGGATTAAAAATTGATGTTTAGTTAATACACGTTGATCAAAATTAAATCCAGTTTGTGTGAGAATTAGTCATTTTTTTTTTCTTTTTTGCCCACACCCCCTCGCCCCTTCTCTTTCTGATCTCCCCTTCCCCCATGCCCCACCATGTCATTAATTGTCATTAATTGTCTTCATATCAAAGTTGAATACATGGGATTTTTACTTCTCCATTCCTGTGATGCTTCACTAAGAATAATGTGTTCCACCTCCATCCAGGTTAGTACAAATGCTGAGAAACTTCTTTGATCTTTTTATCTCAATAAGGAAAAACAGTCTTGGGATGATTCTGATTCTACAGAAGGCTGAACAGAAAGAAGAAAATAAATTAGGTCCAGTGTTGATTTTGTTGAGCTGCTGAATCCAACCAATTGCAGAGGCCACTGTTTAGGTGGCCAGTCAGCCCCTTTGGGTTGAAGCTAATTCATTTTGGTGTGTCTGCTAATTATTCGTCCTAAATAATATAGCAGGAGTTTGATTTATTATTTTTTAAAAATAAAAACTATATGAACAACAACTTTGCATTTCTGAAAGAAGAATGCTATAGCAAATTTATTGTAAAGATTTCTTTTTATCTTAAAAAATGAGAAGATACTTAAAAAAATATTTAGTTGTAAATTTTGGTATCTTTTCCAGTATTCAATAGCCAGTCAATGTCAAAGCAAAGCCTTTGTTTTAGAATTTTTCAAGGAGAGATGCTGTATCTTTTCTTTTTAGTAATTTTATGCTAATATTTTTACAAGTTTTTTTTTTTTTTTTTTTTTTGACAGTCTCAAGCTATCCCACTGGGTACAGTGCCATGGTTTTATCATCGCTTACAACAACTTTCAACTCTTGGGCTCAAGTGATCTTCCTTCAATTTTTTTTTTTATTTTTAGTAGAGATGAGAGTCTCACTATTGCTCAGGCTGGTCTCAAACTCATGAGCTCAAGCAATCCACCCACCTGGGCCTCCCAGATTACAGGAGTGAACCACAGTACCCGGCTTAAAATATGTTTTTGCTTTTTGAACTATACACATAGTATATACATGTTGATATTATATACAGCCAAAAATTCTAAAAGTTTCTTACTCTGAAGTGTACAGATACCAGAAATAAATTTGAACACGGAATACTGACTATGTAATTTAAACTTGATTCATATAAATATAGTCATGAGCCACATAGCGATGTTTCGGTCAACAAGGCCATCCATACAGCAGCAGTCCCATCAGATTACAATGTTTCATTTTTACTGTACCTTTTCTATGTTGAGATGTGCTTAAATACACCTGCATTATTTGTGTCACAATTGCCTGCAGTATCCAGTATGGTAACAGGCTGCACTGGTTTGTAGCCTGGGACAATCCTGTGTACCATCGGCCCATGTGTGGTAGTCTACATACATGAGGTTAGCATGAGTGCACTCTGTGAGGTTCATAAAAGGGTGAAATCAGCTGAGCACACATTTCTCCGAGTGTATCCCCATCGTTACACAGCATATGATTCCACAGGAAAGAGTATGACTACAATCTAGTCACCTCATGTTATCGAATTCCCAGTAATCCATTCCTGGAACTGTTGCAGGCGGTAAGGATATCCCTTCTGGGAGCTGCCCTTCCCCTGAGGCTTCGCCCTCCTTTTTGCCTTGCTGTAGCTGGCCTTAATGTCTCTGACCTGCTTTGAGAGTACCAACTTTGCTTTGCCTGGTTAGGCTCAATGGCCCAAGGCCTCTTGGCCCCACAGGGGCATTACTTTGTTTAGATGGGACAGCAGTTCGTATGAAGGCATTGTCCCATAATTATTCATTAATACATGTACTTGAGCTGTTTCCAAATACATGTCCACTTGTTATATTGACCTGCAAATCTGGACCCCTCGCACCTAAGGCCACAGAGACACAAAGAAAAACATTTTTCTGGCTAGTTTATTTGAGCTTAAGTTGCTTTAGTTATAAATAAGGCATGTGCCTGGATAAAGGCATAAACTGAGGTGGAACAATATGAAAACATTCTGGTTGGCTCGTTTCTCTAAAAAGCCTCCGAATCCAGTAGATAGAGCATGAGCTAGCGATCACTGGATAGCGTACCGGGTCTCTAACCTTGCAGGTCTGGCCCTTCAGGCACTCCTGGTCTGCAGAGGATGCCGTCAGGAGGTTTAGCCAGCTCCTGTGCAGCATTTTGATTTGTGAGAAACTAAAACATATGGTCTAGACATTTTTGCAATATGGGCTTTTCATTAATTATTTTTATATAAGCCAATATATTACCAACAATGTTTAATTCTCTTACATATAATTTTTTTATCTCCAATTAAACAGGAAAATATTAGTTCACATAAATTCTTTTTATTGTCATTGTCTTCAAGTGTGTTTTACATACACAAGATAAATTGTATTTAAGTATTTATAAATTTAATGGGGTTAGTGTTCTTATTTTCAATACTTTCTTAAAATGTAAGGGGCAGACATGTGAGGACTACATTTAATGAGCTAGTACCGCCCTGCTGAGTCTTAACCCTCAGTACATGCCTGCGCTAGGCCGGGCTTCATTTCCAGTTTATTTCAATTAAGTGTCTGTAATGTAATTACATGGCACAGGAAGGATCTGTTGATGTTGTGAATTTGATTTTTAATAAGATTACTCTAAACTATAATGTGCCTTTATAACTATGAAAATTCCTGTTAAGTAATTATCTTTCTATCAACTGTTAGAAAAAAACTCATTTACACAATTATTAGGAAAAAAATTCTTTTAAAGTGAGTAACAGTGGTGAGGGTATTGAAATCGCTTCTTGATTTATTAACTGCAAATTCTTTCTAAATACACTTGGCACTTTTTAAACCAGCAGTAATTTTAAAATATCACATATGAAGAAAAACTTTGATTTAGAGCAAAAACTTCCTGTTATTTAGATGACAGAATTGCCTTTCCTTAATTTTTCTCAGACCACCTCTATTACCCACCCACATTTTCTTTGCCTTTTCGGTGCTAGATGTTTTTAGTACTCAAGTTGCTGATGAGTTCTGGGCATTTTCCTGTGGGACATCGTTTCTCCATAATAATCACAAGGCAGGTCAGTCTGTGAAAGGACTTTAGTGAATGTCATTTTTCATTTGACACCTTTTTGGTTAACATCCTGCCAATATTGAGCAGGAACCTGTAAAAATTGGCTCCTTTGGTGCAATGTGTTGTTGAAGAGAAATATCTACAATAATTCTCTTTATTATTTGTAATGTTCTCAATTATCTTGAATATTAAAGAAGATGTATTTCCATTATTTTATATTCTATTTATATGTTCTTCTTAGAAGATTGTAAGAGTCAACAAAAACAAATGAACACAAAACAAAACAAATATTTTCTTTCACCAAGTGTGTGTATGTAATTTTGGATTACAATAAATAAATAAATAATAGAAGCATAATTCAGTTATGTAAAGATTTTGTCCTAATATTCTTCTTAGAAATACTGTCAAGTTCAAATTTTTAGTTTTCTTAATTTTAAAACAATACACAAAAGAGAAAAATGAGGCATTTAGATAACTATACCAAGTTTATATCAAATACAGTGTGACAGATAAACCAAATTATGAAGATTACACAATTCTCATTTAATAATGAACTTACCTTATTCTCATTTTCTTATGTTTAAAAATAATCAATTAGAAGGTTAAACAGAATCTAATTAGATAAAGTCTTTCTTTGGCTATTGATGCTAATATTGATAGCATATTAAAAGTCGATTATTGTCTTAAAATTTTAGAAAGGGGCGGTGCCTTTGGCTCAAAGGAGTAGGGTGCCCACCCCATATACGGGAGGTGGCAGGTTCAAACCCAGCCCCGGCCAAAAATTGTGAAAAAAAAATTTTAGAAAGTTATAATTTGTAATTAAATTGTAACACTTTTTATTTTGTTTATTTGCTAAGTTTTTATCATGATGCAATGTTTAAGTAACAAACTTAAGTCTCTTTCACTGAATAAAAAACACTCGGTACTTTTGTTATGTTGACTTCTTCCATAGAGGATTGAAGGTGGTCTGGGAGCACTGCTCTGTGAAGACCCTCTGCTGAGAGCTCTGATATTAGAACTCCCTGTACTCAAAGATGCCACCTGATGTGAACTACGGGGTCAGTTATGTACCAACTAGATCATTTAACAGGGTTCAAAACTTGTCGTATTTCTAAAATTAATAGCCATTTTGACGAAAGTTGTTTATCTTTCTATGACATATAAGGGAGCTGTTAAAAAAATTGAGAATTTCCAAATTAATAGAATGAGGGGCCACTCTTTAAAATTTGAGTGGTTTTAAAACAAATTTACAAATGCTTTTCTGTAGAACAAGTCATCATCATTGCTAATCTAAGTAGCATAGTAGTCAATTTATATAAAAGTTAAGTTTGGGTAAGTATATAGATGAATAAATCGCAGTGTTTTGATGAGAAGCCATAATAATGCCACCCTGTAAGGTAGTATCTGAAATCTTATTTTCCCTTGGACTGTGTCTTGAAAATAAAGACTAAACATGACTTGGTACTATCACGTGATATGTATATATTCATTCATGGATTCACTTAATAAATATTTATTGAAACCTTGCTAGGTATCAGGCACTACACTAAAGATAAAATGCTCAAACAAAAGTTTAGTGGGGAAGATAACTGTGATAGCAAGTTACACAAGGAAGAATGAGGCAAATGACGCAGAGGGAAAGTTTGTGAGGTGTGAGAACATATCGTAGGTGTGAGAGAGTGAGTCTTGGAGCGGAGGGAAGGATTCTTGAGGAAACGATGTTTGATGTACCGCCTGAAAGATGACAGGTGCTAACTAAGGAAGGTGGGGGCTATCCGGGTACTCAGAAGACCTGAGATGAAAGGGAGAATGCTGCTTTCAATCAAGGAACAAAGTCTAGGGTAGAAAAAGACCCAGGAATGTGGGAAAGTGGTTTAAAATGCTGGTTGGTAGGTAAAAGCAGACCGGCTCATGAAAAATCTTGTCGACTCATAGAAAAGTCTGGATCTTTATTCTAAAACCAGTGAGGAATCATTGATGAGTTTTAAGTAGACAAATAAGATTAATGTCTTTTTATTTTTAAATATTTCTGTGGTTTCTGAGGATGGGGCAAGAGTGGAAGGATAGTGAGGTTTTCATAATTGCATAGGCAAGATATTATGCGAATTCAGACAAAGGAGGCGACTGGTAAAAATAAAGACATATAAGTTACCCCCCTTTGCTGGGTAGGTGCTCCGCTAACAGGCACGCTTTCTCTGCGCATCAACCTGGTTTTGCTCTCACTGCGCAGTCATGGATACAGTCACCTCACCGCTAGAAGCTAGAAGTTAGCAGAGGAGCCCCTGGAGTGCAGCGCTGTCTTGGAAGTCCCAATAAAGTGCTTCAGGGTTTCCTAACTCCTGCTAACTCTGGTCGGTGATATATTCCTACGTTTCTCTAGCTGAGTGGTTCCCAACCTTCCTAATGCCGCAAACCTTTAATACAGTTCTTATGGGTCGCCACACACAGGTTGAGAACCACTGCTAGCCCTTCCATTCAGAAGTCAAGTTTATTCTAAATTTCATAAGCCCAATTTAGAAAGGCATGTTGAACTGACCCCTTTAAATTATCTGAGTGATTCTGTCAGGGAGTCCAGCTGAAGCACCAATATCTTATAAAAGTTTTGGGTTTGGCCTCCTTTTTCTGTTTTGGGCAATCATAATCTCAAATGTCTGGCATGAAGCTAAACCTGCTTACTCATTCCTCAATAGCTTCCAAGTTGTAGGAACAATTGCAAGGACAATTTGGAAGTACACAGAGCAGAGCAAAGTTGGTAACTTAAGCAAATAGTTAAAGGAACGTGCTGGGACTCTTGTCCATCCCTAAGGCCCCTCACTGGTACTTACTAAGGGGAAAAAGATTTGGTAAGAGTGGCAAGAATCACTAAATGGTCTGAATAAGTTGTGGAGACTCTGGTGGAATACTCAAGTGGTGAAGTCAAGGAGGTCACTTTCAGTGGAGTTCTCTGGTTATGTGGTTTTCAATAATAATGCAAATTTCAGAACATTTGCATAAGGAGAGCAAAGGATCAAGTGACAGTTATATGTAACTGATTGCTCAAGCCAGGACACTTTTGAAAGTGAATGGGGTGTTTTTAATAACCACACTGAGGGAACAGGCACTTGAGGATATCCTTAAAATACCAGAAAGTACAGTCAGTCCCATAAAAAAGAAACCCGTGATCGGAATTACCTTCTCTCCGAGGATTCATCAATAGAGATTGGTATTGTGTTAGATTAACATTGCTATATATAAATCACTGTTATTTACAAGCCATTCAAAAAGGAAAAAAATAAAAAAAATACAGCCACATTGCCTTAAACTAAAATCAAAAGCCCTCTTTTGTTGTTGTTGTTAATGTTAAAGTAAAAAATGTCCCAGAGTCATTGTTTAGTTATTTTTGTTCGGCATATTTGGATTGGTTGGTCCTTTGTAATTATACCCATGAAATGTGAATCATTTTTAAAGGGGCTCTTTCACTCTTTGTGACTGCTCAACACCCTTTAACTGTCCTTGCTTTCCTTTTTTTGAATGCATCTACGGACTCCTTTCCTCTATGTCCCAAGTAGAAATTCCCTATAGACTCCTGGGAAGCCTGTCGCTTTAAATAATACAAGTGACAATCCTGGCTGACACTATCCTTCCCTGCCCGCCCATCTCTGAATGTAGAAATGATGCCTGAGCTGTGGGTCAGTCTTGCATCTGTGAGGCAAAGGCCAGAGAGAAATATATTGCACCTGATTTATGGAGCTAGAGATTATTCAGTATCTGCAGCTAGGTTTTATTTTGTTCTGCTTTGCTTTGGGGATACAAAAATTAACTCCTTTTATTTAAGACACTTTCCATCAATTTTTTAGCTGTTTGCAGCAAACATATTCCAAAATGATGTAAACAACCAGCAGGTGATTACTGAAGAATCATCTGAAAATATGGTTCACAGAGAAGTTGTTCAACATGATCTAAGCCACCGATTTCTTTACAATGAGTTTTAAGTTCAAGTACACCCAAACTTTACCACAAAGATAACTCTAAGTAGACGCTCCAAATTTGACCAGGTAAAATGGATATAGAATCACGTTTTTGCAAGTGTCAGTACGACTTGGTGAATGTGTGCAGTAATTGTTCGTGAGCACCCCTGTGCTTCTGAGTGGTTCCTATTTGCTCTGCCAATGGCGCGGTTTGTTGCCAACTGGACATGTTTCTTTGTTCTGGTTTATCTATGAATGGAAGCTGCTAATGATGTGGTGGGAGTGATTCATAAAATGAAATATGGAGCCCATTTTGTTTTCCAGTCTACATTGGTTAGCAAGGAGGTTGTGGATTCAGGGATCCACTTTCTAACCTCTTCCTTCCCAAGAAGAGGGTTCCTGCCTTTTTTGCCATCCCCAAGATGGAGATAGAGAATGAGGTCCAAGATCCAAGCCAGTTATACCCATGATCTCATCCCCAGGGAACTGTATGAGGGGCTTTCACTGAATTCCATGCCTATAATTTAAACACTTGTTTGCAGCAATATCGCTTCTCATGCCAACGGTCTGCCCTCCTTGTAAGGTAAGAGGTGTATGCCACTCACCTGTCTTCCCCTGACCTATAGCATGTGTACTGAAGCTTGTGGAATAGCTATTGATGTGAAAACAAAGACCACCCTGCCGGCTATGTCTTTGTGTGTAGGCCATGTTATGAAATCTTCATTGCTATTTTAGTCTTAACTGCCTTACTTTTTTTTTTTTTAATCCAAGAAATCCAGTAAGCCAACTCTTGATTCCATGCTCTATTCAAATGTTTTCTAAATTGGATTTTGCAGCCATGTACCTAGATAAATTTGGAAAAGGGCATGCATTAGATATTCATGTTTATGTCTTCTCAGAATTATCATTCCTGAACTTTTAAGATTGGAAGGGAATATTTTAGATACATTTGATCACCAAACTCTTTCTGCTGGAGAATGTTGGGGTACTAATGTCTCATGAAACATGCATGGGATTTTGGAACATTCATGTAGCAAATTTGGAAACTTTTATTCTAGACACGAGGCAGTGTTATGTATATTCTGAAGTATCTCTCTTTTAGTGCTCTCCTTTCAGGTATTAGGTGTTGTCTCTTTCCAACGTTTTTGTATTTGTAGACTAATATAAGAGTAATCTTGCGTGATATCAGCTTGATTGTCAGAATGGGAACTACCCAGCTCAGTGTGAGAAGTCTGGAGCAGCAATCTGAAGACCCATGGGCTAAACCTGCAATATGGTGCACTGTCTGATTGAAAAATGAAAAATGCAGTAATGAGCATTAGAGCTGGAAGACACTTAGTCAACTATTTTACTCTTCCTATTTTACGAATGAGAAAATTAGTGCTCATAAACACAGAGTGGTCTGCTCTGGGTTAGTATACAGTTAGTGGGAGAACCAGAATTAAAACCATTAGCAAGTTAGGATATTTTTCCTTCGACAAAGTTCTTTCTCACAATTGGAAAATAATAGTTACTTAGAAAATGATTCTTGTAGAAATAAATAATTAAGTTAACATCAATATCTGAATACGTTCTCTGAAGCTTCCTGTTTATAACTTCCTTTTATATTTCTAAAATCTTTCTCTTGGAGTCATTTATAGCTTATCGTTTTTAAGCTTAAGCCTTAATTAATCAAGCAAATTATCAAGTAAATTGATTTGTCACCCACATTTCTTCGTAATAGTTATGAAATGAATAATTTATTTCAGAATTCTTGCTCAGGTACTCATAATGGAAGTAGGGAAGATAGCTTGTGGCATGGAGACTTGATCATAAAGATGAAAGTAAGACTGGTAAGATATTCCTCAAGAAAAAAATTCTCAGTCATGTTTCATACCATTTTCTGCCCATCAGTGCCAAAACTGACCTCATCACTCACAGATGCGCTGTGATAGCTCTACTGTGATGTGTTCACAGTAGCCATTTTTCTGTGTTCTTAACTTATGAAGTAGGAGAGGCCTCTCAATCACTGGACCCATCCTTCCCCATTATGATCCTTCATTATTATGTTTTCTGGGAACAGGTAGCACACTCTGGCATTTTGCATTTATTTGGGACCATGACATGAATTTAATCAGAACTGCCATGCCCAACATTTTAGATCAACCATTTACCCAAATCTGAGTAGGGAGACCAATATTTGTGAATGTGATGACACATCTGGGTGCTGTTAGGTGAGAAAATCTGTATCAGTATATATCAAATGTACATAAAATGAAAGTCACAAACATAAGGAGACAAAGCTATGCTGTGACCTTTACGGTGAATATGTTGCCTTCAGTAACCTGAGACCGTGCAGAGTCACTCTCCAGCGGACGGAAGAAGGTGAGAGAGAAGCTTCAGGGAGATGCTCACGAAGGTAGTGTGGAAATGGTTCAGAAAGACAAACTGAGTACTATTAACTCTACTGATATGAAGTAAAGTGTGGATTTGGACCTCTTACTTACAAACTTCCGGCATCTCCAGGCTGTTTTATATTCTTGTGTGTCTCATACTGCGCTTCAACCAAGGTGTTAATTCCTGAAATTCATAGGTCAGCTTGTTTGTGTAAATAGTTTGATTTCTTATGATGACCTACTGTGTTCAAGGTTGGAGGATACGGTACTTTGGCAGTGTTTTCCTTGTGATTTTTATTGATTTTTATTTTAAAATTTTTAAAATTTAAATAGTTGTGCTCTTCATGTTAAACAAAGAATGAAAACTTCATGATCTATACAAATTAATCTATTCCATCAAGGTAATCTAACAAATGAACAGAGAAAATGATGATCAAATGATATGATTTAATTTGGCATGACATAACTGCCTTGAAACAACGGTAGTTTCCTGGTTTTCTGTTTGTTGGGGGAGGGGTTGTGGTCCAATCCGTCATGATTTAGTGTGAAACTTTTTGCTTCTTAACATTTTCTTCTTTTAAAATAAAAAACTTTAAGGGAGAGTTAAAATAGTGAGCTCTTGTGTCAATAAACTTTTTAAGTACATTCCTCCATTGAGGAAAAAAATAGAAATACTGAGTTTAGAAAGCAAAAGAAGATTTTGTTAATTTATAAAATTTTGGAGCAGGATAACCATTGGAATTGGAAGGAATGAACCTATATTTAATAAATAATCCCAATTAGTATTTATGGATTGTTTGATATTATCGTGAGGATTATATTAATGGTAGGAATAGTCGAACACACTGAGGTGGTAGAATCCTTCTGCCTTAATTGTCAGAAGTACCTTAATTTAATAGATGCACAGTCAATGGCACTCAAGCTACCATTTAAGTCAAATCACCCTTTATTCTTATACTCTGCACTTGATGTTCAATAAGTTGAATCAAAAATGATTTTCAAAGTAAGTTGACAGTGGTCAGATTCCTTTTATAATCGAGTGCCAAGACGATTATGCACACATCCCATTTACAGAGGCCTTCTTCTCGAGTAGTAATTTCTATAATGCTGGTTAAAAAAGTAGACAAGATGCGATTTTTGAGTACAGGTTCTCAAAAAAAAATGTGCAAAGCTGGAATGTAATTGTAGGCTATATTATTAACTCAAAGGCTGGCATCATTTCAGCATAAAAAAATAACAGTATGGGAATGAGGACCCCCTTTTTCTAATCATGAAAGAGCTTGTGTATGGATATTATGAGGGATTTTCCCGAGCCTTATTCTTAAACAGATTACACTATTCAAAGTCTCAAAGAATCAAAATCGTGCTCAGCTGGGGCAGTCAATGTGCAGTCTAAACATGTGACAGATGCAGAGAAAACTTCAAAGATGCCATTACAAATGCCTGTGGAGATATTTAAGGAACCAGATGCTACTGTTTCATGTCCTGCGCGGCTCCGAAGGCGTCCTGTGATCGCCTTCCAAAGAGGGGGCGTGGCTCCGCGGGGAGGGACAGAGCAGGCCCACGTCTTTTGTTGTTGTTGCAGACTTCGCCTGGCTCCGGTGCGAGGGGCTGGGATGGGCGATTCTGACAGAGAGGACATGTACATGAATTTGCTGTTCCTTATAAAACATGAAGGCACAACTGCAAAGAAATACGTGTACGATATATTCCGTGAAAGCTCTCCTGTCTAAAAAACATGATTTGTAGGTGTGTATTGCTACGAAAGCACTTTTTTCTCTTTAACTTTTGCCATCTATTTAGATACCAAAAGAAATGATAAATAAAATATTCATTATGGCTAGTGTTTATTTTCCATTTTGTTTTGCTTTGGAAATATAAATTACTTGGGCCCACACGTTAGTAAGTGCATGTTCCGTTTTCACCACCATCGCATCCCAGAGAAGAAGTTAAGTAACATTTTGAGATAGAGTTAGGTTCCAGGTAAATACAGAGCTGGTGAGATTTAGTTAAAAAGCTAGGGAACATCACCTGCTTTTATTTTACAAGGATCCTTTATTTTATCATTTTCTTCTCTGTAATAGGCTATCTAGGAGAGTTTATTCTATTTCAACTGTGAAAAACACAATTTCATAGACTTCTGGAATAAAAGGAAAACTAAAAATCACTCCTTGGAAACATGTAATACAGCAAATTAAACAAACATTTAGTTTGAGTCACTGTGTAAGACCGAGCAATATTTTTTGCATTGCAAAAGTTATGTCCAAGTTCATTCTTTTTATTACATGTCTGATGTACCCTAGCCAATCTTCTATTAAATCAAACCTTTGGAGAGATTATTTCATTAAATTCTGAATTGAAATTTGTGGCATATTATAAAGAAACTCATATACATAATTATCCACATGAAAAGGGATGGCTATAAGTGGAAAATAAATAGCAAAGGATATTTTTCTTTCTAATGTAAACATCTGGCAGTAATCCTTGCTTACACAATTAATGGGCATTTAATTGGCAATGATCAGTTTATTGCTGCAATATGAAGTGAATGTTTCCCCAGGAACAAACAGCTGTTGCAAGAATTTCACAGTGATTTAGCAAACACCAGGTGATAGCTGTGTCTAGAAAAGAATGTTCTCGCTCAGCAAATCACAGTTCATTGAGAAAAAAAAAAAAAACTCAGTTAAAAGTAACGTATCTGGAGAGATCCAAGTGTCATTGGCATTAAAATCTATGTAAAACAAACTTAATAAAACAACAAATTAATTACCTTAGATGGTGTTCATGCCTCAACTATAAAGAAGGAATTTCTCCAAGCAGCAAATATTAAGTTGGCATGACATTCATCCATTTAAAGGTAGTATTTTATGTCTTGTTTTAGAGACATAACGGTTGATGAAATTTTTTGTATTATAATATTTCATCTTTTCAAAAGTCTTAGAAAATTTGATAGTCATGATTCTAATTTTCTGATTAAGGAATTATTGGAGTCTTTCAATGGTTACTGACAATTATATTTTTTCTTAATAGATTTTATTCAACTGTCTAAGATTAAATGTACCACTTTTTAATTTGCATTGCTTGTGAGCTGCTTTCCCATTAAGTTTTAAATAAAAAGTTTTTCATTTTTCATTATGCAGTCTTATTACTAATATAATAAAACGATAATAGCTATGCAAACTTTCTGTTACTACTCAGCTTTTGGCATAAATTAAATTATACATTTTAAATGTAGCACACTGGCAGACACTGTTATTTCATAAAGCTGAGTTTCGTTAGTGAAGAAAGTAATTTTGCTTCCGAAAAATGCTTTTATTTACTACACTATTTAGTATGAACTCATGCTAGAATCTATGAACAATGAATTCAATGAACAAAGCATCAGGGTCCAATTTATAGAACAATACTTTTATTTTTTCATGTATGCATTCTGCAATAATTCATCTCCATGACAAAAGCAGACATTCAGTCATCTTCCATTGTGCCTTTCTCAGTAAAATTACCATTCTTGATGCAATAAAAGAAAGCTGCCTAAGTAACAGGAACAGTTTTACATGCTCAAATCAATAAATTGACCATACTTCAAAAAACCTTCACCCATTAATATGACAATGCGGTTTTATTTTAACTTATCCATATTAATATTAAATTATTGTTAAGTAGCATTGTTCTTTTTCATTCAAAAAAATAAGAAAGCATTTTAAAAGAGTGCATTCAATTGTTTCAGGAACAAAACTTTGTGGCATAAGAGTAGTGACATGCTATCATCTTAAAATTGTGCATAAGTTGAAATATATCATATTGTGCAAAAATAATTCCTGTATGTAAAAGTCCTAAAATCACATGGAATACGTATACTATTATGAAATGTATTCTACAATCACATAAGAATGGCAGATTTAAGTTGATTTTCTAACACACGGTATTGTTCCTAAAGTGAGATGTTTCTATTGTAGAATATATTCAACATAACACTGTGTATATACTTCAAAAATGGGAAATATATAATTATGATGTAATAGAAAGGAAACTTAAGTTCAAAAGTGTAAGTTTTAATATCAGAAAAATGAAGGACTATTATGGATATAGCTACATATTTATTCTGAATAACCAGCTGTTTTATTTTTAAGTAGAAGATAAACTTCCCATGAAAATAGTAAAGTTTTGAGAAATTTTCTAGCCAATGTAGAGTGCAGTGCTGAAATATGTATTTCGTTTTTATATAATACATGTATACAGTACTGTTTTCTGGCCTTAAATTTCACTCACAGAGATCCAATGGAATTGCAGCAAAATTCTTAATTTGTAATAGGAATAGTTTCAACCTACCAGAGTAACAGGATTAATTTAAGCTACTAACACTCAAGCCATTAACCACTCCAAAATTCAGATGACTTTAGAATCTCTAAAGAATTTCTTTAATTGTATTTTCTTTTTTCTGAATTAATGAGGCCAGGCCATAACATGTTTCAAGAAAATGAAATTCCTTGTTGGAGAAATTAGATCTAATGCAAATGCACTGGTTTAGATCTAAGATGCTGTACAGTCTAGAGCACTAGAAATAGTTTCATTTCAGCACATAAGACATCAAAATGCTGCATAATTTACAATAATTTATATACCAATTATCTAATTAAATTCTGAGTAATATCTGCTCATGATATTAGTTGTCTCTGAATTTGCAGAGATGTTGTGAGTTAATCGACTATGTCACAAGAATGGCATTCTAAATTTGAGAGTAGAAAATAAATCACCATGTTTTGTCAGATATTATTTTTTGCCATACAAAAGTACTCCTATAATTGAAAGTTTAAAGATTTTACTACATTTTATTATAAAATAAGTGTTTGTCAGGAAAATATTATGAGATTATAATGGACTGTAAGCAGCTTCTTGTTTCTCTTTCCTTTCCCCATGAATTTAATTCATTTTGGTGTAGCTCCTGGGTAGTGTGAGATGAGGAGTTATTATATCTACCCAGAGAGAGTTATTATGAACCATCAGCTCTTACTAAGGAATCTCGCTTACTTACATGTTACTCTAACTCAGTTCAAATGAATCTATTTCAGGGAAGACTGCAAGTTATTTTATGTTGGACACTTGATTTTTGTCTCACTCTCCTTAGCTATAGTTGCTTAAGAAAGAAAAAGCAGAAGATATAACTCAACAAGAACACACAGTGTTTATCACGCCATGACAGCAATATTTATCGCTGAATTTTCTGGAACAATTACTTTTTGTATTTTAGAAGACTCTATGCCGTGGATCAAGGTTTGATCTTTGTTCCAGTGTCTCCAGAAACTCCACAACTCCACAGATTATTTTTTCTGCAGTCTCGTCGTAGCCCGTCCCCCATATTTGCTCTCTGTTCTCCCTAAGCCTCTGTCTTTCCTTTCTACTCCTCCCTTTGAAGGAAGAGAAAACTGCCATATCAATTAAAGTGCAATGAATAACATCCTCAGGACTTCCTTACAACCTTCACTTTGGAGGCAGAATGCAGTACCTCAGAAATTCCTACCAAGTGTCACTTTTTCCCATTCATCCTGAGACTTTGTTGCGTTGTGTTTAAATGATGTAATTGTTGCTAGTATCTGTGAAAGCCCTTGGTTTCTTTCTCTTATGGAGAGCAATACTTACTTCTAGTGTAAATTTCAATAGCTCAAATTGAAGAACTAAAGTCACCTGCATTTGCAAACACAAACCAGGAGTGTTTCAGATTTGAAGTTTGTGTTGAATCACCTCATTTTGAGCAGCAAGAGGCTTCTTTTCATTTTTGGCTGCCTAGCCGCTGAATCTTTCTCATGCCTGGTTCATCTGTCTTTGGTAATAGGAAAGGGGTCTGAGATTATGGTTTTTGAAATAACTTGGGCAGAGACTATAAGTTAAAATCACAATTGTTAAAGAATCCAGGCTGACCTTTCTGACAGACAACTTGAACCTGGAGATTACCGTATTGCAGTGGTTCTCACGCTGTGGGGCTGTGTTGGCTTCACCTGGGAGGCTTATTAAGACACTTGTTCAACTGGCACCACTTCCAAAGTTTCTAATTTAATAGGAGGGGTGGGCTGTAGAGAATTTGCATTTCTGACAAGTGCTCATGCTATGCTGATTAGGTTGGTCTGGGGACAACAGTTTGAGAACAACTGCTATGTTAGTTAGATGAGCTAAAAGATATTTTAGATCTTATAATTGCAAACTTTATAAACTAGTGGATATATCTAATCAATTGGAACTTTTAAAAAACAAATATGATTTAACAGTCTGCCCAAGACGACTTTATTTCATGTAGTAGAAACTGCAGTCTGAATATATTTTTGAATCATGCAGTTGGTGCTTTCAGGCTGATGTCACCAAATCCTAAACTTATTCTGCAAAGCTCAGTATTTTTTACCGGATGTTGCTTTTAGAGAGGAAAATTATTTATAAACCATAGTTGTCAAAGTTCTGATTAAAGACAAATTTCTTTTTATATTTGTACTTCAACAAAGTCAAGATTTTTAATGACTTGACCCGTCTACGTTTCTTCCATAAACTTGAAGCTTCCTGCCTCCCCTTGCCCTGCTACCCAGCCTGGACTCAGCACCATATCGCTTCAGCCACTCTCTGGCCAATTTCCCCCGATCTGATTTCCATTTATTGTTCAAAATTCTAACTCTAAATTTATCTAATTCTCCATTTTCCCCTAAACTGTACATAGTCTCCTGGGAAAAAGACTCACACAATATAACCACCACAATTCTATGACCTCCAACTGCACCCGAGTCCATATTGCTACGTGGTGCTCTCCTCTCTTCAGCTGGTTCTCTTTTATATCTTTTATATTAGTCTGAAACTTGTCTTTTAGTCAGAGGAAGTCCCTTCGGTCATCATGTTCCTTATAATTTTAATTCCTGGTTACTGAGAAAATGCTGGAAATGAGACAGAAACACTCTCTACCACTAAACCCACCCCTACCCCGACAAGGAAGGAGAAGGGGACCCTCAATTCTTAGCAAATCCTTTTTCAGGGTTCTGGACTTCTTCAGAAGACCTCATTTCTTCTATTATTTGCCTTTCCAACTGTACGTATTTTTTCCTGTCCACGCTCTGCTTCATGTCCGCATGAAAACCGTGCTCAAGTCTCTTGCAGTTTCCCATGTTTCCCTCCGAGATGAACCTTTCACTTTCCCCAGCACACTTACTGACGGTCTCCAGTGTTAGCAAATATCTACTTCTCAGCTCACGCCTGGCAGCTGGCTTCTAGAAACATTCTCTTCCATTAGCTTTTCCTCATTCTGACCTCCTTTCCCTGCTCTGTCCAGTCTTTAAATATCTTATGGCTTCATATTCCGCTTCATAAACAATACTGTGTTTAAACTAGTGGATTGACAACTACAGGCCCAGGTGAGAGAAAAACATAATTAAATTCAAGAAGCAGGATTTGGGGCTTGGTAAGTCCCTACCTGGGGGGCACACTCCAGGGGTATGGGCACACTTTCTGGGTGAAGGACTCAACTGCACTCAGACTTGGCCTTACAAATGCAAACTATGTATCCTCATAGTAAGTAGAAATAAAAAAAAGCAGGGTAATCCTCAATGTCTGTCATCCTCTGCATACAGCCTCGAGCACTGATCCTTTTCCTGAATACAAACCTATCTGTCCAGTTGACACTGGAGATTCTCTCCTAGAAGCTCATCCCCCACCTGTCAAATTTATCACCCATCACCTTCTTCCCTGAAATGTGCTTCTGGTCACGTGGACTTTCAATTCTATGAAAAAGCAGGACGACACAGCATATACCTTTCTATTTGGAATCAGCAGGTCTTAGAATGCCACACTGCCATTGCGTGACATGGTCACACCTCTGCATCTCTGTTTCTTCTTTATAAAATTGGAATGACAAAATGGCAATGCATATCTTTAGGGGCACAGTGACACACATATGACATAATATGTGTGAAATGTTTCAACTAAAATGCAAAGTGTTACATAATGTAAGAATAATAGTGATAATCCTATCATTTTTGTCATCTATCCAAGAAGATGAAATTCAAATAGGCTTAGTTAGTCGATCATTTCTCTCTAGAATATTGTCTGTCTTAATCAGGGAGCATGTATGTATTTTTTCTATTTTTATATAATATGTCTTTTTGTATGCTTCATAACATTTAGTGATAATCTGATTCTTCTGGGTTTTAGTATATTTTATACATGTGTTATGAAACCAATCTTGTTTTAAAATATTGATCTTTTCAGTATCTTTCTTTTTCCTTGCTTACCTGGGGGATGAAGGGTGGAGTTTCATGCCTCCTGAGTTGTTTTCTTCTCTTGAATTTATTCTCCTATTGTTAAAGTTCTCCTAAATGCTCAATTGCTTTTCTTCTAAAGAATTATTACATTTTTCCTATTGGGAGAATTTTGAGAACTGTTCATCTTTCTTAATCCATCTTCTCTTTTATTAACTAAAGCTCAGAAAGCATGAAGACTTTTATGTGAACTTTCTAAAAATTTATTTTTCCAAAGACTATAATTTAAGTTCTACCATGTCAATCTCCTCCCATCTTTGATTATTGCAAACTCTAAAAAACCCAGCCATTTGAAAAAAAAATTTTGAAAATTTATATTACTAGTAATTGACAGATTAGTTTTTGTTGATAAGAATTTGTGCTGAAACAGGTACTTTGGTGTCTGGTTTACCATATGCAAAAAGAAAAAGTCCAAACTTTGAGAGACACGGAATTGAAATAATGAGCTAATTCATACTTCTCCTCTGATCAAAGGTGCGTGTCACCATTGAAACTGTATTTTGGGAAAATGTAGTGTTTTTCACTTGTAATGGCATCATCCATTTTTCCCTGCCATGCATTCACTCCCAGACAGTACAAAGACTCCACACAGAGCTGATTTACAGAATAGGACTTTAAACTTGGAAAAAATCAACAAAAATAATAAGTAATTTATCATGTTACAGTTAGTCTGTTTTTAGAAAAGTATTACAATTTTCACTCAGTCAGTACTAGCTTTTACTGGTCTAGAAATGAAGGACATGATAAAATTCTCTTGCTAATGCTGATTCAAAAAATGGATTTATAGGGCTATTACTTTAAAAATTACAGTTATTTTCTTTTTCTAAACAATACAAGCTTATTGCAAAATATTTAAAGATTATAGAAAAGAGCAAAAACTTTTAAATCTTTAGTAATCCTCACTTCAGAAAGACCTTCTAGTAGCAATTTATATTATCCCTGAAAGTGTGTCTATATAATAACAAGTGTAATGTACAAAAGCAGTAGAATACCATTCAATACATACTGAGATATAATTTACTTGTTTCACTTAATATTGCATTATGAACCTCTCCTACTTCAGTTGGTATAATTCTGTCTCATTTTTAACAACTGCATAATATTCCAATGTGAGAATAAACCATACTTTATCCAAAGAGCATATTTTTATCATTTTTGGTATATTATTACTAAAGGCAAAATTATAATTAACCTCCTTCTACACAGATATTTGCATGCTTATGTGAATATAGAGTCAATTTCTGCAAAAGAATCAAAGGGAATACACATTAAAATTTTGTTTGATATGGCTAAATTATTTTCAAATATTATTTTACACAAAACCAACAATGCCAGATCTCTTTTACTGCATCCTCAATCAATTATGGACATTATTACTCTGTGTGTGTGTGTCCATTTTGCAGAGTATAAACAATCCTAAAATTATGTTAAATTTTTTTCATTTAAAATATTCTTGTGCTTTTCGTTCCCCCCAAGATGGCTGTTGGAGGCTTTTGCAGGGCACCATATTCACTTAGAAGAACCAAAGTATCACATTGGCAAAAACATAGGGATTCAACAGAAGAGCGAAAAGAATTCCCAGATGTAGGGAAGAGTGTGGCCATAGCCAGCCCCAAACAGGGAGTGAATCTCTAATAAGGCAGAAGGCTCATTCGTATCTCTGCAGTCCGCTCTCCCACTTGGAAATCTTGCACCCCAGCAGAACACCCTGACCTCCCTGAGCTGTGAGTCCAGTTTGGGGAGCCACCAGGAAACTGTGGGACGGCGCCACTGCAGAAAGTGTCACGGGCACTTCCTGGGAGGTGACTGCCTGTCTGAGCACGTGGGTCCTGATCCTACCTCCTAGCAAGCTGTGTGAGATTTGGGGAGCTGGGAGTGGCAGCCATCTCGGGCATTAGAGAAACTGGGGCTAAGGCTGGGTGAACATGGGCTGAGTTGGAAAGCAGTTCCTGCAGCCAGAATTGGGAAGTGAATATGTTGTGGCCTCCAGCCACTGACTCTGGAAAGAGGCTTCACACTGACATTGGACCTGAGTGGGAGGAGAGCTGCTAAGGTCCCCCCTCCGGCCTGCCGAGGCTCCGACATGGCCCCTCCCTCTCCATGCTGAAACCTCGGTGCACAGGAGTTCCCATTACGCAAGCATTTAGCAAGAGGCCTGAGGAGCCTCTTGTCACCCCCATCAGTGCTGGCACCTGTATCCATCACTGGGGAGTCTGAGGGTGGGGTTGCTCAGTAAACTTCACCCAGTTTCACTCTCTCCACCCCTTTGACACAGAGCGTGGAATACAGTGTTCTGGGGATTCCATGACCTAGTCCTAAGACATCTGAGAACTTTTTTGAGGATCAGAGGTTGGACATAAATCTTACCATTGCCACTTCCATAGCTGGTTCTTACTTGTGAGCGCCACCTACTAGCCGGCAGTCTGGCCCACAAAGTCTGTTACAACAACTGCCAACACACGTTACAGGGCTCAAGAATGAAGACAGCCCCAGGTCACCGCTGCTCCCGATGCTGAGACCACCCCTGCTGCCCACAAGATCATGAGCCTGTTCACCTGCCGGGACTCGGCTATTGCAACTGATAGTTGAGAAAGCCACCACACTAAGGCTATCTGTAACCACGGAAATTGTATAGTTTCTGCCACTGCACACACACAGAGCCAAAGCCAAACGGCTCTACCCAACCAGCATCATAATCACAGAATTAAGAAAAGACTGTCCCCACTCAATGAGAGCAAATTCAAAAGATGAGGAAGCAACTATTGCTCCAGATGTTCTGAAATCAATATAAAGAGACAGAGACAGAGAACCCCAAAACATAACCATCTACCTACAAACAACTGATCTTTGACAAAGAAGTTAACAACTCACACTGGGGAAGAGAAGCCCCATTCAGTAAACGGTGCTGGGAGAATTAGAGAGGCACATCCCATCCAGTGTAACAGGACTGGTGTTTCTCACACTCACAGCAGTTAATTTGAGATTGATAAAGGACTCAAATGTAAGCCATGAAACCATAAAATTTCTAGAACAAAATACAGGAAAAACTCTTTTAGATATCAGCCTAGGCAAAGAATTTATGACAAAGAACACCAAAGGCAATTACTGGAAAATGCAAATAAATAAGTAAATAAATAAATAAATAAATAGGACTTGATTAAACTAAAAAGCTTCTGCACAGCAACGGAAACAATCAACAGAGCAATAGACAAGCTTGGAAGAAAATAGTCACAGACTGTTTATCTGATAAAAGGCTAATATTCAGAATCTACAAACAGCAGAAACAAATCAGCAAGAAAAAAAAAAAACCACATTTAAAAGTGGGCAAAACACATGAATAGAAGCTTTTCAAAAGAAAATAGACAAATGGCCACCACGCATATGAAAAAGCTCCGAACATCACTAATCATCAAGGCATTGCAGACCGAAACTGCAGTGAGATTTCATCTCATCCCTGTTAGAATGGCTTTTACGAAAAGAACATATTCCGGCATGGGTGCATACATAATATAAGCTGCTCGTGGCACTGCAAATTAGTACTATCTTTATGGGTGCAGTATGAGCATTTCTCAAAGAACTAAAAGTAGACCTAGCATTTGATCTGACAGTCTCAAGTCTCAGTACTGAGTTTTTCCCAAAAGGCAAAGAAATCATTTTACCAAAACTACCTTCTCTCCAATGTTTATTGCAGCACAATTCACAATTGCAAAGATGTGGATTCAACCTGAGTGCTTACTATTTCAGGAGTGGATTAACAAAATGTGGCCTGTATGTATCCTGTGTGTGTTTGCATGAACACGTGTGGGTATACACCATGGAGTACTTACTCAGCTATAAAAAGAAATGAATTAATGCCTTCTGTAGCAATTTGGATAGAACTGGAGACAATTATCTTAACTGAAGTATCTAATGAATTAGAAAACAAACATGACATGTACTTTAATAATTTGGAACTAATCAATGGGCACACATGGGTACAGAGAGAAGGGAAAATCATTGGAGATGGAGAAAGGAGAGTGGAGGGAAAGAGAGGGGTAAAAACCTACTGACCATGTATAATGAGAATTATTTGGATGAAGGGAATACTTATAACCCTGGCTTAAGCATTGTAAGAGCTATTTATGTAACAAAAACTTTTGTACCTCCTTAATATTTTGAAATTAAAAAAGCAAAAAAAGAACAAATCTAGAAGCATCACATCACAAGGTTATAGTAAAAATAAAACAAACAAAACAATAAACCCCACAACGGTATGGTACTATTGAGGGAATAGAATGGGGAACCAAGAAATAAAGCCATATACCTACAACCAACTGATCTTTGACAAAGGAGACACAAATATTCATGGGCAAAGACACCCTATTCAGCAGATGGTGCTGGAAAGCTGTGTATCCACATGCAGAAGATGTAACTGTAACTGCATCCCTATCTCTCACCGTATACAAAGATTAACTCCAGATGGATTATAGATTGAAATGGTAAGACCTGAAACCAGGAAAATTCTAGAATAAAATCTAGGAAAAATCCTCTGGACATTGGCCTAGGGGCAAAAAAATGTATGACTACAACTCTTAAAGCAAATGCAACAAAAACAAAAGTAAATAAATGGAACTTAATTAACCTAAAAGTCTTCTGCACAGCAAAAGAAACAAGCAACAGAGCAAATAGCCTACAGAATGAGAGAAAATATTCATATACTATGTATGCACCAAAGGACTAAAATTCAAAATCTATAAGGAAAAGCATGAACAAACAAGTAACACGATTAGAATGTGGACAAAATCATTGATTGTTTTTTATTTCAAGAGGAGACATTAAAATGGACAACAAACATATGAAAAATTGTTCAACATTGCTAATTATCAGAGAAAAGGAGATTAACACCACAATGAGACGTCATCTTACAAAAGTCAGAAGGGCTGCTACCTCTGAGAAGACAAAAATAGCAGATGTTGGCAAGACCGGGGAGAAAAGGGAACACCCTATACTCTTGGTGGGAATGTAAATTAGCACTACTTCTATGGAAAACAGTACGGTCATTTCTCAATGACCTAAATTAGAACTACTAATTGATGTAGCAATTTCACTACTGGGATGTACCCAGAGAAAAAGAAATCATTACACCCAGCAGTTCTCAACCTGTGGGTCACGACCCACAGGAACCATATTGAAGGGCTGCAGCATCAGGAAGGTTGAGAACCACCGCCTGCACTTGTTTATTGCAGCACTATTTACAGTGGCAAAGATATGAAATCAACGTGAATGTCCATTAATGGATAATTGGAAATTTGTCATGTACCTATAATAAAGTACTATTTCACCCTAGAAAACAATGAAATCATTTCATTAGCAGCAACTTGGATAAAACTGCACTTCATTATCTTAAGTGAAACCACTAGACACAGACAAATACTGCATAGACTCATTTACATGTGGGAAGAAGAGAATGTACACACAGGGACACAGAGTGTGGGGTGACAGACACAGAGTTACCAGGGTAGATGGAGGATGACAAATCACTTAATGTCACAATGTATGGTACTCGGGTGACGGACACCCCAAGTTCACCACTGGGCCATCTATCCTTGTAGCCAAGTTACACTATACTATACATTTATGCAAATAAATTAATAATAACTTATCCAATCACAAAATGATTTTCCTATTTTTCAGTTTATTCTCTGCCTAATTTATCCTAAGAAACTATGTGTCAGATGAAAGATGTTGACTTTCGACTGGGATTAAACTGTCCCCAGACTTAAAATCATGCAGGGATTACTTACCTAGATGCTTATATACCAAATACTATTTCAGCCCTATCTAAACCTCCATTTCTTTTTTTTTCCTTTGGAGTTTCCTACTCAAAGACATTTATTCAAATATATTTTTCTTTAGCTTTTGTACCTTATCTGTCCTTAATATCTTCACCAGAACGCATTGGTTGAAAGTGTTAAGCTCAGCAAAAATTAAATAAATGCTTTCACTAGTCAATTGACAAATAGTATTCTGAGCATCCTTGAAAATCTTGTGAACAACAAGATTACTCTGGAGCAACATTTTCAGCTACTAAGATGGACTTTAAAGTACCGTGATAGGAAGAGCTGGAAAACCATAGCGGAGTGTTCCTAAATGTCTTCAGGTCACTAGTTCAACTTCGCCTGGAAGGACTTCTACAAAGACAGCAGAGGACTGTGGCGAGAGCCTGACTTGGAAGACACTGGTCCTCTCTCTGTTAAAAGAACTCAGTTATGTGATATTTTGAAATCCCCTAATTTTAATGGCCTCAATTTATTCATTTTGTTTGTTTGTTTGTTTTTTGAGACAGAGTCTCTCTTTGTCACCTTTGGTAGAGTGCCGAGACATCACAGCTCACAGCAACCTCAAGCTCCTGAGTTCAAGTGATTCTCTTGCCTCAGCCTGCCCAGTTTCTGGAACTACAGGCACCTGCCACAATGACTGGCCATTCAATTTATTCATTTGTAAAATAAGAGACTTGGAGTGGCTGATCCCAGTGCTCCCTTCTCTTAATTCCATGATTCTCTGATTCTTATTTTATCTGAGAATATCATTTGTCTATATGATTTCTTTCTTGCCTCTGAAATTATAATTAAGGGTTGATTATACATATCCAGTCCAATTATCCATAGATCATAATGATCTGTATCATTATATGTGGAAAATTAAGACATATGAAAGGCATAAGATTCAAATCTCTACCAAGTCTAACAATAAAAATACCATTTTTATACTATGAATTTTTTCTTTAGAATGTTATACTTACTTTCCTTTTATGAAAAAATTTAAAAGCATTAGGAGAATTGAATACAAAATCTATGCATATGTACTTAGCGTACTTTCAAGTAAATTTTTATTACACTGTTATTGAGGCAGTGAGCCAAGGCAGATCGCCTACGGTATTGTCATTTGCTGAGCTGTACGATGTCACTAAATGTCATGTTTTGATTCTTTAAGATACTTAGACATACTAAGCACAAAAACAGTTTATATACTGTTGCAGTCAACTTTCCCCCCTGAATTCCAAGTTAGGGGAGTTACACGACCTAAGGGATCCTACGTTTTGGCACCTCGGTGTCAGTGCCTTATGGACACGGCCACACTGGGGAGGATGTTCCTAAGAGAAGCCGCACTTGAGTGGGGACAGGGAGTCTCTGTCCCATTCAATTTTGTTGTAAACCAAAAAGCCTCTCTTAAAGAAGTCCTTAAAAATGTCTGTGTAATCAATATTGTTTCTTAACATTTGTTACTACATTCTCTGTTATTAATTAGTAGGTGTGCTTTTGCTTAGAGTTTCACAAACTGTATATATACTTTGTCAAGACTATGACTATTTTGAAATGATTGTCTATCGCAGGTTGCTATCTTCATGTAATCCCTAGAGCAGGGATTCCAACCTTTCTTTAAAAACATAAACCCTAAGGAAATCTGATTAGAAAAAAAGAAGGTCGATGCATAATGTTCATGATATCTGACACCACAGATCAGCTAAAAAAAGGCCTCACAAAGTCAGCAGGCACCTCACAGACCACCAGCTGGACACTCCTGTGCCCAGGGCGTCTGTACGGCTCACTGATTAACAAGTCACAGTTCTAACGTGAATCAGTGGCTGCCTGAAGGCAAGAAGTATGTCCAGGGGTAATCCTGAACCTGTTAATCCCTAAAGGTACACTTGTGAAAAAAAAAAAAGATGGATATAAGATTATGAACACTTGAAATACTTTGTTGCATCTAAACCTGCCCGGTTTGATTGAACTAACCCTATTCCTTGCTTCTAAATATATTATTTTGGGAGTCAAGGGAATAGGGTTATGACAGTATTTACTTTCTCATAATCTTTTCCATAAAGTTCCTTAACATTAGACTTCTTAGAAACTAGGGTTTGGATTCTGGAAAACTTTCAGACCATATATGGATGATTATGCAAAGGCTAATAGTGTAAGAATGCTTGGCAGTGTCTGACTAGAGCAAACGTCTGGGTGAGGATGTACCCACGGGAGACCCACAGTTCAGCAACCCTTTTCAGAAGAGTTTTGTTGTTACCTGTGATTGCTTTAGTAAAAAGCCTTCTCAGGCAGGACGAGGGCCAGTGTATGTGAGTTGTGTTATCTGCTGTGTTTTTTCTGGATATTGTATGTATTCTTAACTGCCTAGAGAGATTTAATTAGTTTTATTTTCCTTGAGAGATGAGAGAAGGCTTGAAAACGCCCATTATCTGGTTAAGTGACTTAAAAAAGCCATTTTGATCAGTATTATAGATTTGGGGGGAGGGAGGAAAAGGGAGCTTCAAACTAATTTGAAGCTGGCTCTTTAAAACTAGAAAAATTCAAATATTAACTGTTGAATTACATTTCACCAAGTAATAGTACTTTCAAGGGCAAAGGTTATATTTTGTTCACTTGTTAGTTTACTTGGAATGCCTTGGTTTTATGTAGAAAATAAAAATGTGTGCCATTAATTCTTGAAGGAAAGGTCCATAAGAATAAAAATATTTTCCCAACTATTAACATAACTTACATAATAGATTTGAGTGAGATCTTCAGAGGATATATAGAGAGGTTACTACAGGGAAAATTACCTAGAAGATGACTATTAAATGGGTTTTGTTTGCCATTCAAATGGACAAGCAGCTTGAATATAAAGTTCAGATGAGAGCTCTAAATGAGAGACGGAGATTTGGGACGAATCTCTGTAAAAGCCTTAGACATAGATGAGATCATGGGAGTTGATGAAAATGTAGAGTTAGCACAAAGTGTGGAAACAACAGCCCAGCCAGCATTGGAAGAAAGGGCAACGGAAGAGGATTCCATAGGAGAAACTGCGGAGGATCAATGGAAAGTTTGTCAGGGAAAAGAATAGAGCAACATGAAAACTCAGGGGAAGAAAGTTTGAGGAAAGGAAAGGAAGAGTCAACAGATCAAAGTGAAAACCAGTAGAGAGGGTTAGAGCGTGCTCCCAAAGCTCAGGAGTGGGAGACGCTGTGACCTGGCCATGAAAAGGATCAGGCAGTGATGGCGCAAAAGTTCCCTGACTGGGTGTAAGGAAAGCGTTACAGGTGCAAGGGGTCCTCCAACTTTTTACACAGGGGGCCAGTTCACTGTCCCTCAGACCGTTGGAGGGCCGGACTGCGGGCCCTGGGACGAGTTGGCTGCTAAGCAGGACAGGCAGCAGCGGCAAAAACACCCAGCGGGCTGGATAAATGTCCTGGGCTGGCTGCATGTGGCCCGCGGGCCGTAGTTAGGACGCCTGATAGAGGTAAGGGAGGCGAAGACAGTGCCGTGTTACCTACAGTCCCCATATTAATGACCCCAAAGATGTCCACATCCTAACGTTCACCTTCTGTGACAGATGTGATTAATAATCTTGGGACGAGGGAGATTATTCAGGTATCTCGGTATATCTGATGTGACAACAAGAGGGAAAGAGGAAGGTGGGAGAGTCAGAGATGTGGTGATGGAAAGAAAGGTCGCAGGACGAAATTGCCGCTTTGGAGAACAAAATGGACTGTGAGTGAAAGAACACCGGAGCCACTTGGGGCTGGAAAGGGCCAGTAGTTAAACCCATAGAGCCTCTAAAGAAAGTGCTGGTAACGCTTTGATTTTAGCCGGGTTGATTAAAACCTGTTTTGGCCCTTTCACAACTTTAGGATTATAAATTTGTAGTGTGTTTGTGTTAGCCAATGTCTTAGTCCATTGTGTGCAGCTGTAACAGAAGACCTGCTGCTGGGTCATTTATGAAGCACAGCAATGTATTGTCTTATGGGCTCTGGAGTCTGGCAAGACCAAAATTAAGGTACTTTCTTGCTTGTTCCTCTTGTGGCACCAGATAGAAGGTTGGGAAAGCGTTTGACCGCTGTGTTCTCACGTGGCAGAAGAGCAGAAGTGAGTGAACTCAATCCATGCGGCCTCATCCGCGGACCCCACACCTCCCTCCAGGCCTCACCTCCCAACACTGTTACACTGGGTATTAACTTTCCAAAACATAAATTTGGGGAACACATTCAGACCACAGCAATCACTCCTAAATTTACTACTAAGTAAATTATTGTTAAAGGGGAGAATGTGAGGATAGGAAGATAGATGAGAGCACAGGTGATACACACACGAGTGTGCGCATTAACCTGAGTGTAGATGTGTGTGTGTGATATATATGGATGTTTGTATCAGATATATATGTGTGTGTATGTGTGTACACATGCATATGTGAGCGTGTGTGTGTTCTATATGTGTGGATGGGTGTATGAAATTCTATAACATGGTAGGTGCAAGTTATGTATGTGTGTGTTTGCACAAGTGGATGGGTGTATGAAATTCTATAACATGGTAAGATGGCAAGTTTGGAACTTCTCTATCAAGATGTCCTAATTACCTGCATTTATATAAATAATAATCACTCTCTGAAGATGATTTTCTCACTTCCTCTCAGATGGATTCGCCGAGGACTGGAGAAGCAGAGTTTGGGTAATTTTATGCTTTATCATGTCACACTTTCAGATCCCTCTACAGTAGTTTCATTCTACATATGCAAATTCCTCTGCCATGTTATTTTTGTGTATTTTAATCTCTGTTCAGAGTGTTATTCATAATAATGTATCCCTGTTTTTTAAAAACTGGTAGAAAAGGGGCGGTGCCTGTGGCTCAAAGGAGTAGGGTGCTGGCCTGTGTATGCCAGAGGTGGCAGGTTCAAACCCAGCCTCAGCCAAAATCTGCCCCAGCCCCCACCCCCCCCCAAAAAAAAATAACTGGTAGAATATGTTACTGCAATATAATGAGGACTCGTGACGCTATTCAAACTTTCAAAATGAAATAAAAATCACTGATTTTAACTTTTTATTGGTCTTCATAATCATCCTTGACTATCCACAGCATAAACATCAGAGCTCCAATGTGTAAAACGTCTCAACGCCTTTCAGAAATGACCTGATAAGTAAAGAGAATTGGCCTAGTTTGGAGAAAAGTTCAAGTGTATGCAATCAGAAAAATTAATACAAGGTGATTAGATATTAATAATGGAACAGAATTCTCGCTGTTCTCTCACCCATTCACTGATTCAGACTTTTCACTATTATAGATTACTAGCCATAATTATAATTTTTAAATATTTTACATCAAGTGAAACAATATTTGCCTTTGAAAACTATGTACTGTGATTACCTAATTATACCTTCTTCATCAGACTAGTAAAGCTAAATATTAGCAAATTGTACAGTCATCCCCTTCTCATAAATACAAGTCAAATTTATTTTAAAAGATTAAAATACAGGCTCAAGCAGCTAAGGCACCAGCCATATACACCTAAGGTGGTGGGTTCGAATCCAACCCGGGCCCACCAAACAACAATAATGGCTGCAACCAAAAAATAGCCAGGCATTGTGGCAGGCGCCTGTGGTCCCAGCTACTTGGGAGGCTGAGGCAGGAGACTCGCTTGAGCCCAGGAGTTGGAGGTTGCTGTGAGCAGTGAAGCCATGGCACTCTACCCAGAGGGACAGCTTGAGGCTTTGTCTCAAATAAAAAAAAAAAAAAGATGAAAATACAGAGGTTAGGACAGAAAGTTAATCAATTTTCTCCATGTAGCTCCTGTGTTTGGAGTTTCCCAAACTGATTTGAAGTATATTCAAAACAATGCCCTGTAATACTCCTTTATACATATTTTTCATTAAGTGACAACTATTAATTATAGCTATTCATGGGATACCTCGTGATGTTGGGATACAGGTACTGTATGTCTATGCAGCATATCTGTTATCTCAAACATTCATCCTTTTTTATGTATTTGAATCACTCAATATCCTTCTTTTAGTTATTTGAACATGGTATATTATTAGCTATGATCATCCTACAGTGTGTAGAACACTAGAGCTCATTCTTCCTGCCTAGTGATAATTTACAGTGTTCCATAACACTTTTGTGTAATTCTATTTTATAGTTAAAAAGAATGTTTTTCTCCTAAGTAACACTTTCTGCATGTAACTCTTTCCTCTGTGAAATTGCCTATGCTGACCTGTCCATCTGCCCTTTTCTCTCCCTGTGTCTTCATATAGCTCAAAGCCCAATTCTACATTTTTTTTTTTTTTCTGAACTTGCTCTTGATTTTAGGAAACAAACTTTATCTGCACTTCTTTTTGGTACTTAACATTATAGCTCTTTGTGAACTGGTTGTATCTTCCCTACTACAGAGTGGAAGCTCATACATGAAAGGAATTATCTCATTCTTCTTCTGACCTGAGGCACCCACGGTGTCCAGAGCTGGGCATTAAATACAGAAAAATTTCAGTTACTAGGGGAAGAATGTGATTTCACTGTCCTCCTTACTAGCTCGCTATCTTTTAAAAAATATGTTGTTAGTTACCTACAAATAATTATTATATTTATGGACATTGTTCTTGATTAGTCCTTAGTTCTTTTCAGAGTAACATTGCTTCTAAAAATAAACTCTTTTGGACAAATGTCTAAAATGGCAGAAACAGATTTAAAATCCTAAGTTTTAAAAATACTAAGAAATGCTTCCAGCACATCGATTTATGCTCATGATTCCTCATTTACTTTGTATGTGTTTTGCATTTCATTGGAATTTTGGTTTTATCACAATTAATTAAATTTACTACCAAAGTATACATGATATAAAATTAAAATAATTCTGTCATTAGTTTTTTCTTTGGATAGTATAGTCCTTATAAATAATAAATATTTTATTTGGCAATCAGTATGAGCCAGGCTCTCCATATTAACTCATTTGATCATTACAGTTGCTTTATGTTGTACACACAACTATGATACATGTTTAATGGAAGAAGTAAGGCATGTTTGGACAGTTTAAATAAGTCCACACAACTGGTTAACAGCAAAGCAGAGGATTTGAACCCTTAAAGTGTGGCTCACAGCCACTAAATCTCAGTGCTTCTATTTCCTCTTAGGACAGCGGTTCTCAACCTGTGGGTCGTGACCCCTTTGTAACAATGAAAATACATCCTGAAGATCAGATATTTACATTATGATTCATAACAATAGCAAAATTACAGTTATGAAGTAGCAACGAAAATAATGTTATGGTTGGGGGTCACCACACATGTGGAACTGTATTAAAGGGTTGCGGCATTAGGAAGGTTGAGAACCACTGTGTTAGAAGCTTTTCTTATTTTTCCTGGAAGGACATTAGTCTCCCTCTCGTCTTTGTTACGTCTTCCTTCTGAGGCCTTGATGTTCATATAGCATTTTTCAAATATTATTATTTAAAGTTGTGGTTCAGAAGACTTTGAACACAATGGTGTCAGGAAATATCTTTATCATCATGCCTTTATATAATTGCATGCATGAACTTCAGCTTGTTCCTCTGTGAAAGGGAAATGACAGTCCTCACAGACAAGGCTAATGAGAGTAGCAATCGAGATAAGCAAGTTAAATAGTGGGCATATTCCTGAAATTTAGTTATTACTCAGTAAATATTAATTCTATTTTTCCTTTCTCTTTTAATAATTCCTACTTTTGAATTTGAGACAGTATTTCTCTGGGCAGCAGCAAAGAACATGAGAATTCCTGAAAATACCTTGGCTTGTATTTGGTACGTAGTCCAATTTCTGAGAGCGTATCTTTTCCATGTGCAAACATTAAAACTGTTCCTGTCCACGCTGATCACCTACGTTTTCCATTTACTGATCACGAATTTGTGGAACTTAACAAGTGAGAGAGGACAGTCGACGGGGTCTTGTGTGTTTACGTTTATGTACATGTTTATATTCCTAGTCTTTCACATACAGAAAAACTCCGTGCAGTATTAATCATGCAACTGAACGGAGGCAAAATATTTAAAATTTTTCTTTCTTTTTTTTTTCTTTAGTTATAATTTAGTAAGGCAATTATATAGCTCATTTTCAGGGCATGGCTTGTGTTTCCTAAAACATAGGGTGGGAATCATAAAAATATATGAAATTGTTCCTATGAGTTTATAAAATTCAGAATTTAAGTAAAACATTTTTACTGTGAGTTTTCCAAACTATAGAAAACCCTTCTTCCTCTTCAAAGTACCTATTAAGACTTCCGTGAAATACTTCTTAGTATTCCCTGGAGCACAGTTGTGGAAATGGTTTGGTGTGAGACAATTGAAGATGTTAAACTTCATCTTCATCAGTGTCTCCAAAGTTATGTATGCAATTCTAAAATGTGTGACTCACAAACTGAGGTGCCTGGCTTGTGTTCGCTTTGGCGGCACATCTACTATAATTGGAACGACACAGAGAAGATTAGCATGGCCCCTGCCCAAGGATGACAAGCAAATTCGTGAAATGGTCCATATTTAAAACAAAACAAAACTGAGTTTCTTGGTTAAATATGTTAGAAAGTTGTTTAAAGGGGTTTCTGTTACTGCAGGAATCCTTATAAATTTTAATATGTTAATACACATATGTCAATTGTATGTTAAAATCTCTAAGAGGAGACTCAACCACATTGCTGAGGACTAGTTTTAAATTATATTGTGAGTGTTTTTTAAGTGACTGGCGGAGATGAGAGAATGAGAGAAAATGAAGAGTGAAGACACAGAGAGACAGTTTAAAGAGCTGGGTCAAGGAGATTGCCCATTCTGAGTGTGAGGACCAGCGGCAGTCGTTAGTTCTGGGCCAGTTTTGTTTTTATTATATACATTATCATTTCAACCGTTAATAAATGGGGGTGGGTTAAACCCTTATGGTTTTTGGTGGGTTTTTATTTTTTAACTGAACTATTTTTTTTAACTAATTATATTAGACTGACTTATCGCTTATTATTGTAAGTTATTTATAATTTTAAATGAACAGAGTATGGGATGGGAACACAGTTTAGGAGTAGGATGTCAAAGTAGACCCAATTAGACCACATGCAGATATTTTAGGATGGAGATTAACCCCAGGGAAGTCTTGTGTTGAGACAGGCTGGTGCTTTTGTCTATATTGAGATGACAGAAGAAAGAAAATATTTTTCTCTTTATCTTTTTTGAGAGACCTTATTTATTTTTTTTCCTTAATGAGATTTAGAAGTTTGTTCCATCTCTAGTGAGTTTAGTGGGTTTTTTTTGTTAACTCCCTGAAAGTATTAACTCTTGATCATGGATGTTTAGCCTCTAGAACTAGACAAATAAAGTTTTTTAAAAGCTAGCCCGTCTTTGGTGTTTGTAATAGCAGCACTAAGTGCCCCAAGTGTGTACATAAGTCCTTGTCCTCTTGGATTTAGAGTCAAAGCTATCCACACTGGCCTTCCCTGACCACAAAGGACTGTGTTTACATTCAAACTTGTCTCATGAACGCTCACCAATGAGGACATCGTTCACAATACACGAAGCATTATCGCAAGCATTTAATTATATTCTGAGCTTTTCCTGCCACAAGAGTCAAAGAACGTTTAGAGCAGTTAGAAGCCATTGGCCTGTGAATGTAGTTATCCTTTTCCTTCTTCCCTCTTATTTGGTCTAACTTTAAGGTAAACGCTTAGGTCCATTTGACTTCATCCTCTCGGGTTGTCTTTGTTTTTCCAAGTTACAATGGTAGCATTTGGTATTCAATTCAGGAAAGAATGATTACATTGGAAAATATCTAAATTATTGAGGGGGAAGAATCCACTGCTTTTGTCCCTTAATAGAAAGTACACTAAAATAGAAACAATAATGTTTGCCTGTTTTTGACTAATTTAATAAAATATTTATTCTATACACCATTAATAGATTTACCAGCATTATAGATTTAAGTGCTGTCTGTGTGTGGAGTGGATTAGCCCTGAGGTAAGTAGAGTTAATTCTTTCTATATGGCTGCTTGTTACGAGGCTGCCTCTGACATAGATCTTGTAATGGTTCCTGTTGATTGATCTAATTATATACACGTGGTTTTATTGGAGCTTTGTGAATCTGGAGATACCCATGTTTGCTTAATGTTCTACAAGCACAATTCAAAACCCTTTAGGCTTCCCAGGATTGTTTCCATAATCCTTAATTGAGAAAAGTAAGCCTGGAGAATTTTGAAATACCCTGCCTAAATCAAGCTCCTGGGCCAGAATATTTTCCCATTAGAATTTTTTTTTTAAAGAAAGAATCTTTTTTTAATACATATAATCTATTTTTTATGAGTGCTATTTTCTAATTAAGTGAAGTACATTTATTTCCGTGAATGTGCATACAAATACCATTGCTTTTTGGGACTTGATTATCAGATGTGAGGAATGAATATGTCACAAGAAATAATAAAATAAAATTACATCATTGAAAACAGTGAAGAGCAGAGAAATAGCGATATTTCAAAGCAAGGCTAACAATCCTTAAATTACTGCATTTTATGTATAAAATTAAGTAAGTAGAATTTTGTAATTTTAATAACTTTAAATAATGTTTGTCAAACACTCCAATGGTAGATATAAATCTGTGAATCTCAGTTGTTTTAATTGGTCTTCATAATACTTAAGAATATTAGCCTGATGCTTGAGATGTTCAGTTGTGTCTCTGATCTATCCTTTTTCTCTGCAGATTTTACTACTTTTATACTTTTTTGTATTGCCTGAAGAATAATTCTAACAAATAAGAATAGTCCTTTTTTTTTTTTATCCAACCCCAGTATCTTGCGGTTTTGAGCATCATTTTTGTAATAAAGCTTTATCTCACTGAAAGCCCAAGACAAATCTCAGGGTTGGAAACTTCCACAGATCCATTAAAATTTTTTTGACCAATTTTTTTATTCATTATCCTAAATGTTGTTAATCATAAAACAGTAAAACAGCAGAGCTGGGTGAAGTTCCTCTCACCGACGCCCCACCCAGTGTAGACGTGTTTAGCTTCAGTCACTGTATTGGGACTGAACAGTGTATAGGTTTATGTGTGTGTGTGGGGGGGGATGGCACTGACTAAAAGGGGAAAATATAAGAAATAGGGATTTATTAATAAAAATGGGAGCTTTGTGGCACCAATCATATTCTTTAAGTAGCTCACTTTCCTAATACTGTATTTACCAACCTCGATTAGAGAAAAGAGTTGTCTAACGCACTTTGGGTAACTGAAGCAGCTCAATTAACTGCTAAAGGAAGGGACGTGGGTTCATCTTTACTTTAAAATCGATAGACACTGATGGCTGCAGTGTAACTTCAAGGAGTTATTTCAAAAGGAGAGAAGGTTTGATCAATGAAATGAGAGTTGAAAGAGCTTTATGGTTCAGAAAGGGTCAAGAATCAAAAATGATCTGAGACTCTTTAAGTGGGACTCCTGGTGTCAAAATGCACACGAGCTCATTGAGAACCTCTCGTTATAAACAGCCTATAATTGGTTCATACTTTTTTATTTACAATGCCTGCAGACGTTCAGTGAGCCTTTATTGTCAGGCACTCCATTAAGCACTTTTAAAATTAATCCTCTTAAGAAATTTGTGAGTGTGGGAACTATCTTTATCTTTATTTTACAGATGTGAACACTGAGGCATAAAGAGGTTAAGTCACTTGCTGCAGGCAGAAGCAGAAGGCAGGAGTCAGTCCTAGGTGTTTCGATTGCATTCTTATCGCTAAAGAATATTGCCTAATAGTGAAAAAACTGTTGAAAGTTTGAACATTTCGAAACTGGGGCAACATTCTTGTCAAAAACCGCACCACATCAACCCAAAACACTAAGGGATTGGCAGTCTGTTTTTCCAAATGAAAATAAACACACAAACAAAAACGATCGTTTCTATTTGAATCTTCACATTCTGCTCTACCTAGTAATTCCCTCCCAACCATTTAGAAGGTATTAATACAATAAAACTGAGGTTGAGGAAGCAACTACTGATTTTTTTTTCAGTGGCCCTCCCATCCCCAGGGACATATTTTCTTTTCTTTTTTCCTTTCAAGACCTTTCTATCTGGCCAACACCTTTACCTTTCTTTGTAATGTGTAACTCCCTTTGTTTTTCTCGCTTTAAGGTTTTCTGATAGTCTAAGCATCTGTCTTTGAATCTGTTAATGATGTTCAATTGAAAATTCAGTTTTTCTCTAAATATAATATTGTTTTTCCCTAAAGAGATGGGGGGGAAGGAAACTTGAAATAGCAGCTATGGGCTCTGCCTTAAACGGGGATTAACAGGAGCATCTCGAAAACATCGGGCAACCGTATGAAAATGCGGGATGCAGCTGTAGTTAGTGAGTTTGCTGCCCTGTGTGCATAATATGCGCTTGTGATGGGAGTAATGTCATATAGTATTTAACTCTGACATTTAGTGTTTGCCCTAGTCGACGGTCTTCCTTTTACTTAAGTGCCATTACTTTTATGGAGTCCATTTTCATTGCATTTAGTCCCATTTTAGTAATAATGCTTGCATGATTTACCAGGCAAATGCAATCTTTGCCCTGAATGGCACAGTGCAGGAAAAAATGGAAGCTGTTAAGAGGCTGAATGGCAAAAAAGTATTATTGACCTATGCTGGCAGCCATGTGTTTCAATTATTTTCAAGAATCCATTTGTCAAATAAGTGAAGCGATGTGGGACGTCAAGTTCAAGCTGGGGTTAGTGCCTTTCTACATCTGATATGATGTATCTTCTGTAGCCATTTAATTGAATTACCCAATTTATTTTTCAAGCAACAATGCTCTACCAAGAGCCATGACATTAAACAATTAAATATGAGTTTAAAAGTCTGTGTTTTGTGTAGTTCATCATTCCTCTGTAGTAGAAAGTGAGCCCAAGGGCTGAGGATCTCTGATCTGGTGGAGTAAAAGCTTTGCTTCTGGGGGAACACCTGAGCTGTCCCATGTGGGAACAGTTTAAAAATAATAACACTTCATAACTCCTATTTCTTTTAGCACAGCGGTGATGTAAACATTTAGATTAAACTGATATTACTCGGTAATTCCTTGAGATACACCGTTCTGTGTGGAAAGGCAAACTTGGCCGTGATTGCTTTAACTAATGCTCAGTGAGTTTGATCAAAAAGCTTTTTATTTGAAGTGGCTGCCTTTTGTGAATACAGAAAGGAAATCCTAAGGTTAAAAAATCAGACTTGCAGAAATTTTGAAGGGAAAAACGCAGTTAAGGAGTACACTATTTTCAAATTACTAAAATATTTTTTGGCCATTAGCACTTACAGGGTTCTTAAAACTTTTAAAGGAAAACAAGGCAACTCATCACAACATTTTTATTTGGGGCTTGGAAGAGGCATTAAGGTAGAGAGAGAATGAAAGAAGGGGAGAGAAAATTCAAATCAAATGTGTTCTGGCTTTTGACAAGGTAACTGCTATGGAAAAACACTTAAAGTTTAATTTTAATTGATTTCATTGGGGGTATTAATCCTATGCTAAGTTTTAAGAGCACTTTATTCTACATTGTTTTCTTTTGTTGCTAACTTAGACATACAGATATGTTTTTGATCTGAGGAGAATAATTACTGTAACTCAGAGAACAGAAGCAACTTATATATTTTTTTTCAATTAACATTCAACAATTAAATTTTAATATGGTCAGGGAATTGTTCAGATCCTTTTGTACAGGGACACTGCACCTTTAATTATCTGCCCTCTGGTGCCAAGCCTTTTCTTTGAGAGCTTCCATAAAAGCTTATTGCAGCTAGTTATTGAGCAAATTAGTACTTGAGTTTTGGTGAAAAATGTCTTTATTAGTCCTAAAACCGGAGTCACTGTGCATTCCCAGAAGGCGTGATTTTGTTTGATGAATAAATCTAGTAATTATCCTGCTGTTAGGGCTGTACCGCAAATGTCATAAGCAGATAAACAGAGGGAGTAAGCCTTCCGTAAATTCTCTAATTATCTATGTTGGACTACTTATCGCCTGCAGATGATTTATGAGCATATTGATATATCCTTAAGTATGTTCATTTGAGTTCACAGATGCAAATAATTAAGGCACTAGTCATTTACAAAGGAGGCTTCAGGTCAGGGTCATTTCATTATAAAACTTCAGCCTGGTTTGCACTATGAACCACGATATAAGTATAATCTACTTGACCAGGATATTTCCTAAGCGATTTTAAATTCTCTTTCCTTTCTCCCTTTCTGTAGATGTTATTATTCTTACCTATTATTTTCATGAAAGAAGACTTTTTCAACTTTCCTGTCATCTATTTTTAATTTCATTTTAGGAAATATCAGTTGTCCTATTTTTAATATATTTAAAATTGCTTGATAAAATGCTGACCAGGAAATGACAGAATTTTAAAAAATATTTAGAATGGCTTTTTTAAATTTATAAAACATGTTCTTTGAATATAATTGTTTTACTTTTTTTTCTCATTTGACTATGTCACTTGAGGTAACTAACGACTCTCTAAATGGCATAATAGCTTAGAAAGGATGTTTCATTCTTATTTGGTAATTGACTAAGAAATCAGATGTATAAATACCTTCAATAATATTCTATCCCTTTCTAATTAAAGCTAATATGGTAGTATATGATAGGGGAAAGAATTTACTCTGAAAAGTTGAAGGTGAACATTTAATAAAAGTATTATATTTGATAATAGATTTCCAACATGTTCAATTATAATACAAATCATTTAAGAAGATGAACGGTTCTAACATGTATATCTTGGTACTTTTCGAGCTGTGCTATTTGGAAAAAAATACGCCAGCTAAAGGAGAAAGTGGATGTTATAGCATATTTTTTTAAATTGTAGAAAAAAATTAGCAAGCAGAAATAAATTCTTTTGACATTACCAGAAGTCAAGGAGCTAAATAGAATCACATGAATGTAATCATCTACTTGATTACTTGATTTATGTGTAAGCGAAAATCTGTTTCTGGCCATCCAGTATTAAGAGGAAGCTTAGCTCAGAATTCTTGAAAAAGGGACACTGCTGGTGTTCCCAGGGGGTTTACTTGTTGGGTCAATGTATTTCCCAAGGTCTGAATAAGAACAAATTAATTGGAAAGTAGGCCGTTAATACATACGCACATGCGTGCACACACACCCACACACACAAACACACACACACACACAAAGCAAGATCACTCCCGTAGTCTCAAATTAAGAGGGACAGTGACCCAAATCTCTAGAATCAATCCAGTCTACATGGGGCCCTTTGTAAAACTGGTCTGTCTCTCGATAGTGGAGATAAATTTTTAGTAGAATCACCACCAGATGAAAACCCAAAGAAGGGGTTAGAGTTGGATGGGCATTGACTCAGTTGCTAGAAATTTCACTTGGTTTTTGTAAATGAATAGAAACTATTCAAATTAGTTTAGTCTATAAAATTTCATTAGAATTTGGGAAACAAAGGGACATTTCTGTGCAGTGTGTCCAGGTGGTATTTCGTGAAGGTGCTATAATGATGGGGTTTCTCCCCTGAGGTGCTCTTCCTGCCTTTCCCTCCCAAAACATGTTTCCAGGTATCTTCCCATCCTATTTCCCTCCCTCCACACCACCTGCGTGTCACCGAGGTCACATTCCCTGCTCAGAACTCAGCATATGAGACTTGATAGTCTTTCTCTTTCATCATGGCTAAAACAGGTAAGTATTGTAAAGCTTATTAAAAAAAATCCAGCAGCTCTTATTTCAGCTTGTCAGTACAGATACCCCGAGTGCCAGCCCAGTACCCAGAAATTATCTTATCAGAGTACAGACTGCAGAAATGCATTTTATCATACAAATAGTTTATCAGTAGGAAGTCATAAAAACGAAGTCTTTAGAATTAGAGCCTGCAAAAATAATCACTTTTCACATTTCTAGCAGTCATATGCAAAAATTGACATTTCTACAAGCAGCACATCTTTGAAAATTCCTTCTTGGTAAATTGTTTTTGCAGGTTTTCCCTAAAGAAGGCGAGTATGCCCTTAACAATAGTTTGATATCATCAGTAAAACCACACACACACACACATATATATTTGTAAATAGAACACATAATTATAAACTAAGTCTTGAAAGTGAGTACTTTAACAAGTGGACTTTTTCACTAAAAATGTTTTTTTAGTATATATGAAATTATGCATCCATAAAAATCTTTAGAAACAAGTTAAAATAATCATGCTTACCAGGGAAGTTAAACGATTTATCCAAGATCATGTAGCTCAAACAAAATTAGAATGTAGTTCTTCCGACCTCCAGGCCACTTTCCACAGCAGGGTTGGGTTTGCTCCATTCCCACACTATAGTCCTCAGTATCCGTACTTTCTACTCAAACTCATCGTCCTCTTAACATTTACTAAATAACTCTAGATATTGTGCAAATATTCTTAACTTATTAAGAGTTCACATTTCCAGAGAATTTGGAAAGGTATATGTTGATTATAGTTTTCCCTCGATTCTAGAAATTTAGTTTTTTCATTTTACATTTTCAACATTTGGCATGAGAGACCATAACATAACATCAGTAAATATTTGTTAAACAAATTTGTTGAATGAGTTAAGTAGAAACATACATAGTATTTTGACTGAAGCACTGCTCTCACTCCTTTCTTGGCTGCTTTCTTTTATATCACTCTCTTTTCTCTCGTTCTTCATATGGTACCAGAAGCAGATGTCTAGGACGTGGCTGTGAGGACAGAGCTGATAATTTGTAGTAAATAAGGAAAATAAAGCTCTTACCTAACATCTGTTTTCTTCTCAATGAAAGTATGTCTTATAAGCATATGAAAGTATATGTAATATACATATTTCCCATATTATATGTGTGTATTTATGTATGCATATGTCTCTCTCTGTGTGTATATATCTATATAGGTACTGATTTCAAAACTTTCTTTACTTGAATTATTAGTTCCTAAGCAAGGATTTCTCTTTTTGAAAAGAAGAAAAAACAAAACCAGTGTAAAGCAACTGCAGAGTGCCTAAAACTGTGCTGAGGTTGTGAAGTCTCAGAAAGTCGAAACTGGCTCAGACATCCTGTATGCCTGAATTACATCCCAGATCACAGGAACCTTGTTCTGAAAATGAACCATACAGGCCAGTGACCCCACTGTTCTAATGTCAGCCCCGCCTGTGGGACAGATTTGAGCAGAGAGGGTCCTGCATATGGCAGGAGGCATCAGACAATTCTCTGGGACTTCCTGATGTTGATTCTACACTACTGGGGCCAGGATGTTTTCAACAATCTGCTAGAAGTTCCAAAAGTTTCCTGAATTTTTTAGGTCTCTTTTGTTGGCTATTGTTAAATAAAATGGGAAAAAGAAAAAAATATTTAAGAATCACTGCGTACCCCATAAAAATGTACAGTTATTATAAGCAATTAAAAGTTTATAAGAAGAGTCATTAAAATTATAAGGTAGGTTGTAAATTACTTCCTTTTCAAGCACACATGCACACCACACTCACACACACATACCCCCCCACACCCACACACATACACATACTCCTGCACACACACATACAGACACACACACCACATACACATACCCCCGCACACACATACACACACATCCCCCATACACATATACATACACCTCACACACATACACATACCCCTGCACACACACATACACACACATACACATACCCACACACACATACACACACACCACATATACATACACTTACCCCTGCATACACATACACACACCACACACACACATACACATACCTCTACACACACACACACACCCCTCACACACAGATACCTCCCCAAATACACACACATACACATACCCCCACACACACATACATACCACACACACACATACCCCTGCACACACACAAACACACACACATACACCCCCGCCCCCCGCACACATACACTGGAGCCCTCTCATTAAAGGACGCCTGACGCAGAGCACAGAGAAACAGGCAAATGGCAAGATTTGTATGGGGCATTCAGTTCCTTTTAACAGCTTATTTCTGTGACTAGTGAATTTACTTAAAAATGAAGCAAAGGGAGATAAAGAATGGTCTGCTAGAATGCAAATAACAATACATCACCGGGCTGATTCTTAGCCATAAACTAGAACCAGAAGCTCCTCTGTGCCCTGTGACAGAACTATTGACGGACCTAAGGAATGAAAGCCCATAGGTAGATCCCTAATTCCCTCGCTCCTTGATCACGTGACCATTTTTCAGAAGAAGCAATGAGTTTGAATCTTTAATTTTCCTCTTTGCTGTTCTATTAGTCTCACCAGCATCCTAGTTATTCCTTTTGGCATGACTCCATGACATCTCACAGTTCATCACACACATACCTGGCAAAGGAGCAAACGGAGCTCAGAAATACACAAATTATAATTTCCTATAGTCAACTCTGTCATGTCTGACAGAATGTCACCCAACTTTGATGGGAGACGTTTGTCTGAACCTGTTTCCTCTCTTCCCCACCGCTGAAGCCTTCACTTTCCTTTTCCTATCAGTGAGAACTTTATATAACCTGGAGAGCTAGCTGTCTGTGTTTTTTCTGATCTGAATTGCTTTTGAATTTGTATTTGATAATCAGAAAAAAATTAAAATAGAAGCAACCCCCCCTCCCAGTACAGTGCTTCGTGACAGTGGGGATTGAGCCTCTAGTTCATATCTCCTCTTTGGCTGCAGGGTTTTAATTTCCCACCACTTTATAGACTGACAGGTATGTAATGTAATTATCTTTACAAGATAAAGAAAATAAATCCATTAGTTTACAAAGTTGAATCTTTTTAACTATTATGCACACTTTTTTCAGTTTTTATTTTTATTTTTATTTTTTGCTTTTTGTTGTATTTAATGTACTTTTGCTTTTCCCCTGAAACCATCAAAATTAAGGTGTCAAAATTTAGAAGAAGGTAGTTAACAAATACCAATAGGTTTTTCTTTTCTCTAATTTCAGAATACTATGGGGGTATACACATTTTGGTTACATAATTTTTTTTTGTACATTTTAAGTCAAAGTTTTAAGTGTGTCTTTTATACAGAATATGAGCATTGCACCAGTTAGGTGTGAATTAACCCCACCCTCCCTTGCCCACCTACTTCGTTTTTATTGGGTTTTACTACCACGTGTGAAAGTGTTGATCAACGAGTTCCAATTTAGTGCTGTGTTCATATGGTGTTTGTTTTTCCATTCTTGTCATACTTCACTTAAAAGAATGGTCTCCGGCTCCATCCAGGTTGCTACCAAGGACACTGGGTCACCATTATTTGTGGCTGAGGAGTGCTCCATGGTAACATGCACCACATTCCATTAATCCAACAATGTATTGATGGACACTTAGGTTGTTTCCACATTTTTTCAATTACCAATAATTTTTATTCTTTTTAGATTATAGATCATCACACATTGAACAATGGAAAAAACCATAGGCATTTTAATAAATTTTCCAAGCTTGTAATCTTGAGGATTTTCCCTTAATAATATTTAGGGGAAAAAGTCTTAAGTAAGCAATATAGGAACTGACTAGTAGATAGGATGTGTTTTGGTTTTTGTTGTGAATCAAATTATTTCCATTTAGACACTTTAGATTGGACAGAGTCTCATGTGTGTTTTGTAGTTGTTGTACTTGAAATCTCTAAGTGAACTGCATTGAGCAAAAATGAAATCCACTTATCCATCATAAACTACAGCAAAAAGATGGTAGCAGTTTTTTACAAATGTGTTTTTACAACTGGCAAATTATATGGAGAATCTGTGAGAAGTATGATTTCTCCTCACATATTACACAAGAAGTATTAAAAAATCAAATAACATTAGAGACATTACAAATATATCTTTTATTTCACCCTTTTAGCAAAATTATTCTCATCCTGTGGCCAATAGTTATGAATCTTCAATTTATTTGAGGAAGATTGGTAAATATGATTTCTTCTTGCTTGTCATGAATGAATAAAAACAGACACATTGACCAAAGAAAAAAAATAGAGAGTTCAGAAGTACACATATGTATGGGAAAATGATTTTTAACAAGAATTCCAAGAACACACTGGGGGAAATTAGTGTCTTTAAGACTAGGTGCTGAGAACTAGAATTGAAACAGAGTAACATTGGACACTCTACTTGCACCACACACAAAAACCAACTTTGAAGTGAGTTAAAGATTTAAAGGTAACATGATTAACATAAAATGTATAGAAGAAAATAAAGGGGGAATCTTCATAACATGGGGCTTTGGAATGATTTCTTTTCTTTT